>NC_138381.1:27467743-27534331 GCF_054177405.1 Leptonychotes weddellii | reverse complement strand
TTTTTTTTTTTTTTCTGTGCCTCAGCACCATTTTATGTAAAAACACAGATAACAACATTTATTAAAGTAAAAAAAGAAATCACTGTGAATTCAAAGAATGCATTGGAAATGTTGAAGAATGCAATGTGGTATTATTATTGCAAAATTCTTTCTGGAATTGATCATGACATCTGTTTCCTTGTAGAGCCCCTCCATGCCCCTAAGCCCTAGCTCTCATATAGTACACTACACATTGCAGAAATGTTGAAATTGTACTATGTGGGATGAGATACTCTGTGTGTGATATGATGGGAAAACATTGGAAGACCTGGACTCATTGACTCCAGTAGTTTTTATTCTCCTCTGCCCCACCTTAGCTGTGAGATTTTGAATAAATTATTTAACTGTTATGTTCATTAGTATCTTTATCTGTAATAAAAAAAGGGGGAAGATAGATGGCTAATATCCTCTCTGAAGCATTGGTATGGGGATTAGCAATGTTTGTAAAGTCCCTAACACAGAGTTATGATTCAATAAATGATAGTTATTAATACGAGGCATTGAAGAATTATAAGTACATAAGAGATGATCCTTTCAAGAATATTTCAATCTAGACAGAGAACCAGAACATATGCTCTCCTCTCTCCTACATCATTGAGGGGGAACTTCTGACATTAGTCAGACCACTGGAGAACTGCCAACATCTGGCCTCACGGAAAAATAAATACCGCCATGCTTGAGGTTATTCATTAGTACCTGTAGCTATCAAGTAATAAGAACACTGTAATGATGTCCTCTGCTTAGTTAGCATTATCTCTGGGGACTTCAAAGTAATTTGCAGGTGGAAAATTAAATGATGCAGTTCAGGATAAAATTGAATTCCAAATAATTGTTAGATAATTAAAATGCAATTGAACCAGAAATTCTAATCAGATATGAATCCAAGCATGTTCCTGCTGAACTGTGAGGAAAACAATTTATTCAAGAGGATGTTATTTTGCTCCTGCAAGGGCTTCCATGACATATATTTATATCCTCTCTCATTATAAGGTTGTTGGAGTGGGGCAATATGAGGACCACCCAAAAGAGCTTTCCCATGGGCTAGTTCCATAAATCGTGGGATAGCTGTTTTCCCTCTCTGGGGCTCACATCTTACACACTACCATTCACACTTTACTCAGTAGCCACATTAAAATCCAAATCAGATCTCCAAAGTTCCTTCTTGCTGTCACCTTGTAACAGACTCAGCTACTCTAGTGTGAATGGAAACTGTGATCAGAGTGAACAGATAGGGACATCAGAAACATGTTCTCCTTTATTCTAAACAATGGAAAGAAATGGCTGAATACATGGAAGCCCTTTCTACCACCCTTTATGAGACAGGGAAAACATCCAACTGAGCACTGAAGAAATGAAGGCTATTCAAACTCCATGGGGCAGAGTTCGTTGAATGTTTGGAGAGATGTCTGAGCCCACCTTCCTTCTCTCTGTCTCATTCACCCCATATGTCAGAAAGCAGGGCATCATGGCATCTGCAGTGCATCGTATCACCTCTCTCTTTGGTACCACTAATTCCAGTAGCGCTTGCTTTCAACATGATACTTTATCCCTAAGAGACATGGTTCTAAACAAAACCATTCTGTGACTTATCGTAGTTCTTATAGCTTAAAACATACACATTCCAAGAACTACTTAAATATGAAGACAGAACAACACAAAGCCTACCCCCCTTTTTTTTTCCCTTCTCAGGGGTTACCATAGATACCAAGATTGCAATGACAACTGCTAGCAAATTCACCTAATTGGATTTAGGTAAGGGTAAAAAAAAAAAAAAAAAGTGCAATTACTAACTTATAGGCATGTGGTTTTATTGTGAAATAGTTAATTACCCTTAATTATTAGCAAGCTTTTCTATAGTGCCAAGTATTGTTTGCAAACAGCTTTCCCATTTATTTTTCCTCATTATGCTTACAATAACTCTCAGTGCTATTCCAGAGAAAGAAATGTGTAGGGGGTGTGTGTGTGTGTGTGTGTGTGTGTGTGTGTGTGTGTGTGTGTGTGTGTGTGTGTGTGTGTGTGTGTGTGTAGAAATGATAGAGGCACAGTTCAAGGTAAAAACTGCCAAAAAAAAAAAAATGAGATACAGAGATATAGAGAAGAGTCACAAATGGCCAAGTTCCTTCAATGGCTTTGACAATATACCCACTGCTTTATTCAGTTCAATTTTCTAGACATTTGTTGGACCCTCTACTGTAATGATATGTGTAGCCCTAATCACCTCAATCTTGTCTCCCTTTTCCAAAAGTAATGGAAAAAGAATGTGATGATTCCAAGGATCACAACATGATTGGATTTTAACTCTTTCTTGGTCCCTTCCTTTTTTAGGGCACCATTTTTCTCTGACAAATATTGTCAGCCTCTACCTGGAACGGATGAAGTAGTTAAAATGCCAGAGCTCCCATGATACACTGGAAGTTTCTGCAACAGACTCTACAGTGTTTCACCCTTAGGGACTAGTTCCCTGACCTTTCCTTCAATTTACCCTTTTGCAGGTTCCTCACATTACCCAGAGAGTTAATTAAACCCTTCTGTATCACAAGTAATTCAGCATTTTCTCCTGGTATTTACATCTGTATGGACCTGTAGATGGTTATCTTATCTCTAAGACCATTGGTCTTTCTTCCCTGGACAAACAAGAACATATTCATCATCAGGTCCAGCCCAGAATGTAAATAATTCAAGTCAGGTTGACACTTAAAAGGGCAGGTATTGAATGGAGCACTGGGTGTTATATGCAAACTATGAATCATAGAACACTACATCAAAAACTAATGATATAATGTATGGTGATTAACATAACATAATAAAATAAAATTTTAAAAAATATATAAAAACAAGTGGAATAACAGGGAAAGAATTAAAGAATAATTTGGTGTCCTTAACAACTAAGAGTTCCTTTTCATTTTGTTTTGTTTCAATTTCTTTTCACCTTAACTATTTTTAAAACCCCTGCTACAGGGAGATGTGAAAGAGTACCATTTTAAATCTACTCATCTATGACCAATTTGCATTTTAAAAAAGTAGGCACAAGAAAGAAAACAATATTGTATATAATTTAAGGACAAAAGATCCACATTATGGCCATGCTTCTTTGTTTTCTAGTTTTGCTTTGGTAAATTGATTTTCCTGGGTTTGTACCTCAGAATCTAATCCAGTTTAGCCACAGACCCAGCACTACCCTCATTAGATAAATGGTACCTTCTCTCAAGAGCTTAACTGCCACCTATTTTTCTTGGCTTTCCCTAGTTTCCCCAACTTTATCTTCTCAGACTTTGGCTCAGTTCTCACCATGACGTATAGCAGATACCAGGAAGCTCCGGATTCTATCCCCTGTTAGGGACTATCATTGACAAATATGTTCACTTTAATTTAGTGTTTCCTGAGTCACATTCCTTCTATTTTACTCCTACAGATCTAATTTAGGTTCCTGTACTCTTTACCTAGACTACTATAATAAACTCCTAACTCATCTCCTCACCTCCACATTCCACTCAGTTCTTCACATGAGCATAATTATCACACAGTGTGTGTGTGTGTGTGTGTGTGTGTGTGTGTGTGTGTGTGTGAATAATAGAAGAATAGAAGAAGCTTCCAATGATTCTCTGTTGCCTCCTGGACAAATTTCAAACCCACCCAACAGCATGACAGGATAATATTTCTCTATTAAGATGCCTTTTGTTTGGGGTGCCTGGGTGGCTCAGTCGTTAAGCGTCTGCCTTCGGCTCAGGTCATGATCCCAGGGTTCTGGGATCGAGTCCCGCATCGGGCTCCCTCCTCAAGGGGAAGCCTGCTTCTCTCTCTCCCACTCCCCCTGCTTGTGTTCCCTCTCTCGCTGTGTCTCTGTCAAATAAATAAATAAAATCTTTAAAAAAAAAAAAGATGCCTTTTGTTCAAGTCATTCCTTATGCTTATACCACATTTAATTGTTTGCCAAGATTTCACTTTTCATTCAAGACCCAGATCAAAGGTTTGCTTTAGAAAATCCTCTCTTGGCTTCACCTAGAAGTTGGTAACTCCTTTCCATGTTTTTTTTCTGTAAATGCTACACCTGCCTCCAGAACAGTAACTGAGTAAACAAATGAGCAGATGGATGAATTAATGAATGGAAAGGTTTGGTGTACAGAATCTGCACAATCACTTGCATCTCTAAAGTTCTACTTCTTGACATTATCCAGCTACTGGTAGGAAACCCAGACTAATTAAAAGGGAATAAGCAATGTGCATGGGACAAAGCATGTGAGTAGCATTTCTAATAATTATAATCATAATAAATATCATAGTCATCAGCCCAAATACTATCTCATTTAAAGCCTCACAAAAACCCTTGAGATAAGCAGAAGTGATGTTATTACTATATTACCAAATTCAGTGATAAGGCAACTGGTATGGGGCACCTGCATCAGGTTCACCTGGAATACGTGATAAAATACAAATTTCTGTTCCCCATCCTGTATCTACTGAGTCAATTTTAGAAGGCTGGGTCCACAGAATTTGCATTTGTACATTCTCTCTCCATCCACCTGATTTTTATGTATGCTAACATTTGAGAACTATTAGAAGAGGATACTTTGGTTCATTAGATTAATCAGATTTCATGCACATGTCTGAAGTCTCCCCACTTACAAATCTTACAGTTGACAGAAATAGACTGAAAAATAGAAGGGGTTGAGAGGTTGGCCAGGGGAATCAGAGATTAAGTATAGGTAGAGAACATGGAGGATAAGAATAGGTGGTGGTTAAGAAATCAATGAGCATTGGTATATATATACAATAAATAAAAAAATGAATGAAGCCTTGTCATCTACAACAATGTGGACGGACCTGGAGGGTATAATGCTAAGTGAAGTAAGTCAGTCAGAGAAAAGACAAATACCATATGATTTCACTCATGTGGAATTTAAGACACAAAACAAACAAAGAAAAAAAAAAGAGACAAAAAAGCAGACTCTTAAATACAGAAAACAAATTCATGGCTGCCAGAGGGGAGATGGGTGAGGGGATGGGTGAAATAGATAAGGGGGATTAAGAGTACACTTATCGTGGGGTGCCTGGGTGGCTCAGTCGGTTAAGCATCTGCCTTCAGCTTAGGTTGTGATCCCAGAGGGTCCTGGGATGGAGCCCTGCATCAGGCTCCCTGCTCAGAGGGGAGTCTGCTTCTCCCTCTCCCTCCGCCTGCCGCTGTGCCTATTTGTGCTCTCTATCTCTCTGTCAAATAAATAAAATAAAATCTTAAAAAAAAAAAGAGTATACTTATCCTGATGAACACTGAGAAATGTATATAATTGTTGAATCATTTTATTGTACACCCGAAACTAACACTGTATGTTAATCATACTTGATTTTTTTTTAAAAAGGAAATTAGAAAGTCAAAGGCAGAATCCAAATTTAGCTGAGCAGATCTGAGATTGACAGTTTATCACTCCAGAGTTAATATTTTGCTTATTTAAGTCATTCACACTAATCTGTATTTGAGATTATTACCTTGTTTTATTTCCATGTTAAGAATTTTGCTCTTAAAGGGGATTTCTAAGTGATGAAACTTCACTGAAGTTTGGACTGGCATAGACTTCTTTAAGAATGGGCATATCTGATAATATAGAAATAAGCATTAAAGCAAGTCATGTAAGAATGTAATCATCCCTGGGTCCATTTTGACTGTGTACCTAGAAAAAATGGAAATGTAGATAGTCTACATCAATATTCTTTGCATGTGTTTTGGTGGTAACTTCCTTGACGAAAGCCATCTCTTGCTGAAAATAAGTTTTTAAATAACCTTTGGTCAGAGAGAAAACTTCTCTGATGGTTTATATTTGATCTTGTGAGAAGTTGGTATAATACCCCATCCTACCATACTTGTCTGGAACAAAGCAATAAAGCCATGGATAGAATATGTGTCTAGAGCTTTTCTAGAACAGAAAAATCCTTTCATATATTAAAATAATTTCCATAACTTCTTTTCTTTGTTTAATTACTTCACAAGATAAAATGAACCTCCCTTCAAGACTGCAGCCTTCCAAAGATTTGGAATGAATTTAAGACAAAATTCCTCTTGTAGCTGAACACCTCTAGTTCCTTCTTCCCTCCATGATATGGTTTGTTTATAACTTCACCAGCTGAGTTCTTTCCTCGACAGGCTTCATCTCCTCCAGTTAATTCATTGCTCAGGATGTGATTCAACCAAGGAAAAGAACAATGGAACTTGCATGTCCTCAATTCAAGGAGTCTAGTTCTCTCTTTGGAAACTAAAATAGTGTTCTCCTCTCCGAAGCAGTTTTGGTATTACTAGAATACAGGCTTAAAAAAAAAAAAAAATGGAAGAGACCAAGATTTAATCCCAGCTTCACACTCTTATTAGCTCTGTGCATTAGTCAGGTTGCTTAACATTTTTGAGCCACATTTATATTACTTATTTAATGAAACACTTTAATGAGAAATACAGGATTATTTTGAGAGGATTAAGTGAAATAATTAGGTAATTAGCATAGAGTGAGTCTTTACCTTAACTAAAATCATCAAAAAAGAAATTTTAAGGCAGCCTGTCTCTGAACAATTGCCTAAAACTACTTTTGTATTGGAGAATGCATTCCCTTAATTTAATTAAGGGATGTCTAACAAACCATTCTGCTAAGCAAACATAATGTAGAACAATTAAACCTTATATACATTTCAATTTATACATTTTGCCCATTTAAATGTCGCTGCTGCCTACTTTATGGTGTAATGCAGGCTTGAGATTTCTAGCTTATGCACATGAGTTTTATTATTTATGCTGAGCCTGTACCATTTGATACCCTTCACAGAAACTATCCAAAGGAAAATGCCAAAAGGCGGACACACACTCGAGAACATTCAAAAGAATCCAGGTGTACTAATTGGGATCTCGGATGAGCAGAATAAATATGCTAGAAAGGCATGGTAGAAGTCTAAGAAGGCAGAAAAGACAAGACTCGGCTTGGACCCTGCCCTTACGCCCGCCCTGTGACCATACTCTCATAGACGTATGTGTCATCACCTGTAAAATGGGGAAAACATTCCAGCTACCAAGTAAGCAGCAAGATTAAATGTGAAATGATACAAATAAGATAGAAACTGGTCAAAGTTATCTGCGACATATATAACAGAAAACACTCTTAATATCTACATTAATAAAAAAATCCCATAAATTATTGAAGGAAAATTTAATGGGAAAGATAAGGAAAGGATGTGAATAAGAGACTCACTAAAGAGGTAAACCGATGAGCCCAAAATATATGGCAAATTATATATCTTCACCAGTACCATCTAAACACAAACAAAAACAGCAGTTATGTTGCAATTTCACTCAAAGCACTGACAATAATATCGATAATATCAATAATTGGCCAAGATGAGGAAAACCATAATTTTTTAATACTCTATTGTTGTGTATAAGGTAAGAGCCAATTTTAGGAGCACTTTGGCAGTATCTAGTGATACTGAAGATATACTTATCCTACATTGCAAAAATTCTCCTTCTAGTTTTATTCTCTAGAGAAGTCATTCTCAAAGTTTGGTCCCCAAGGTCAGCAGAATAAGCACCGACAGGGACTTGTTAGAATGCAAGTTCTGAGTTCCACTCTTTTTCTACTTAAGTCCAAGGGTGGGGCCAGAAATCTGTTTTATCAGGTCCTCTAGGTGATTCTGATTCATGTTGGAGTTTAAGAACCATTGCTTTAGAGGAACTTCTAAATTGAGGACAGCAAGATGTTTACAAGAATACTGATTGCAGCATTGTTTGAGACAACACAAAGTTTAGGAAAAAAAGAAAACAAATTGAATGACCTATAGCAAGGAGCAGATACACAAATGATGCTATATTCACACAATGGAAAACTATACATATGATGCAGTTTAAAAAACACAGTGTTGGATGAAAAAAAGCAAAATGAAAAATTATACATGCTGTCATAATATTGCATATATATTTTACAAAATGTACAAGAAAATCCAATATATTATTTATATTCTCATATATATGATTGTAAAAATTAAAATCAGATTGGGAGATTATCCCTGAAATTATCTATCTAGGTTATATCTGGGAATAATAATGGAATTACAAGAGATAGTGTTTTATATCATACATTTACAAATATAAATACATCTGGATGAAATGTAACAAAACATTGACAACTGATACGATAAAAATGTAGATGTTTATTTTATTATTGTGTTTCTACATGATCTTATTTAAGTTCTCCTGAAATCAATTAATTTATCTGAAAGGTGATCTTTGAAAGCACATGAGGGGAAGGGAGAAAAGCCACAAGAATACTGTACTCCAAAGTTTCTTCTGTCAGTTTGTCTCCTCTAATTTCTCTAAACATATCTATAAGCTAATGAAATTCAACCACTTAGTTTTGTCCATACACATACTATTTACTTCTTTGCTGTTCTCATTTGTCTCTTTTTATAGACAGCTTCTCTATCCCAAGCTATTAATGTCCTGTCCATCACAAGCACAGCCTTCCATGAAGACTTTCCAAATTCCCTGGCCAGATGTTAATTTCTCCCCTTCGAAGCTCATTTGAACGAATGCTTTTAGTCCTTACTATAGTGTAAATAGTATTATTGTCATATCTATGTGCATTTTTTTAGCCCTCTCACGTCTTCATCACATCTATTGTTTCATACAGTTTATATAGTTTCTACAGTGTGGTATATCAATTATAAGTTCATTAATGAATGAACATTAAATCATTAATGTCTACTCCATGTCCGACACTATGCTAGAGACTAGAAATGCAAAGCCTAATAAGAAAGCAGTTCTTATTATGAAGCAGATTATAAATTGTTGTGAGCTTAATCTGGTTCTATATATTTAATTGAGACAAACTTGGAGGAAGAGATTTATTTTTTTATTTACTTACTTTTAGTTACTGAATTAGATTTACTGAATTACCCTGGTCTTCTTAAGTTTAAAGCAAGTAATATGGTGTCATTACCTGCTTCATGAGATAGTTCAACACTATTTTTCTCTTACTCTCACACTGTCTCATATTAACAGGCTGTAAATTATTCTCTTGAATATTCTACCTGTGAACTTCTTACTTGATTCTTAGCCACTTGGAGTCCTAAGTAGAGAAAAGAAAAACCTCCTAGAATGTCTACTCCATCTCTTTGATGATTGTTATCAGAAAAATATTTTCTAATACTTTGATCAACTCAATTGTAAATGACCCTAGCAACAGAATTTTTGCTAATTCCATTAGGAGGGCTGCTTACCAACATAGTCTGGCTTCTGTATCCCAGCCAATTCACTATTTCATCAAGGCCACGTACCTCCCAGACTTACATGTTATTCTTTTATATCACACTGTATCAAATGCTTTTTTTTAGTAATCTCTACACCCAAGATGGGGATCGAACTCATAACCCTGAGATCAAGAGTTGCATGCTCTACTGACTGAGCCAGCCAGGAGTCCCTCAAATTCTTTTTAAAATTCCAACTCAATTACTTCTACTCTTTGGTCTTTTTGATTTTCATTGTCAGTTTCTCAAGAAAACATATGCACTACTTTGGAGTAAAAGACTGATCTAAATAGTCCCATGTTGACCTGGTCAAATTTTGTGTTTTGAATACATCTGGAGCTTGAACATTATCACTAAATTCAGATATTCAATTTGCTTTTTATCTTCAGAAAACTAATATATTTTAAATAAATTTAGAATTTAGATTAAATTAAAGAAACTTGAAAAATATTTTGCCGCCTTTACTATTAAAGTCCTATTAATACACTGGTTTGTTTGTGTATCCACCCCACCATCATCAATGCAAGAAATGGTGGTACTCAATCATCATCCCAAATTTTGTGATATAGAAAACATATATTTTCTTGTTTTTATAGAGAAAATCACAAGAAAGTTGGATTTTTTTACTTCCTTCATCTGTATATGCCCCATAAAATTTCCTCTTAGATCCACTTACAGGCTCAAATTCTTTTACTTTTTTAAAGATTTTATTTATTTATTTATTTGAGAGAGAGAAAGAGAACATGAGAGTAGGGTGAGGGGCAGAGGGAAAAGCAGACTCCCCGCTGAGCAGGGAGCCTGATACAGGGCTTGATCCCAGGACCCTGAGAGAGCCTGATGTGGGCCTTGATCCCAGGACCGCAAAGGCAGATACTTAATCAACTGAGCCACCCAGGTGCCCCTCAGAATTCTTTAAAATGTCTTAAATCTTGGAGTGATGATGCCATATAAAATAAGTACAAAATGAGGTGGAAAGAAGCTATCATGTCATGAATTTAAACATATTTGATAGTTTTGTTTTTATTTTTTCATATTTTAAAGAATGACCATAGACCAGTCACATAATCTCTTCAAGCTTCTATTTCCTCATCAATACTTTTTATAGTGTGTGTATTTATACAAATTATCTGGGTAATTTAGACCTAATTGACTTCATCTGGAAGTTTCCCATTTTTCCTTCTCCTATAGTTTATAAGATATAAGATGTCCTTTAAAATCAGCTTATTTCTCTAAGCCATGAAGCAGGCAGGAGCAATTATAAACTCAGATGAATTTCTGTTTAGATCTTTCAAGTTATGAACATAAATGTAGCAACAAATAAATTTCACCTTTCATATAAGGTGAAATTTATAAAGGAATAACTTTTTTCTCTTCTCTGTCCCTGAGAAGAAATATCCATATGCTTGTATACCACAAAAGTAAGAATATAAGTGGTTAAACACACATTCATAGATCCAGTTTTCTCCAGCATCTGAAGATTTGATTTCAAGTATCAGCAGAGGTTGAAGTATTTTCCCTGATCTGTCCTTATTTTCTGGTCCCTCTTTTGTTTCTCCTACAAAATCAGAGACTTGAAAGTTGAATATCTCTTTGTCTCCATTCAGATTGAAATTTCTATCTGTGCAGATTGATTTCAAAGTGCCGGAGAAGGAGAATAAGTGATATTACAGTAACAGGATTACCATAACTCCATCAAATAATTTCTCTGCACAATTCCCCAAGTATCTATGACACGCTTAAAACAGTAAGTGTAAATTATGAACAACACATACAAAGGTGTGAGAGATAAATCAGAGATTCAAGATGAATATACAATAAATTAACCATGCAACATATAAGCAAAGCTAGATATTTACTTATGTGCCTTAGATTATAAATTAAGAATGTATTCAAAGAAGCAGAAGAATAACAAGAGCTGGAAGAGCAAAGAGTGGCTTCACAGAAGTGGCGGGTCTCTATCTGACATCAAAGGGATGAGCTGAATTTAGAAAGGAAGAGGTACAATGGTAGAGACTAGTGGGCAGGACACAAACACAAATAAAACAGACCAAAATCTTATGTCAAAGGACGAGATAGGTGTCATGAAGTAATAATGTAACAAGGAATATATTATTATGGACAAAAAGCCCAGCTCTCCACCTGTGGCTTTTTTCTCACACTGTATAACATGACGTTGTTTTGACTACTGACTATAACAATGGGAAGAGAAAAAATTACCCCATTGTCTGCATCCTAGTGACTCATGTGTCTTTCCTATGGACTACTAATAAGCTAATTGGCTTATCTTAGCACTGCTTAGACTCTGTCAGCTCCCTGCTTAAACTCTTAAATATTTCCTGGCGTATGATGTCCACAGTTCTAGTCTTTGCAGTCAGGCCCTTCAGTGATCTAGCTGTAATCTACCTTTCCCAGAATATCTCTCACTTTTCCCCAGATGTGTCCTGGACCTTAGCCCAATCTGATTTTGCTTTTACTAGAACATATTTGGTTTGAGGCCTTCGCTTAGAGTGTGTCTCCTATATCCAAGTCTTCAAAATTCCTCCAGTGATTTAACACTGACTTTGGTTTCCTCTGCTCCATTCTTTAAATAATCCAGATGGAAATAATGGCTCACTCTTCAATGTGCCTACATTTATTTATTGCATTGCTCTAAGATGTTAGGTTTGTATACTATACTCCAGCTAATTCTATATATCTTAGCTTCCCCTCTGGTTCAGGTAGGAACCATATATCACAAATAGCCCAGGACCAAACATTTAGTTATTGCTGAGCAAATGGATGTGAATTTAACTGAATCAAATAGAATATATTATGCATGAGCAAATGTCATGGCCTGTGGGATCCATTTATCTGCAAAAGGAAATTGTGAGGATAATTGCTAATTTTATAGAAGAAATTTCCTTAATCCCAACAAATTAATCTGCCATGAATTTCTCAACAGACTGGAAAGGTAGAATATTATTACCCTATTTTACAGATAAGAAAACTGAAACTCAGAGAAGGTAAATGCTTTGTTGAAAGTCTTGCAATTAACAATGAATCGTGGAACACTACATCAAAAACTAATGATGTAATGTATGGTGACTAACATAACATAACAAAATAATACTAAAAAAAAAAAAGTCTTGCAATTAGGAAACTCCAAAGCTAAGCTTAGAAATCAAAGTCCTCAGATTCAAGACTTGAGTTCCTAATAAACCATTATGAAACATGCACATCAGATTATGGTAAATAGGGGATACATGTACAATGGGATGGCTATAACATATCTCTCCACTTCTTCTATAAACCAGTAAAATCAGACCCATTTTTCTAACAAATATTTGTTCATTGCCCCACCATTCATGTATGCGCGTGTGCGCACACGCATGCACACACACACACACACACACACAGTCACTAGGATCCTCATAATTACTGGAGCTCCAGAGTCCATATGGAGCTTCCCATGACTCTGGGCGATGGGAGAGAAATAGTGAAAGCACCAGTCATTGGGATGCTTCTCAAACATCCAAGAATTAGACTTCTTCATTTTTAAATTTACCTGCAAATGTTTGATGTCACATTAAACATAATCTCTGCTTGCATGGAAATTAATCTAATGGCTTTAAAGCACATAAAGTCAGTAGTTGGATTTGACTAAAAGAGAAGCAATCAACGAATGAAAGTTTAACACAAAGCCAGAGAATTTTCACTGATTCTCAACAGAAACTAGATCCAACGTCTATATGCTAGGCATTCCACAAATGTAGTGTCTTTTTTGACATTATGGATATTGATGAGCCCTCTAGGGTCAGGATCTCAACCTTGGAAAAATTGCTTATTTAAATGGGATCTGCAATCCTAAGGCTGCTGAGAGATACAACTCAGCCTCTCTGTGAATACTCCCTGGGCTTCTCAGCCTGGATGGAAAAGTGTACACATGTGCTCAGCTTGCAGAACCTACATGCCATTTAGGTCAGTTTCCAGATGGAAATAGGATGTAAGTTATGTTGAAAGATGTAAACATATGAGGAGTGGGAATATAAAAAGTAAAAAGAAATGAGGTCATGATTTAATTCACTGGGTCCATTTCTTGTGCTTACATACTTATGTGCTTACAATCGACAGTTGAGTGCCTGTGACTTTTAGCCCACATTTCGTATTTCTCAGTATCAGCACTGCTATTGATAGCAGTAAGCAAACAAATGCAGGATGGACTAGACATGGCTCTGTGGCTGAGATACAGTATACAAGAGCTTCTGGGGAGAGTTAGTAAAAAAAAAAAAAAAAGAATGCATGTGAAGCTAACGTGACTTCAGCAGGTGAATATCAGGTAGGAGCTTAAGGTTGCATTTGACTCTGGAGATTCTATATTGGTATCTGAGAAGGCCCATGCAGAAGAAACGATAAGATACAATGTGTGAGTAGGTGTGCTGATGTTGAGTCAAGAGAAAAATAATATAATGCAAGGATGGTAAAAGGTCATTTATAAAGTTTGGAAGGAGTCTGTGTCCAAAATATGGAGAGGAAAAAATTAGGAAAAGAAGATAAGACAGGGAGACATGGTCGAGTATTGCTGATCCCTGGTGATTCACATGTGCAGGTGCACATAAAAACATCTCTATGTCAAGGAAACATGACTCCAGCCAGGTGTTATCTCTTCTTGACCTTGGTGTCATGCAGCCTTGCTGTATGAGGAAAATGAAAGAGTAGCTGACAAGTGTGAATATTCTGCAAGGCAGCCAGTATTCTACCAGCTAGACCTGATGATTGCAGTAGAACAGAGAGCAAATTCAAATCTGGAGCTGAAATTTTAATTGCTTCCAATCATTGGTCATCTATAATTTGTCAAGCATTTTACATGCATTTTCTCATGAAGGCCTGCAGGGTAGGTATTCTTTGCACCATTTTACAGCTGAAAGAAACAGTTCTCAGAATAAGTTCCTCAAAGTCACAGAGCCAATAATTGGGAAAGATAATTTTCAAAACATGATCAGTCTATTGGCATAGTCTATACCATTTTCAACAATGCCAAGCCGTCTCTTGGTCAGTCAGAGACCTAGCTACACGATCAGGGGTTGTTATCTGAAGTCGATGAGGACTGGGAGTAAGGAAAATAAAAGCTTTATAACTTTATGACTTTATAACATGCTTACATGTAATAGGGGGACTGCCAATACAGCAAATTTAACTCCCTCAAAAGATAACAACATATAATAATAATAACTAATAATAATAATAATGTTTTGGAAAGTTGTGATGCTGATGACAAAGTGTGACACTAAGGATTAATAATAAAGAAATTCTGCTCTAAAATACCGAGAAATAGCATCTTCTCAACAAACATAACCAGAAATATGTGAGCAAACATTTCAATAAATGCAACACAAATTTCTCCCCCCGCTATGATGAAATGATTGACTGATTTCATTCTTTTCTAGATTCCTTATTATTCGAAGAGAATTATGCATGTCTTTCTATTCTCTGGAATAAATTTCAACAAATATGCATAATTGGAATTGCATGCTATCTGATCTGAAAATAAGTGGGCTTGGCAGGGGCGACCTGAGCTCTGTCGCCAGTTGTACTTTTAACACATGCCTTCAGCACTGCCTGCTTCTCCTTTCATCTCACACAAGTAAATTGTCCTAAATTCATGGTTTAAAAATAGTATTTGGGTCCTCCACTCGTGTTGTAATGCCGCACTCTTCAAACACATCTATGGTGTGTTAAAATTAGGCTTGAAGGGAGCAAATTTAGTAGCATTCAAGGAAGGCCCTTCTACAGGGGATCGGCCCTTGAGAAAGGCTGAACTTAGGATGGTTCCAAAAGGACAGGTTAGATGAGCAGAGTTGCCAAGGAAAGGTTAGAATTTAAGTCTGGAAGAAGGGCAGAGTGAGAAAATCCCAAAACTGATCGTAGGATTCTAGAGTACTTTGCTTCATACTAGGTTGACCTTGGGGAAGTCCTGTTCCTTTTTAGATGAGCAGTTTTGAAACTTGGGGAATAATCTCAATAGCACACAATTCCCAAATCTCAGTGGCTTTAACCACAGTGGAGGATCCCTGAGCTCAACTCCACCTCCTAGGAGCCAGGAGCACAGAGCACTAGCTCCATCTGAAATATCGCTGGATACCAACCAGGGCAGAAGGAAAAGGAATCCAGCAGAGCATTCCAACCTCTTCAAAATTCCACATCAAACGATAACATAATTATTTTAGACATTTAATTGGCCCAAATAAATCATATGGCCTCACCCATCTTTAGGTATGTGGGATAAGTATAATCTTTTTATGTTGGCAAAAAAGTGGGAGATTGGAAGCTGGGAAGAGTTATCAGTTATCTCCTACCACGCTCTGGGAACCCTATTCCCGAGACTGCAGATGGAGCTTGAAGAGGCAATGATCTACATGTGTCCCTCCCAGCCAAAAGGAGGCGTAGCATCAGCTACCATCGCTGCCAGAAAGTAGAGTTATCTCCCAGAAGCCTTCAGGAAATGGGTTGGTTTTCACTTAATCAATCCTTCCAGATCCTAGGATGGTAGCACAAACCAGCCAAAACAATTGAGTAGGTTGGCTTACCTGATCAACTCATAAATACCTATTTCTCCCACACCAAAAACAGAGCCCGGTCATAATAAGAAATGGACAAAGTCTATTTTCATAAGAGGGAGGGAAGTTCCAGCCCTGGGAGCTAAAGTGTCAGGAGGTTCCATGTGATAGAGGGTAGTGAATAAGTAGCCTAAAATTCTGGAGTTTGAGGAAAGAGGAATGAGGCAGGACATTTCCTGAAATTAATAATTCTTCTTCTTATTGTTGGTGTTTGTAATCATGATGGTAATTACAGTTTTATATCTGGAAGTTCTATACATTTACATTATTATCACACTTGATCTGGTAAGAAACTATGAGACACAGAAGTGACTTTCTTCGGAACTCTTAGAGAGGTTAAACCAGGCCCATTTGATTGATGTCACTGCACCCTTCCAAATTTATAGGCAACCCTGGGAAAAATACATGATGTGAAATTTAACTTTCAGTTTCAATTAGAATCAGAGATACATATTTAAAGAGAAAGATAATTTTTCAGCCACTTACTGAGATTATGTTTTATTGGGAAGAAATAAAAAATAAATACATCAAAACACCTGATATGTGAAACTCTACATCTCTTTCCTTCATTTTTTGGTTAAAGACCAAACCCGAAGGCATAGGGAAATAATAACAAACAACTTTCAATTTACTCAGTATATACAGAATAATATTCAAATGCCTTAGCAGATCATTCATAGCCTTCAAAAATCTGATCAAAACACACATTTTAATTCTCTCTCCCAACCACACTTAACCCCCGAGCACAAAGGATTACTTGATAATTTTTGACAAGCCATGCCCTTTCGTTTTACCCTTATTTTTCCTTGTATAAATGCCCATTGATACCAAACTTTAAAGTTTTAGCTTAAAGTTACTTCTGCAATGCCGGTAGTTTTTGTGTTATAATTACCCTGTCCATTTCCTAAAATCCCGCCTTCCTTTATATCATTATTATGGCATGGGACACATTCTCCCTGTACTTTAAGTCTTGTATATAGGTCTACTTTCTTTTTGTGGAGGCCTTGAGGGCAAGAACCATGTTTTATTGATCTCTTAATCCCATCACTTACAATTCTACAAGCGTTGGTGTGCCTAATACTTTCCTTGATTTGAAAGAAATTCCCATTGCACGCCCACTATACCACTTGCCTCCAAAGTACCCTGCCACTCCACAAGTATCATTTGCTACTTTTGAAACATTCCTGGATCTTTTTAAGACCAGAATTTTTAGATCTAGGTAACTGAGCAATTTCAAAATCTCAAGAGCCCTGGTTTAGCTTCTCAGAGATAAGAATTTGATGACTCTTGATATCACCATGATAATTTTGCCAAATACTTAACTCGAGGTCAGCACTTTAGTGCTGGGAGAATAATAGGGGTCATCTGACACACTGTCCCAATTTATAAGCAACAGGAGTCTACCCAGCACAAAGCTGTCCTCTGCTTACCCTGGGATTCAGGGATGGTTGGAAAACATGTAGGGGTCTTAAAAGGGTCCTGCTAGGGTTCTTTTTACATGATGCCGTAGAATCCAAAGAGAGAAAAAAAATCAGACCTATAAATTAAATCCAAAGGTAGTGTGTCAGAAATGGGGGTCATTGCAGGAAGATTGTTAGTACCACAAGAAGAACTCATTCAGCTTCATTTCTGCCTCAGCCCCTTTGGGATTATCCCTGGGCAACTGCACATACAAATTATGACCACAGCTAACTGGCAGAGTGAAAACCAGGAGACCTCTGAAACAGACTATCTGAATTTGGCTATAGGAGAGGGACAATCTCTAGGACTCACCTAATTTGACACAAAATTAAGAGGCGAGGAATCTTCCACACGTCCGTGGAGGATGGGATTCCAGTCTGACCTCCAGGCTCTGGAAAGTACCACACTGCTCACCCTGGCAGTAATGGTGGTCCGGCCCGCTGGAGCAGCTTCAAACAGGAGGCATTTGTTTGCCGTGTAAGCACTGCCAGCAGAGCTGAGGAAACTTGCTGTGACTTTTAGGGAAGAATCCCTGGAGAGCCTGATGCTTCCAGAATGTCACCACAGAAAGAGCACCTGTCCAGTGAGTGGGAGCAAATGGCTAGTGTTGAGAATAGAGCATTTGTGTGCATCTGGGTGATGTTCCCTGGGAGCTCTCATGAACAGAAGATCGTGTGGGGCTGGGAAGGAGAGACGGGAGATGAGCCAAGAAGCATTTGAGGGAGGATCTCAACGGCTACTGCTTCTGGCTGTGAGTGTGATGGTTATCGTCATCCCTAACCAGTATGGCCAGAAAAATAAGCATCTTGGAGATCAGCAAACTTAGGCCAAGCAAAATGAATTTTTATACAACCAGTGAGTGAAAGCTGACATTTCATTTCCTAGTCTTTCTGCAGTGGATTCTAGAGCTCTTATTCCCCACCCTCACTTACACAGAGAATCAAACACCCTTATACTGCTCTTCATCTGGCCAAGGGATCTGACTTCCCATTCTCCATAATGCATTTATTTCCAAACCTCTGACTCCATATCCAACTAAACTATTCACCAAACCAGGCTCTTCCTTTGTGATAATGCAAAGGGCAATGCCTAAGCTCTTCAGAAAGTCTGAAACGTGAGGGACTGGAAAAGGACGGTGCCTTGCCTGTGTGCACACCCAGCTCTGTGAAGTCGTATATAATGCTCCGATCTGCATGTCTGTAGGTTTCCCTGGTGACACTGTTGTTTACCAGGCACCTCACCAAAGACTTGTTATCTATTAGTTGAGGATTTTAGGTTAGCTAGATCTCTAGCTTAACTGCAAGTCCTCAATTTCTATCACTTGTATTCTGATTCAAGCTTGAGATTTTGTAAGAGAACCCTGCATGTTTGTTGCCACTCGTGGAAATTTCAGGGCTGCAGGATGCTGCAGGATGGGGCATCTCACACAGGAGAGGGGAGCTGTCTGCCTTCAGCCACCTTACAGCTCACAGACCTAAATCCCTTCTGTTGATCTGTAAGTCTTATGTAACATAGCATGGTATTGGGTAACATTTTCATCTCTTGGAAGTTATTTCAAATCACAACCCAACAGAGGGGCAGTCTCCTGTTGCCGGATGGAATTGCATTGCATCCCACTTTGCTTCTAGAATGCCCATGACAGATTGAGCCTTTTCACCTTCATTGCAATGCGGGAGTTGTCAACTGAAAGCAGATGACAGTCATGTTCCAAAGGTCAGGCACAATTTCTGAGAGTATTTTGTACTTAAGATTCAGGAGAGAAGGTCCTGCATACAGTTGCCTTTCAACTTTTTTTTTCCTCTTTGGGACTTCCTAAATTAAGAAATTGGATAAAAGTGAAAATTGAAGAGTCCAAATTTTGATTTCAGCTACTTGCTTACATTCCTTTGTTTTCAGCTACTTGCTGACATTCCTTTCACTTACTTGCTTACATTGTTACTAATTAGGGACTTAGGCTCCGAAAATGCCCAAATACTGTTAAATTGCAAATTGCTAAATACATCTTTAAAAGGCATCCTAGAAGGAAGTGGGGAATAAAATCCGTATTGAGAAAACAATGAGGGGACTGGCTCTTCTCATCCACTCTTAGACATCAGAAAATACAAATCACTTCCTAAAGAATCCCAGGGAATCCTAACCTCTGGGTCTCTTTCTTTGCACTCCATGGGTTCCAGAACTGCCACACAAAGGAGGGGGTTTGGAGGAAAGAGGCATGACTCATAAATATTGAGTGCAAGTTCAAAAAGGTTGCTTTTCACATTTGTGGGCCTGGTTTCTCTCATGTAAGCATCTATTTAACGAATGTTGACAAGTGCTCAGAAGACATAAGACGTGGCAATGAAGAAACTGGGCCATTATTCTAAGGTGGGGCCTCCATTCTGGTGGTTGGAGATGGAAAATCAACACAGAAATACTTTCTCAGGAGGAAATAAGAGCTACAGAGAAAAAATTGTGAAGGCGGAGGTGGGGGCAGGAGATGGAGTTCACAGCAATCTCCCCTGATGAAGGGACATGAGTTTACCTCTGGAGGCAATGAAGGAAGAAGGCACCTTGGAATTTCAGCGGCTGGGGTTCTGAGAGAGCAGGGGTTTGAAGTGCTTCCAACACATGGAGTAGCATGGTGGTGGTGGAGACGGTGAGGGTGAGGTGTTTTCAGTGGCCAAATGAGCTACAGGCTGCATTTGTGGGTATGAGAGAGGGAAAGGAATTTAAATGACTCTGTGATTGGGGACTGAGTAACTGGAAGCGAGGAAGGGCCACTTCCAAGAAGAGGAAGACTATGGTAAGAGGTTTGCCACTGGCAGGGAGTGGACTCACTGTGAGTTCTGTTTTGGGGTGTGCTTAATTTGAGACACCAAATTTAAACATCCAGGTAGAATTCCTATAGAAAGCAGACAGAAGGAAATGCCAATTGAAAAAAAAAATCTCTACTCTCATTTTTATGCAGAAGGAAATTCTTCAATCTCGAAAGGACACACTTTTAAAAATAGTCTCTGTAGCATGATACTGAAGAATGGATATGAAACTTAAAAATAGAAGACTTAAGCTCAAATCCTCCTTTTTCCCACTTTGGAAAATACGCTATATAATGCCCCCTGAGCCTCAGTGTCCCCATCTGTAAAATAGGCTTAAAAAATAGCTATCCTAAATTATTCACATGACCATTTTATTGAATATTTGATGAGTTAAAAGTGTATCAGGGTACTTTATAAATCAGTGTTGCTTAAAAGTTGCTGGCAGTAAGATGTGCCTGCTGAGGTTTCATTTGGTTTTGGTCTGTTGTTTATTTGTATGTTTTCCTTTTTTTAAAGAGATTTTTATTTATTTATTTGGCAGAGAGAGAAAGAGAGAGAGAGAGAGAGCACAAGCAGGGAGAGCAGCAGGCTCCCCACTGAGCAGGGAGCCCGATGCGGGGCTCAATCCCAGGACCCTGGGATCATAATCTGAGCCGAAGGCAGACGCTTAACCGACTGAGCCACCCAGGCACTCCAAAGAAGTCAGTATTAAATAGGATTTGATACACAAAACTTTGTTCTGTTAAAAGTTTTCCTATCGGCATGTTCTTTGGATAACACAATTCTGTAACAACTCTATGGCCACACCTACACGACACTTTTGAAGAGCATCAAGTTTCCCTTCAGAATCTACCCTTCTTTCACACATTCCTTCCCTTTTCATTCGACATCTTTCCCTCACAGAGAGGAGCCCAGGACCTCTTGTCCACGTAACCTGAGTGATTTACCCTCATTCACGCCAGCTCCGAACATCTCGTGTATCTTAAGTACTGTCGAGTAATAGGTCAGCATATTCCACAGTGAGCATCTGCAAGAGTTAATATTGAGTCCTAAGGAAGAAACAGAGAAAAACCAAAAAAAAAAAAAAAAAAACCAAAAAAACCACAAAGTATTTCCAATAGGTAGCTATTTACAGGAAGGCACTATTTTTTAACTTTTTATACCATACTGTTTGGGAAATAGTCTCTTTTACCTGCAGAGAAAATAGATCTCAATCAGTCTGAGGCCCCAGGTCCGTCTCTGAAGTCACCGGATTCTTTTATTTCTCATTGGTCATACCGATGTGAGGACGATGAAGGAGCAGCTGGGAAGAAACCACTACAGGAAGAAAAACAGGCCCACGTGGACCAAATCTAAGTCTTGATTTCAACATTGTTTCTTGAAATTTCTCTCCTGTCTTTTGTTTTTGTTTTGTTTTTTCTGGACTGTCCTTCATGAAAATGTGGAAGAATTGAATTGACCAGAGCTATTAAGGGACTAAATGGTATCACAAAAGAACTAAATTATCTTGGGTCATACATAATCATAGGACCTTAAAATATTAGAATGAAATTGATTCCCTATGCTAATAATAGAGATTGGATTAAAATGATATTGAAACCTCCAGTCCTATTTCAATGCAGCACTGTTTCACACTACCTCTTTATGATTTTTTAATTTAATATACACATTTCTATGATAATTAACATGATAAAATTATGAAAATAATTTTTCATATTTTATAGCAAATTCATTATACTTTTAGCAAAAAATCTGGTCTGTGGCTCATGGAACGACTAGTTTTTCTCTTTGTAGTGAAAAAGCCAACCAGCATGATATCTGCCTCTCCTTTTTTATTTTACTAAAAATATTATTATAAATATTAGTAACAGTGAAATGCTTGTTACTAGTTTATTTCCACAAAATATATCTTCAGAAAAAGGTTACAGTGTTTACACTAACTCTCTCTGGACAAACATGATTGTCCTTGTGACTGGTTTTTGGGAATAATTAAACAGACCCTGTTGCCCACATACTTCAAGGGGAGGGAAAATAGAATAAGGAAAGTCTTGATATCAATGTGGTATCCAGATTCTACAGTGAATATAAAATAAACATTTCAGTATACATTTGGGGGAATAAATTTCTTTTTCTCTCTCTATTGGGCTGAATTATGCCCCTTCCCCCAAATTCATATACTGAAATTCTAGCCCCCTGTATCTTAGAATGTGACGGTATTTGGAGATAGGGCCTTTAAAAAGGTAATTAAGGTAAATGAGGTCATATGGGTGAGCCCTAATTCAATATGACTGGTCTGCTTATAAGAAGAGATAGTCAGAACATACACAAAGACCAGGTGAAGATACTGGAAGAAGACGACCATTTACAAGCCAAAGAGACCTCTGAAGAAACCAGCCCTGTGAACACCTTAATCTTGGACCTCTAGCCTCTACAATTGTGAGAAAATAAATATCTGTTGTTTAAGCACCCAATCTGTGCTATTTGTTATAGCAGCCCTAGCAAACTAATACACCATCTATCTTTTTACATTCCTTAGAGTACGAATCTATACACTGTCACTGTATAATTAAGTTGGATTGTTTGCTTCCATTATAACTGTTTAAATAAAATTATTACATAAAACTAATGATACTTAATGATGTTCATCTTTACAAATACTCCAGAAACATTTGCCTTAGTATAATTCCTTTTACAGTGTTGGAAACTTAAAGTGAAAAATTTTGTTTTTGTTCCTAGTAACCCGTTTGATACAAAGCCCCCAGGGTTCTGCATGTATATAGTAATATGCATGGATGAAGGCAGAGCTGCATTAACATAGCAATAAAGTAGGTTGACCAATGAAAGTGATGTTTCAATTATTCCAAAATAAAGCATTTTTCTAGTTTATTTTAAATAAAATATTTTTTCATAGAGGTGGTATTATCTCCTTGTTCCCTTGACCCCATCTACTCTCCCCATCTTTCATGCCATGTCCTCATCATGATGGTTTGGAATTTATCTAAATCATAATTCTTTTTCTGTTTTCTGTGTGTTTTGGCTCTGTCCTACCTTACACCTAAACTGATACGCTCTGTCCCTCTAGTCCTATGACTTTTTCCATCCCCCCATTAGCCTCCCTTGGTAAAATAAAAAAGTTAATCTCTGATAAATCACCAAACTTGCAAACAATAGAAAAACAATATCTTTCTTACCATCTTCATGAATTCATTGTAAGGATTAAATATTAAAATGGATATAACAATATGATGTAAAATAGAACTGTAAGCTTATAGAAGCAGATGAACTACTAACAGGTATCAATACCTATTTTAAAAGACTTTCAGTTTAATTTACTAGATTTTCTTTTTTTGCTTCTTTGGATCCAAAGAAATTCAATACACATTTTCTGAAACCCATCTCCACACAGAATTAATCATTCTCACCACTATCCTTCTATGCAATCTGGACATTGTGTTATGATGGAATTGTTATCAGCCCTTTTTTAGAGAGAGAGAAATTGAGACACAGAAGTGTTCAATAACAAACGGTCCTCAGCTAATAAGAAATGAAGTCAAGATTCAGACCAAGGGTAACTGAATTTGGAACTTGTGCTTTTTTTTTTATCCATTAAGACAAAGAGATCATGAAAATATTTGATATGAAAGAGAAGTTGACCTAATAAAGCAATTTAACCAATTCACATTTTACTAACATAAAATCAAGAACTATGGAATTTTACTTACTAGAGACTGAAAGTAAATGTTTCCACTAAACTAGGAAAAACACTCCCCAGTACATAGATAATTAAGCCCATCAGGTTTCTGTTAAGACCTGATTTGGCCTCATAATCTACCTCAGCACAGTTTTCCACATAGGCATGACTCCTGGATTAGCATTGGTATTCACAATGACGTTGAGTTGTCACCTCTGTGTCAAGCTTTCAAACATGAATGTTCAGAGAAGTAAACGAAGTTCTTAAAAACTTTTAGTGGAAAACCCACACATACTCAGTTTCATTTTCTATCACTGTTAAAGAGAAAAAGTTATGATGCTTGTTAAACATAGCAAGGCAGACTTTATTCAAGATTACTGTAATAAGAGAGAGAGAGATTGAACTCCAATCAGAATACAGCAAAGATAACTGGGGATTTATAATCAATGAGCAGAGTGCAGGGTCAGTGGATGTAAGATTACTAAGAGAAACTTCATTAGCTATCAAGAGTAGAGGGATTCTTAGTTAATTGGCTTGACAGAATTCTTGCTAAAGGCAGGTCAAGGACTTAGATATCAAAGATCAGGATGAGAAACACGATCAGGTATCAAGTGTGGGGGAGGGGATTTTCAATAAACTGGCTTAGTAGGATTCTTTGCTAAAACTTGGTTCCAACAGGCTAAGGTTGAGGCATAACAAGAAGAGGGCTCGTGGAAGCCTGACCAAAGTTTGGTCAAAAAGAGTCTTTGTTGTATGATCTGTGTTAAGGAAGGGAGAAAGGAAGAAGGAAGGAAGGAAGGAAGGAAGGAAGGAAGGAAGGAAGGAGGATGGGAGGGAAGTTAGAAGGAAGTAAGAATGAATGAACAAACCTAGGGAATTAATACAACCATAATTTCACAGTGTTTTCAGTGTTTGCCATATGTCTGACATTATCACAAGAATTGGGAAAGAAGCAAAACACATGATTCTGTGCCAGCTTAAAAGCAGGTCAGTGTGATGCTTATACACAAAATGAGGACTTGGTATTCAGGAAGCCGTAGGTTCCATCCCATCTTTGCCACTATGTGGTTCAAAATTAGATGAGATTCTGAGATTTATCTTCATCATCAGTAGAACTAAAGGAATATTACCTACATCTGTGTTGGGCTGTACACTAAATGAGATGATATAAATTAGAAAATGCATTGTATTGTTGTCTTAAATTTCATTCCAATAAATGTTTGCATTACCTACTACCATGAACAGATATGGGGGATGCAGGCATGCATATCACAGAGAGACTTCCCATCAGACAAGAATACAAACTTTAGACAAGTACTTCCAAGTGCAAGGTAGTGAGTGTTAGCACTAGAGGTAACACAGAAGCTTCACCAGTGTCATCAGTGTTCTCTGAGACCTGGGTGAGGACGGCAATTTGGGGTTGAGAACTAGATGCATTTCCCATCCAAAGGTCATGTGTCTCTATGGGTTCTCCATTGAATGAATGACTTATCATTGTAGCAGAGCCCGAGACAATACTTTCAGCGCTCCTGCCTTCTCCGCCTGCACCGTGTGGGCATTCGAGGTGCGGACCTGGGCATCTACTTGCTTGCTCCGATTTCCCAACTGCTCTCTGCATGACCTTGCACAGGCCACCTAAGTAGGTCCTTCAGGAATTCCCTGATCTTAAAATCTTTCGCTTAGGTGAGCTTTGGTATTTCACTGGGCTATCTTTCATGTGTGCTATACAACCTCAATGTTGGGATCTCAAATCATCCACAGGAAATATTCTTTTTTCTTTTTTTTTTTATCATCCACAGTAAATTTTCAAGTGAAATCCATATCCTACTTGATTTTAAATTGTCTTTCCTTGAGCTCAGATGGTGTCCTATCAGGGAATACAGAATCACTTTAGTACTAGCTTAATACTAGAAATTACGAGTGTAAATCTAGTTCTAAGAAATAAACAATAAAACAGAGTTCATCCCAAAACTAATTTGAAAAAGTTTGGGATGTCTATTATAGTCATATTCCTTCTCATATATAATAAATTACATCAGAAGGACAAAAAATCCTTTTATCTCTTGTAGTGGCTTTTTTCCTACTATTATTCCTTAACAATAGTGGTTTTTACAATTTTTCCCATATAATAATCAATTAGATTTAATTAAAATCTGGCACTTATAGTGGCTTACCCTTAATTAAATATTCATTGAACTTCTATATGCAATTCTAGCTACTTTAGATGTGTAAAGATCAATAAAATACATGAAGGCCTTATGTTATAATGGGAGAATAAATACATGTTCCTAAATAGCCATTTAAAATTGGTGCTGTGAAGATTACTATACAGCCATAAAGAGGAATAAGGAACTGCTCTATATGCAGCCAGGGAATGATCTCCATGATATATTGTATAGCATGCTTTTGTTCAACTAACAGAGAAATATGAATAAATGTACACATTTGTTTATATTAAAAATTAGAAGGATTAAATTATAACCTTTAAAAGTCATTATGTATGGGAAAAGAGAAATGGTTGACTGTGGAAATAGAAGATGGGCTTCTGTTAATGTACTTTGTTTTGTAAATGGATCTTTAGAAAACTAAATATTAAATACGGAGGGCATGTGTTGTGATGAGCACTGGGTGTTATATGCAACTAATGAATTGTTGAACACTACATCACAAACTTATGATGAGCTATATGCTGGCTAAATGAACATAAGAAAAATAAATAAATAAATAAAAATATGTAAATATTTCATAGAACTATAAAACAAAATTGAATTTAGAAATCAATTTCTTAAAAGCAGAAATAAAAGCAAACAAACAATCTGCTTTAATGAATGAGTCGGTGGCATACTTACATAGGAACCATCCCAAAAGACCTTACAAAGCAGTCACCTAACTATATATTCCTAGGGAGATACATGTTAAGAAAAATGAATTGCCCCCAAAGTGTGTTAAATATTACTAAAATTCGGAAATCATATTGCTGGTAGTAATGTTAGTATTAACCCTTTTTGTTAAAAAATTGTTATAAGTGGCTTCTATCTTATGCTTTTTTTTCTTAACAGTTTTATTTAGGTATAATTTATATATAATAAACTGCACATATTTAAAGTGTAGGATTTGATAAATTTGGATACATGTATATAACCATGAAACCATAATCACAATCACGAAAATGAACATATCCATCATCCCAAAAGTTTCCTCCTCTTCCTTTTTAATTTCTCTCAGTCACACCTCCCCGTACACCCCCTTCAGTTCCAAGTAAACACTGATCTGCTTTTTTATCATTACAGATTAGTTTGCATTTTCAAATATTTTCTATAAATGAAATCTACATTATATATTCTACATTGGGGGGTAGGGGAGATTATCTGGCTTCCTTAACTCAGCATAATTATTGTTAAGACTCATATATGTCGTTGCATCTTTCAATAGTTCATTTAACTTCATTGTTCAGTAGTATTCCACTGTGTAGACAGACCACAATTCATTTACACATTCACCTGTTGATGAACATTTAGGTTGAGTACAGATTTTGGCTATGACATATAAAGCTGCTATGGAAATTCATGTACAAGTGTTTATGTAAACATATGCTTTAATTTCTCTTTGTAAATACCCAGAAGTGGAATGACTGGGTCATATGGTAGGTGTATGTTTAACTTGTTAAAAACTGACCGCTTGTTCCCCAAACCAGTTGTCTTTCTCTCTCTCCGTCTGCATTTTACATCCCCACCAGCAGTGTGGGAGACACCTTGTTCTTCTAAATATTCACCAACACTTGACATGTTCAAACTCTAAATTTCAACCACTGTCATCGATGTGCAGACGTATCTCACTGTGGTCTTACTTAGCATTTCCCTGATGACTAATGCCCTTGGAAAATCTCCTCAGTGTCTCTGGTTGCTTTTGGCAACTAAAATATATTTGAACACTTAAATATAATGGCCAACTCTTTTGACATACCTGTGCACCTTCCTTACAGTTAATATGATTTGCAGCAAAAATATAATGGCAACAGATTCTAGCTGCATGCCATTTATAGGGCTGTTTTCCAAGTGTGTTAACATGGAACATCTCCATATAGATTGAGGTTATAAACAGTGGCTGATCTGCCAGTTGTGGGCCCCATAGTTCCCATTCACCTTAGCTCGTGTTTGATGGGAACACTGCAGATGTCCTGAGAGTTTTTTCTCCCCCTTTCTAAGAAGAAATAAGACTTCCATTTCCACACCATTTTTCTAACCAGATCTATCTGGTGCAAGGACATGGGAAAAATGAAAAAGAAAATAAAAGGTAGTAATAGAAAACAGATAATGAAAGAGACTAAAATGAGAAATAAGATGACCAAAGAGAAAAAAATAGATTAAGAATGGTGCTAGAAAATAGTGAAAAAGTAAATAAAATATGGAAAAGTGAGTATACTGTAGAAAGGAAAAGTCTTGGAGTATGTGGGTGGCTCAGTCGGTTAAGCATCTGACTTCAGCTCAGGTCATGATCTCAGGGTCCTGGGATCAAGCCCCGCTCAGCAGTGAGTCTGTGTGTCCCTCGCCCTCTGCCCCTCCCCCCTGCTCATGTTCTCTCTCTCTCTCTGTCTGTCAAATAAATAAATAAAATCTTTTAAAAAAAGAACTGGAAAGTCAAAGAATTTGGGCACTATCCCCTTTAAGGGTCTAGCAGATCCAGTTGATGAGGACTTCTTCAGGAGAGTGGTATGGTATGGAGGGAAGAACGTGGTCAGCCAAGAATTTGAGTCAATTGCCTAAGCTCCTCAAGTCTCGGTTTTTGCTTCTGTATCATAGGGATAATAATAATTGTCCCAGATGATTGTTATGGGGATTAAACAAAATAAAAGAAGATATATGGAAGACCTTGGTGCTGAATCACTAATGATCCCTATTCTATGCCAGGAGATCCATTCAGGAAACTTAAAGCTTAGAAAGAAAGAAGAGAATTCTTAGTACAGAGTCTATTGGCAAAAAGTTTGAGTTGAAATGGGTTGGGCAAAAGCAGCAATTTATTCATGTCTTACAAACATGGTCTTACAAACATCATACAGAGCTGGCACGAAAGAACAGACACCATCTCTTACACCATGCTTCCTTCCAAATCACTTCTATTGAGTTACGACATCAGAACAAGTCAGTTACTGAGTTACACGGTTCTTCAAACATAGACACCTCCCCATGAGGGTGGCTGGATTGGCTAATCAGACGAACAGTTAATTTACATGTTTCATACAGTGCAGGATTTGTAACAGAATTCAAGATATTCACATTGATATTGTAATACGTTATAAAACAGTATAATTTTCAGAAGATGATGGGATCGCAAATGTCCCTGCCTGTTTTCGATTCTAGTTTTCCTTCTTTCTTTTAAAAGCAATTACAAAGAGTTTTACTCAACTTTTCACACTCAAAAACACTTTAAAATTTAAAAACTGAAAACTATTTACAAATTATTCATTGTAATTTTAAAAGTATTCGTTGTTGGTTTTGCTGTTCCACTTAAAAAAGAAATCACCCTCCAACAACCATACTTTACTTGGTACCACTGTTGCCTTCTGGCTGCTGTGAAGGATACTTTGAATCGACTCCTCACAACTTTTCAGAGCTCCAAAATATATTCTATTCCATGGCCCATGATACCAAATATACATACAATAAAAGGGCCCTCTAACTTCCCCAACCACACACTAACTACGACTCACTTCGTGTTGCTTTCATAGAAATGCCATGAGGTGACGTTCTGGTGGATAAAGACAATGATTAGGGAATATTCTTTTTTAATCCCAAAGTCATTTTAAAGCACAAAAAAGAGGCTGACTTCAATCTTTGTACATATAGAATGTAAAACATTTTCTTTACATTAGGCATAGTCATAAAGAGCATGTATGTTGTTTTGAAAATGCATTTGTCATAGAATTTACAAACACTGTGATATCAAACACGTTCTCGAAAACGGCTAAGGTACTGACACAAAACCTGACTCAAAATGTAAATTTTTCAGTAGACTTTATTTCTAACTTGCACATTTAATAATTCGACTGTATCCAGTTTCACTCATATGCTCTAAAAACTCAACTATGGTGACGTGACCTCAAGTTCATCCTTTCAAGGAATCCCAGGGCGCTGCTCTGCTCAAGCAGGTTTTCACTGAATTTCAGAGCCCTGGTACCGGCAAACCATGCGAGACAGCAGCCTATAAGCTGCTCCACAGACAACAGCTCAAGACAAATTAGCCTAGGAAAGGTAGTGAAACATACTTTGTTGTGCTAATTTGACAGCCTAAATAGATTTTGTGTGAAAACGTGTAAATTATATTAGGCTTTGCCGTAGAGTTATTTTTCAGGCATTCCTTAGTTTGTTGGTTTAAGTGATGCTTTCTCTCTGGCAGTGGTTAAAACTTCAGTCCTGTCTGTTTCTTTCCAAATAGTAGCTTAGTCCTTTCTGGGGGAGGACAAGCTATGTGAAGACTTAGTCATGCCCTTTCTCTGGACGAGGGATGGCCTTGAATGCACACTTGTGTACTATACATATTTCCTTTCAGAAAGCTGCATTTCTAACTGGATTTCTAGCTGAAGTTTATTTCTTTACCCACTAACTAATCCCACAATTTCACAAAGGTAAACAGGGCTTTCTTAGACCACACTGATGTTTGTGAAGGGCAGTGAATAATTCAAGGCCGTGGTTCTTATGTGAGATCATATTTTCCAACAATTTGACTCACATATAACCTTAGGAGGGAGAAAAATAATATTTCAGCCACAGTGTTCTCAACTCAGCCCTTTAATAAAATGATTTCTCAGCTTGTTCACTGTCCTTTTGAAACAAAACCAAGTTACTCCTTGTATAATAAAATTGTATCAAATAGTTAAAACTAAAGAGAAATGACCATATACTTTTACAAGCAAGACAACAATATATGCACATGACATAATGAATAAAAACAAACTAGAGAACATTTCTTTAGTATCTTTGGATTTAAAGAAAAATTGATTTCCCCATCTGAAGAAAAATGGATGAATTTTCATAAGAGAAAGCATGCTTTTCAAATGTAAGTGTAAATCCAGAAAAATCACATTGTTTTCCAGTGACATGTTCCCAGGAGATCATCACCTTCTAAACCACATCCATAGCTTGGGATTGACTGCAGGATTCATAAAATGCTTGGCTACTCTGGTAACCTGCAGAAGAGACTGAATACCTCATGAAAATTTATCCAACTTCTCAAATATTGGGGGAAAATATCATGATACACATTTACAGTTACCTTCTAGTCTGCTAATTCAACCCATTTCTAACAACAACAAAAAAGGTCAGCTTGTTGTCACAAGCTTGCAATCACGTATCAGGAAAAAAAGAGAAAGAAAATTGCTCCTTGCCTAGTAAAAATCATTAAGTTCCAACTCATCATGGCTAGGATGCTACCCATCACAGAGCATATGCCACTTGGCGATTTGTCTCCTGGGACAGTCACAGATCTCTTTCCAGTGCTCTCCACCGGTTCCTTCCGCCACCGCTCCCAGGACCAACCGCCCTATCACCTCATTTCTGGACCCCCTTTCAGAATCCAAAACCAGAAATTCAACACTTATCTCTTCAAGACCCTCACAAGGAATATCAAAGACAAACAGTTCATTGAACACTGCATTGGGGGTGCATTTCTTCACATGAGTCTTCTTTTTCGAGATTCTCTTTTTGGCATGGTACAGGTTCACTTTCACATAAGGATCTGCAATGGTAAACGACAGATGTTATACGGGTAGAACCTGGCTGGAGAGCTGGTCTCAACATAATGGTGCCCTTAGACATCACTGCCTGCCAATAAAGTGAGATTGCAATGAAAATGAGTCAGAACAAAGGGAAAATATGGATCAAGCTTGGCCTCTCTATTATCAACAAACTGAAAATAAGTAAGAATGTGCAATGTGAAGAGAAAACAGTTCTAAACCACAGGATGGGACATGAAGTAGAATGGCAAGAAGAAGAGATAATATAAAAAAAAAATTCTAATGGCTCATTCTGATTACATATAACTCAGTCCAGAAAGTAAGATGGAAGAAAAAAATATTGGACAAGACCTAACCTGACTGAGTTGGATGACTTTGGGTGAGTCTTTCTACCTCTCTGCTTTTCTGTTGTACAGGCATTTAGAATTCACAATGGCAATGTCCTTTTGTGCTTTAAAGTTTGTGCTTTAATCACCAGCTGGGTTTGCTTCCTGTTTTCCAGTATTGATCTTCCCTGTGTCATCCTTAATGTGTGGATTGTAGGATCATAATACCTTATCACACATTTAATTATATTATTTTAGCCTCTTTCTGGTTGAAGCATGTGAGTTCATTTTAGCTTCCTAATCTAAACCTTTAAGATCATGTGTTCAATTACCATTATGAACAATAGTAGTAATAATAATAGAACTAGATGTTATTTGATGAAGTATATCTTTCTAGTCTTCACAATCCCCCTCAAGGTATTAGTACATCTAGTTTGTATAGAGATTATGAAACATAGCCATGATTATATGCTAAAATGGAAGGGTTAGAATTTGAACTCAGATCATTTTAACCCATAGGTCATGTGTTCTTTTCACTGTGTGATACAACAAGGAATTTTTTTAAATTAGTCACAAAACTAAAAGCTAGTGCTTAAAGCAGATACATAAGGAGTTAAAGGAAAAATAATAAAAAACAATAGAAGTGTAAATGTAGGCAGGCTCACAAAAATACTAAAATTAAGAACTCTTCTCCCAAACCATTGCTATATTTTTGGCAATGACCTCTCACCTCTGCATTTATCACTGCTTTCTGCTTCAAACCCACACAGTCAGACATCTACCATGTATTAGCAATGGCTTAGATCTTAGCAGTATGTAGTTTTCTTTTTCTTGCTAATGGCATTGGCTCACATTGTTATTTCATTAAATGAGAAACAGAAAAACAATCACATCACCTGTGCTTGTGAGTAAAAGGTAAATTAAAATCATGTTGGTTGCTAACTATTTTGCCCAATGTATTACTCACTTATACCTGAGACTGAATCTTTCAGAAGCATTCTTACCTGAAAGTCCAGACACATCAGATTTAGGCAGGTGTCGAGCTTTTAAAACAACCACAGTGAGAGTATTTGTAGTGGACTGATAGCACAGAGAGATCAGTAACTCACCCCGTCCTGAAGACTTCTAAACAAAGAGAGATGTGGTGTAAGTATTTTTATTATTTTTTTGTTTTGAAATGTGTACTTATAGAAACATTTTAAAGCAATATAACACTGTTATTTAAATGTAATTTTCCTACTTATTTTTATTTTAATATGCTAAGGAATTCAAGAGTAACTACAATCTTTTGCACAGTACTATCACCTTCTAAAAACGACTGGCTGCCATCTTGTGATGGTTTTAGGTACTACAGGATGTTAAAATATGTAATGAGTGAGCCACACCCATTACTGAAATCTTCAAAAGGGTAGAGTACAGCCTATACAGAGGTGGTGGTGTTCTTTACTTTTGATTTTTAATTAAATAACTACTTTTTGAAGTTATTAATAGTAATAAAAATTGTCTAATTATTTGAATGGATCTGTGTAGGGCAAAATGACTCGTTAAGTTTGACTTGATTTCAATTTTTTAAAAAGTACTGATATTATTGGAATTCGAATTCAGACCAACAGAAATTTATTCTGACTGCTACCATCTCCTGCCCCAGAGGGCTGATGGAGTTAAAATTCTCTGTCCCCAGCCCCGACTCGAAGTCCTCATTCAAATCCAAGAAATGAATTAAGTATTAGAAGGAATTGACCCAATTTTTAATACTTTGTTTTTGGAAAGTATCACAAGATCCTTCTTTGTATGCTACTTAGATTTTATTTGTACCTTAAAGACATTAGGTAAGACCAATAACTCAAATTACAAGTTTTACCTGATACTAATAAAATGTAAACTCAGGGCTAGATTATAACTAAGAATGATGGCTGGCCAGAGCTCCTAAAACTTCAATCTACATACAAAAACTGACATGGGGTCATTATATGAATAAGCAGCCCAAGAAGAGTAAGAGTAGGGAATAGATCTTTATTCCTACTGTGCCGCTAAACAGCTCGGTGTCTCAAGCTATTGAATTTTCTGAACCTTGACTTTTCATTAATTTCAACAAAGAAACAAAGGTGAGCTTTATGGTATTCTATAAAATCATGCCTTAGAGAAACAAATTACTCTGAAGTACTACAGTTTAAATCAATTGAGTTCTATATTTAAAGGGGAAATAGGATTAAATTTGATATCTTATCATTTTGGTAGTCTCACAACTACCAAAGCAGTATAACTACAAAGGCAGAGTAACTCACTTCTTGTCATACAACATAGTGATGAACATTTATAATTCAATATGATGTGATGTCTCCTCCTTGAAAAGCAATTCCATGACAAGTCAATACAACTTCCAAATCCTCAGGATAAATTGATTTGATTTTAAATACCAATTTTAAATTCAATTATGCTGACCTTGAGACATCTTTGTTGACTTGTTTATGAATAAGAAATATTTGCCTGAATTTTAGGTTAAGTGGCAGTCCTAGTCAAAATATTTATGATAGAAATTAACAGAAATATTTATATAAGTGTTATTTAAATATCCATAAAGGATGCCTATTTATTTTATATAATTAAAATACTTCAAGTATTTCAGTTATAGATTAAATTTTCTTTCATCTACTCTAGTCCCTTGCTCCCCATTTGATTATGATTAATAATAATTAAACATAGTAAAGATGATATGTATAAGACTTATCAGTTTAATGAAAATCCCCTAGATAAGAAAAAGCTACATAAAAGATTGTTTATAAATACTTTAAGCACTAAAAATGAATTACCCTAACATTTCTCTTGATAATCTCTCTGTTCATTAACATTTTTCCATCAGATAATTCAATTCCTGCAAGAGGAATAAGGACTTCTCCAATGATATCATCTCTTGAAAACCTGTCAAAACTCAAAATTGTGAAGTGCAAGGCCAACTCTTGGATCTGGGTGTAGAGGATCCCATAGAATGTAAAGGTCTCATCAAAAGCTGGGTCCAAGGTCTTTCTCAGAACTCTGGTTTTCACTTTATGCTTCTTCTCTGGGAGGATTGTCATTTTGATGTATGGGTCAGAGGTCATCGACTGCTCATCCATGGCCGGCAAGCCACGGGCTTCCTTGATATTCACCACAAATGCTTTCTTCTCAAAGTTGTACTCTAAGGAGAAGAAGAGGGTTCCCAGCTTCTCCTGCTTCTCTTCTGAAGTAAGGGAAGTGTTGGACTTTAAGCTATCAGGGGAAAGAGCCTCTTTCTCCCCTTCTGAAAAGAGCTTTGGGGTCACATTCTCCAGATCAGAAGGGCTACTAGCTTTGAGGTTTGTTTTGGGAAAATTGCCATTGAGATCTCTTTTCTCAAGGTCAAGATGTAATGAATTCTTTGGCACAGCTGGTTTATTCTTTACTTCATTTTTGTCATCTGCTCCAAACTTCTTCTTGCTACTTAGATTTTCAGGATAAATATCAACTCCTTTTAGGACGTGCACAAACTTATATGGAGGAGTCTTGTTAGACTTGGATGATTTTCTCTGACAGCAGATCCATGCAAACAGAGAGACTGTGAAGACCAGGCCAAATGCACTGAAGATCCCCACCACTGTGGGGATTTCATCTGAAAAATCAAATGACCAATAATATATATTAAAGGAGCGGAGTTGGAGATATGAGCCTGTTTGAAAAGCATGCTGGAGCTGGCAATTGCTGTAGGTTGCACAGATTGCATTACTTTTTGACTGTTCTGGGTATGAGTTATATATATATATATCACCTTCAGGAATAAACACATACACTGTGTGACATACAGAAAAAAAATACATTATGATAGAAACTTCTTCATTTCAGTAGTTTTTTCATAAATAAAATAAAAAGATGAAACTGGGCTTAGGTCAGGGATGAGGGATGCTAAATGACCCTGACCTACCTTTGTTTTCTCAGATAACATGAGTCAACTATAGCATGATAGGTCAGTACTAATTTCATTATGCCTTCTTGACATTTTGAGGCTTTCCAGAAGCATCAATTTTTACTGACTATGAAACTCTAAATGCACATTCTTCAAATAGTGAGAAATTGTGTATTCTTAGTAGTTCATTATTTATCCTGGATTCAAGCAGGAAACATCTAGAGGCTAGTGGTTCCAGGAATTTTAAGAAATGAAGGAACATTATCTGCTATTATCACAAACTCATCAATAATTTCCATTCCAATTATGGAACACTGGTAAGAGAAATGTTACATATATTAGGGAAAAGAAGAACAAAAAAAGATGAACAACAGGGTATTGATATTATATAACTTATACCGCTGCGAACTCCTTGTATACAGACCCAAAATGTCTCAAACACTGAATTAGCCAAAGTACAAATTAATTGTACCTAAGTGGGATAAAAATAAAACAATGGCTACAAATGAATCATCATTCCTTAATATGTATTGAGAAAAGTGAGTATAGATAATTTAGAGTTCAATTTTATCCATAACTGATTTTTTCTAGCATTTTTCCACATGGCAAATGGTAATAAAATTGAACTTGGCATTCTTTCCTTGAATGAGGGCACATTAAATTACTGACATTAGGTAACATCGATTATGCATGAAGCTTATCATGTCCCATATGTAAGCATAGTCCTCCAACAAATGATTAGTAACATTGTGTAAGTAAAAGCAGTATTGCTATATCTGGACACAGTGCATCAGTTGAGTCAATGTTTAATATAATCATAATGAATATAACTAATGTAATATTATCTGCATTTAGTTTCATTCTTATCTATTTTTATCCCAAATAGTGAATAGTAAAGTTAGAAGTCCCAGTCAGGAAAGGGTTAAGGATTGTTTGAATAACCCCTGAAAGAACAATCTTTTGTTACTCCCCTTCCCCTCCCCCCAAATCTTCTGCCTATCTACTTCATAATTTCAAAACTGAACTCAAAGAATATAAGAATCAGTAATGACAAATAAGAGCAGACATATATAAGAAGATTAAAAAGTAACAATAAAAAATTCCATAGTTTAATTAGATCAATAAACTAATCATGTAAAGATGAAAAATAAACCTTTGAATGCCCCAAGTAGGAAAAGCAGCAAATGCTACAGAGAAAGAAAGAGGCGAGAGCTAAAGATAATCAGCTAAACTTAGTATCAGCTTTTCAGTTTTTCCTCCTATTCAAGTCTTTGTGGGGGGGAAAAGAATCCACTCCTGGACTCTCTAATAATCCAAGGCCAGGAAGCAAAACCAAAATCATGAACTAAGGCAATTCTTAGCCAGTGCTAGGAGAACAATAAAAGCAATAGAAAGTGATCCTTGTTTTTTCCTAAGTAGACGGATGGCCCAAGCTAGGACATATTTTTCCCTACCACCATCTCTGAAAATGCCTCAGTATTAGAAAATTTCTTATTTTCAAATCAGAAATCGGGAATAAACATCACAACAATATAAAACTCAATCATCCAAATGGAAGGCTGTAAAGGAAACTCGTTTCTGAATATAATGTCACAGATTGTCTCTATCCAATACTTATGTCACAAGGCAAAATATTCAATATATCATGGAAAGACGCACGTACTCCCTGTGTATTCTCTACTGATAAGGTCTTAAGCTTTTGAGAGTAAAGACCTCAGTCATTTCACTCAGTTTAATAACAATTATCATGTACTCATAGATATCATTTCTTATTCACAAACTTCCATAAAATTCCGATTTTTTTTTTGAATACTTGTAAAGTAAGTAAAACTCCATCTCTTGTCTTTGGAATATAATGGGACCTAAAAATACTACTTTTTAATTTGAAGTACATCTGATTTTATTTACTGAGAGAAGGAGAGCAATAGTGCCAAAAATTTGGCATAGGAAAAGGGAAATTGAACTGGAAAACAGGATTCCTAATTCTACTTTCCAGTATCTTTTAGTTAACTGTTTGACCTGCAACACTTCCCTCATATCTCTGGGCTTTGGTTACCTCACCTGCGAAATGCAATGGACCAAGCCAGTTCATTTCAAATATCGCTTTAACCCTAGCATCATAGGATTCTGTGTCTTCCACTAGCAACATACTTCAAGGATACAAGAAAAACATAGCAGAGAAAAACAACCTTATGGTACACTCTATAATAAAATATACATCCCAAACCGCCAACATACAAGTTGTTTTATACCAAGATCAAACCCTTATGTAATCACAGAAACATTGGTTTCTCCTGGTAAGTTAAAAACAGATTTACCTACAAATAAAAATCACCTACAGAATTAATGAAACCAACAACAAACAGCAGACTCCTTTCCCTTACTTAGCGCGTGCTGCAATTTACAGAGCTACCTGAACGTTTAGGAACTTCTTGGATGTAAACTCTCCCTAGCAGAAGGCAATTTTAAGGAGAAAGATAACAAGGGAGAAACAACAGAGATAAGCCACGATTGCCCCTTTACAGTTCTCATTTTCTTTTCAGATTAACTACCTAGGAAATCCATATTCAACAACCTCTGGAAAAACAACAAGAACAACAACCACAACATCACAGCCCACCCTGGAGTATTCAAAAAACAACCGCAGTTATAAGTTGAGTAACTTGCTTACCAAATTCTTCCCGGCTGGTAGTGATCGGAGCCATTTTTTGCTGCGTGTTCTGTCCGAGGTGCTGAACGGAAAACTCCCTGGCTTGATTCACTTGCCTGGATCTGAAGCGCCGGCTTTCCCGAGTGCTGAAAACAACAGCGCAGAGCTCAGGGGACCTGCGCCTGGAATGGGAGGAGGCAAAGAGGGAGGTCCACTCGCCTTCGCACAGTGATTTGCCACCCCTGTTCCTGTTTTGGCTCTTCTGAGAAGCTCGTCTCTGAGACTCTAGACGTGGCTGAAGCCCGAATTGACGCAATCCTGACGCTACAGGGTTGAAATCAGGACCTGCCCTCCTCCCCTCCGCCCTCCAAGCCTCTCCTCTCCTTCTTTCTTCCTCCCTTCTCTCCTGAGGATTCAACACATACTCATCAATTATTTTAACTGTTGGACTACTGGAGATTAGCTTTGCTAGTCTGTGGGGGCTCAGAGGCGCAGAGAGATGAGCCCCCAAACTCATTCCTGTCAGTTTCTAATATAAAATCTTCTGATCATCAAGATCAGTAAAAGCCTGTCTGTGAGTTATCAAAATAATGCAATTTACAGAGATGATTTAGGGTAAGAGTGAGAAGAGAGAAATTTCTGCATCAAATGAACATTGTAACATGCAGGAATATGTTTCTTGTTCTCTAAATTTTTCTTGGATATGTTATACCTATGTTAGAAAAGAATGCACTGCACATTGATCCATTTGAAATAAGACAACAGTTTTCCCACTATAATCACTTATTTTCTAATAAATAGTCTAAACATTTTGCTGATGCTGTTGCTCCATCTATCAGCTCTCTTCCCTTTAATATCTGACATTTGACCAGTTAAAGTACTTAGGAACAGATGGGAATGATCCCTTCTGTATTCAGACTCACTCTCAGTTATGACTTTTGCATATAATGAGACTGCTCCTGGAATGACATTTCTGTTTAAAAGCCCTGACTTCTAATAGGATTGTGCAAAATAGTTACAAGAATCAGTACAAAATTGAAAATGAATGAAATTGATAGTTATTGGTTATTTTCACAGGAAAATATTTTTTTTTGAACTGATGATATTTCTGGGGTTGAGGAACTGGAGAATATATGGTGTCAGATTCTGATTAATTTTAATCTGAAGAGTGTTTCTTTTAAAACAAATGTTTAGCAATTTTCCAAAGGAGAGAACTCAGGTTGTAACTCCAACTGTCAATTATTGCTCCGCAAAGAATTCCTTTGCTCTGGAGCTCAGTGAGCAAATGACATTCAGTATGTGTTGGGATGGGGGAGAAGGGGGCACTGAGCGGCTCTCAGAAAGCCACTGTACAAGTGACAGGTTCCTGCACATTGGCAGGCAGTCGCTCTGAGCGACTGTGTCTGGGGAAAAATTAGCTTCAGTCTTTTGCATCATGGAAAATTTTATAAACCAAAGTCTTTTTCTTTCCCTTTCTACTTGCTCCCACATACTTGGCATTTTAACATTTTTCTAACAGATTTTTAAAAACCTTATATTGTCATGCTATGAAAACACACAAACTAATTTACTGTATTTAATTTTTTCCATTGGCAGAACCTGTGTTTTGTGTCCTTATCTTTTCACTTCATTCAGATTACTTGCTTCCTCAGTTATGCATGAACCTAGTGGGATTGTCCCTAGGAATAGACATTCATTAGATGAAAGTGGCATTTATTCGTTATGCATATACCACAGGTAAACAAAATATATGGTATGAGGTTTACCAGAATGTGTGTTTCCTGGCTAAGTTATTGCTAACATATGGTCAAACTCATTTGTTGTAAATATAAGTACCTTATTTGTATGTTTTATATAAATTAGTATCTCATTAATTTTACCTTCAGGTGCAAAATGCTGTCATCTAAAACCTGTCTAGAATGTTTAAACTCTGTTTCTACAGAACCCCATCCCACCCTGGGCTGTCTCATTTCTAAGGACACATTGTGATAAAATTACCTCTTGCCCAGAGCTAATGCTATTGTGAATATAGTAACTGTTTCATTGCTTGCTTTAAAAGCAAACTGAAATAAATGTTATTAATTAAAATGTCAGAGGTTTCCCTCATTTTCATTTGATGAATAGCGTATTATTTATTATCCAATCTCTTTAGACAAGCTTCTACCAGCACCAGATGAGGAGTGGGAAGATGATCCAACACAGAGGAAAAACCTGTAAATTTCTTATGTTTGAGATTTATACCCTACCACATTATTACATTGTTCTCTTTCGAGTCAGCAAACAAGTAATCAATTCGCTGACGTGAACAATACCATTCTAGCGGCAGAGACTTGGGAGGAGGGGTTGTTGCTAGGTAACCACCTTTTTGCCACCCAAAACACACAGCCTCAAACAAGTTCCCGCCCTGGGAAACAGACCATTCTGTACAAGTGGCAGTGTTTACTTCAGAATGATTCTTTAACTGTTGAAATGGTTCAGTATTTACCCTACTTTATTTTGGATTCCGATTACAAACATCTATACATACTTTGAGAAACAATGAACAGAACACTTGAGTTCTGTTTGGTTTTAAGAAATCCAGTTGAATTTAAGACTATTGGTGATTCATTATATCATTTTTCCATCCATTAAAAAAATTTTTTTAACTTAATATATAGTTTGATAAAGCTTATATAGTTTATTAATTAATATAGTTTAGTCTATATTTTCTCTGGTCTCTTACTTAAAAATAGTATTGTTGGATGTGTTTAGGATCTTCTGCCAGGCAAAAGAAAATTTCAAAAGGTTTTGAGAATGTTGCGGTGATCTTCAGTAATCTTTAGTAATACCCAGATTAGTAATACAAAGGCATTTTACTGGTATGTGGGTGGAGTAGAATGAAGTATCTGATAATGGATAATGGATAATTGTTTTAATGTTCCAATCATTCTATTAAGAACGCTGGCTCTGATGTTAAAGGAAAAGATTTATATTACAAGCACACCCAACTCCAAATCCTGCAAGACAAATGCTTTCCCAATTGGTATAACAAAAATCCTTCCACTATGAACCATTTCTACATTTGTTTTTCTTCAACATATTCAGTATGAACTCTGTGACAACCTAAATTAGGATTTGATGGCTCACGAGTGAAAAATTCATTAGCCCAAACCACAAAAAAGCTTATCATCTTCCTTCTTCTTTCTTTCAACACACAATTATTAAACATGTACTAACTCTTAGGTTTTTGGTAAGTAGGGGAATTATATTGGTCAAGATGATAAAAATGATCCTTGTCTTAATGGAGCTTACTGCCTAAAGGAGGAGTGGACAGCTTTTCCTCTAGAACTGGGAAAAATAGATGATAATAACATTTATATTTTTTTTGTCTGGTATTTCCTATCAAGATTGGTCAGCAGTACCATTTTCTTACACCACATGCAAAAACAAACCCAGAATGGTTTAAAGACCTAAATGTGAGACCTGAAACCATAAAAATCCTAGAAGAGAGCACAGGGCATTAACTTCTCTGACATTAGCCATAGCAACTTGTTTTCTGAGGCAAGGGAAACAAAAGCAAAAATCAAGTATTGGGAGTACATCAAAATAAAAAGTTTCCGCACAGTGAAAGAAACAATCCACAAAACTAAGGCAACCTACAGTATAGGAGGAGATATTGGAGATATTTGCAAATGACATATCTGACAAAGAGTTAGTATCCAAAATATATAAAAACTTATAAAACGCAACACCCCAAAACCAAATAATCAAATTAAAAATGGGCAGAATAGATGAACAGTCATTTCTGCAGAGAAGACATACAGATGGCCAACAGACATATGAAAAGTTGCTCATCATCATTTACCATCAGGGAAATGCAAATCAAAACTACAATGCCATATCACCTCACATCTCTCAGAATGTCTAAAATCAAAAACACAAGAAACAGCAGGTGTTGGTAAGGATATGGGGAAAAAGGAATCCTTTTGCACTGTTGGTGAAAATGTAAACTGGTGCAGCCACTGTGGAAAATAATATGGAGATTACTCAAAAAGTTAAAAATAGAACTACCCCATGATCCAACAATCACACTATTAGGTATTTACCCAAAGAATACAGAAACACTAATTCAAAGGGATACATGCACCCTTATGTTTATAACAGCATTATTTAAATAGCCAAGATATGGAAGCAGCCCAGGATTGATGAATGGATAAAGAAGAAGTGGTATATACATACAATGCAATATTCTTCAGCCATGGAAGAGAATGAAATCTTGCCATTTGCAATGACACGGATGGAGCTAGAGAGTATAATGGTAAGCAAAATAAATCAGCCAGAGAAAGACAAATATCTATGATTTCACTCATATGTGGAATTTAGGAAACAAAACAAATGAGCAAAGGGAAAAAAGAGAGAAAGAGAGAGAAACCAAGAAACAGACTCTTAACTATAGAAAACAAACTGATGATTGCCAGAGGAGAAGTGGGTGGGGGGATGTGTTAAATAGGTGATGGGGATTAAGGAGTGCACCTGTTGTCATGAGTGAGCACCAGGTGCTCTATGGAATTGTTGAATCACTATATTGTCTACCTGGAACTAATATAACACTGTATGTTAACTAACTGGAATTAATATAAAAACTTAAAAAAAAAAGAAAAAGATTGATCAGCAATATACCATAGCTATTCAGTCTGTCCTTATTGACCCCTTTCTTCATAACTGTAGATTCATTATTATTGTTAGAGCCAGATTGCATTCTTCCATTTTCTGTTTGTCCACATTTTTTCTTTCCTTTAAGAGTCAAAGTTTCATTATACTATGAAGTTTCTGACTTACCAGTCCTCAAGAATTCATTCCGAGTTAAATTCTTATAGCATTAGCTCTACTGAAATCCTTTAAGTCAGCTTGACATCTTATTAGCTACACACCAACAATTCCCAAAAAGATAAATCAAAAGCCTCCATCAATGCTCACTCCAAATAATCCACAAGGTTCCCATCTGTTCATGATCTTCTTTGCACTAATTTTTTCATGATTCCTGACCCCATTTTATTTTTACATTCTAGGCCTGTTTTTAAGTTGTGGTCTTTGAAGTGACTTCTCTAATTCTTCGATCTTGGTCCTCTAAAAAGAATTTGACCTGGAGGGGCACCTAGGTGGCTCAGTCATTAAGCTTCTGCCTTTAGCTTAGGTCATGATGCCAGGGTTCTGGGATCGAGCCCCCTGCTCAGCAGGAAGCCTGCGTCTCCCTCTCCCACTCCCCCTGCTTGTTTTCCTTCTCTTGCTGTGTCTCTCTCTGTCAAATAAATAAAGAAAATCTTTAAAAAAATAATTTGAGCCATTTTAGAAGCTTGTCCTGTTTCAGTTTACCTTGAAGATATTTCTTGTTAGCTCCTCAAAACACATCTATCCTCCCATTTCCAATCTATTATTCTTTTTTCTTAAGATTTATTTATTTTTATTTGAGAGAAGAAGAGTGAATGCGGGGAGGGGCAGAGGGAGAGAATCTTCAAGCAGACTCCCCTCTAAGCATGGAGCTGATGTGGAGCGCTATCCCATGACCCATGAAATCATGACCTGAGCTGAAACCAAGAGCTGGCCGCTCAACTGACTGAGCCACCCAGGAGCTCCTCCAATCTATTTTTCTTAAGTCAGACTCTCTTAGCCTTCCATTAACAATAAAAATTGGAATATTTTATGTTTTTGGGAAATGTGGGATCAGCAAAATTATACTAAAATTTTCAACTGAAATAGTGGAGATTTAACAAATATTTTATTACTTAATTAATGAAATATATATTTATTTTCAAAATATAAAAATAGACACTGGTACAACTAATAAAGATTAATGTCTAATAAATCACTGAATAGTATATATTCTAGCATAAAATAGCTATAAAATACAACAGGCAGCAAGGACAAAATTAAAATGATTATCAACAATATAAAAAAGACAAAATAAGTAAACTGTAATTTAAGTAAGCATAGATTTACAAACTCCAAGATAAATGGTTTCAAAATAAGTTAAAAAATAAAATTTAACAATATACTGTTCACAGAAAAGTACCAGACAATGACTACAAAATTAAAATAATAGAATGTATCATGATTTTTTAAAAATATGGAGATGAGGGGCGCCTCGGTGGTTCAGTTGGTTAAGTGGCCGACTATTGATTTTTGGTCAGGTCATGATGTCAGGGTCTTGGGATCAAGCCCCACATTAGCTCCATGCTCAGTGGGGAGTCTGCTTGAGGATTCTTTCTCTCCTTCTCCCTCTCTACCTCCCCCTGCTCATGTACTCTCGCAAAGAAATAAATAAATCTTTAAAAAATATGGAGATGAAAAAATTAAATTTAAGTTAAAAAGTCAAGAAAAAAACATCAAAAGGGAGAAAATATGCAACTTATATTGATAAAAGTATATACTGACAATGAAAAGGCAACAGTTTTTAAGGCTTATGTTCCAAATAACTTACCATCAAACACATAAAGCAAAACTGTAATAAATGCTGAAGAAAAATAAACAGAAACATAACTTTTTAGTAGACATTATAATCATTTCTTTCAGCCACTTACAGATCATCATAATTTCAGGTTTAGACCATTTATCTAAGGTCGATCAGTTTTACTGACAGTGCCTTTTAAACCATAAACAAGTAATTTTTAAAGCATACAAATTCTTGGAAAGCAGGGAAAATTTCTCAAACATGTAATGCAGGATTATTAAGAATTTTTTTAAAAGTGAGACAATACTAAAATATATAATATTTCATTAAAAAAAGGGACTTACACATCAATACAAAGTGATTTTCAAAGATGATATATTAGAACACCATTTAAAGAAGTAAATAATTATATGTGTATATACAATCATTCAATCATCCCCTCATTAGCACATATACATCACAAAGAAATTTTCACACAGGACCATGAGGCAATATGTGTGTTATTATACACTGTTTGTGGTAGCGGGGAGTTGAAGGCAACATGTGATTGTCCATCACAATGTGAATGAATATGTAAATTGTGTTGAAAGCAAATTATATGATAATATCCTGGAGTTAAAAGCAACAAACCATACTAACTATATGTACACATATATACATATATACACACATACACACATATTCCTACAGATACAAACTATATATATACATACATGTATCTTATAAAATATTGAATAGACAGTTACATAAAAATATCATTTATGCAAAATAAACACACACACAAATATCCCTACACATTTTCATAAATAAAAAACAAACACAGACTTTTCTTCAGGTTCTAGTGGATTCATTTGTGGCAGACCTGCCAGGAATAATGAGAAAATCCACATAAAATCTGTTTTAAAAAGTTTGTTTTAAAGCATTTATGAATTGATGAAGCAACTAAAGCTTCAAGGGCCAAGATATAAGTGAAACAGCAGAGAGATGAGCTGATATTCTGCAAGTCACTTTTCCTCTCAGGAAATTGGCTGATTCTTAAAAATCGGTAAGAAACTGTGCTAAGAAATAGAAAAACAAACAGATTTTTTGGCAATCTCACAGGACTGGAGAGGCAATAATTATAGTTAGGGAAAGCCTAGACAGTGAGGAGAAAAGTGGCTGGGATCCTGGAAAGGAAGGAGGTACAGAGATAGCTCCTGCACTGAGTGATTTTACACCCAAGACACATGCACAGTTCTTCAACTTTGCGGGCAAAAGGCTCAAAAGCTAAGCAGAAAACTGCTGAAAACAAAATTATGGTTTCAGTTGACTCATGAGGCTGAGGAGACCAAAATTATGCCTTATTATTCATCAATGTGAAAGGTCCTTAGTAATCACCACAGGCTTCAGTCGGAAGCACTGAAAAACATCAAGAAGAGAGGACAAGTCAGCAGTAGAATGAGCCCTACCAAACTAGAACCCATTTAGCTTAATTCCTAAAAGGATTAATGTGATGTATTCCCACACAAAGGTAGCCTACCAGAGGACGTTTGAACACAGGCTGAAGAAGATCATATCATATGGAGTGGCTATAGCTTTTCATATACAATGTCCATCATTTAATAAAAAATACCAGATCTAATGAGAAAGTGAACCAAGGAGGAAATGCATAATTAAAAAATGGTCCACAGATTAGTTACAGAGATAATGGTCATTAATATTTTGATAAAAGAGATGATAAGATATTTACTAGAGAACTAGAATTTATAAGACTCAGACTAACATTCTAGAACTGAAAAATAGAGCTTTTGAAATTAAGAAATGAATGGATATATTGAACAAATGACTAAATAAAGTAAGAGAGAATATTAATGAACCAGAAGAACAGTCAATAGATAATATCCAGACTAAAGCACAGAGGACTAAAAGTAATGAAAATTCATAAAACCACTTCAGAGATAAATGGGACATGATAAAAGGTAATAACATAATTGTAATCTGGCAACTTAGGTAGAAGTAATATTTGAAGAAAAAATAATGGAATTTCCCAGCCCAAAGAAAAATATCAATTCATATATTCAAAAAGTACTGAGAAATCCAAGCAAAGGTAATAGGAAGAAAACCACATAGTGCATCATGGTTAAATGACTAAAAACAAAAGAAAAAGAGAAAATTTGAAAGCAATCAGAAAATACAATATATTACCTTCAAAAAGCAGCAATAAGACTCATCTAATGCCTCATTAGAGATGACAAGTCTGAAGACAATAACTCTGAAATGATGAAAGAGAACAGTTGTCAATCTAGAATTTTGTATCAGCAAAACTCAAGGTGAATGAAAGAAATTTCTAGAAAAGCAGAAGCTGAGATAATTCATTGACAGCAAATGTTAACTAAAAGAGAGAAAATGATCACTGACCAAAACAGAAATGTCAAGCAAATTAAAGGACATGGAAAAGTGTCAATACATGTCTAAATGTAAATGACTTAAAACAGTAAAAATGTACTGTGGTATCTAAAATATTGTAGAATTGAATGTAGGGCTAACAACAATTCGGAGGGTAAGAGGAAGTAAATTGAGTTCCATTGTTTTAAAATCTGGGTAAGGGTAAAAGGAATAATTTGTTATCCAGGAAAACTCTGAACAAGTAGCAGGGGGAAATGTGTATCTAAGAAGTTAGCAAATGCCAAAAAGCTAGTAAAAGCTAAAAGAAAAAAGAAAAGGTAGATAAAAGAAACAAGTGGTCCAACAGAATACAAATGATATTTTGGAGGACAGTAACTCGAAGATATTTTGGAGGATAGTAACTCAAAGATATTGTAATTACATTAACTAAAATGAACTAAATATACCATTTAAAAGGGGATAAAGGATTGTCAGACTGGAGGAAAAGATACAAACCCAATGCACCAACTCTACGGCACTTTACAAGAGACAAAATTTTAAAAGACAGAAAGCATCAAGGCAAAAGAATAGTAAATATACCTCCTGTACCCCAGCCAAAAGAAAGTTGTAACATTTATTTTTCTGATATAGATATATTAGATAAGTAGATCTTTAAGTCAGACAAAAAGGCATTAGGAAAGATAATAAAGGATATTTTAAAATGAGAAATTTATAATTTTATCAGGAAGATAAACTTCTAAATTCATATGTGCTCATTAATATAGCTTCAAATTGAAAGCACTAGATGAGAAATAGAGAAATCCACACCATCAAAGGAAATTTTTCCAAGTCCTTCTCATATTGGATAGAAGTAGACACAGATCAATACAGAAACACAGTATCTAAATGAATTAATAAATCTGAACCAATTATCAAATGCCATACAGAGCATTCTTTACAAGTGAATATAAAACATTTAGCAAAATTGACCATGAGATGGCCATAAAACAAGTTTCAAAACACCTCAAAGGACAAAAATAATTCAGTTTGTTCTCTAACCATAGAGGAATTAAATAAGAAATCAGTAGAGGGATGCCTGGGTGGCTCAGTTGGTTGGGCATCTGCCTTCGGCTCAGGTCATGATCCCAGGGTCCTGGGATCGAGTTCCACATCTGGCTCCCTGCTCAGCGGGGAGTCTGCTTCTCCCTCTACCTCTGCCCCTTCCCTCTGCTCATGTTCACTTTTTTTCTCAAATAAAGAATTAAAAAAAAAAAGAAAAAAAAAAGAAATCAGTAAAAAAAACTATCTGGAAAAAGCTCTACTGTTTGAAAACTAAGCAAACCCGGGGCGCCTGGGTGGCTCAGTCGTTAAGCGTCTGCCTTCGGCTCAGGTCATGATCCCAGGGTCCTGGGACCGAGTCCCACATTGGGCTCCCTGCTCAGCGGGAAGTCTGCTTCTCCCTCTCTCACTCCCCCGCTTGTGCTCCTGCTCTCGCTATCTCTCTCTGTGTCAAATAGATAGAATCTTAAAAAAAAAAACAAAACAAAAAAAAACTAAGCAAACCCCGTATAAATAGCCCATGGGTCACAGGAGAAATCTCAACAGAAATTAGGAAAAAAAATGTGAACTGAATGACAATGATAACATTATAAAGCAGAGATAAAAACTATGAAATACAGCTTAAAATGTGCTTAGAAAGTAATGGACTTCTGTGCACATACTAGAATAGAAAAGAGAATAGAAAAGAATGTGGGAAACAGTGATCTAACTATTTACTGCAAAATGTTAGAAAATAAAAAGGAAACTCAACCCAAAGAATGCTGACAAGGAAAAAATGACAGAAAAATAAATTAATACAATTAAAAAAAAAACACTGCAGTAAGAAAACAACCTAACAAATCTAAAATAACTTATTTGATAAGATTAATGTTACTGATAATTTCTGACAACAATGACAAGAAAAGAAAGAAGAAAGAAAAAGACAAATCACAAATGACTCAAGAGAGTAAAAAAGGCACACCATAGAACAGGAGTTAGAGAATAATATAGTTGCAATACTTATTTCTGACAGGAATTGTATCCAGAAATATGTGAAGAAAAATCAATTTTTAAAAGACACATTCCAATTTAAAATAGGCAAAAGGATTGTATAGACACTTCACTAAGAAAGATACAATATTCCAATGGCTAATGATCATATGAAAGGAGCTTAAGCTTAGCAGCAGTAGTCTTTGGAAAATGCAAATTAAAACCACCCACAGGACAGTTCCATACACCCACTGAAAGAAAGGCTTAAAACGGTCAGGGGTGGGGGAAACAATACCAATTTTTTTTTCAATACCAAATGTTGGTAAGAATGTGGAGGCACTGCTTTTGGGCCTTATATTGGTACAAACATTTTGAAAAACTATTTGACAGTATCTAATAAAGCAGAACATAGACATAAGCTATGGCCCTGCAATTTCAACCATTGCTAAATTTTAAACTGAAATGACTACATCCAAATACAAGAATGTTCATAGCACCATTATTTGCAGTAGCCAAAAATTGAAATGAGATTCAATAAATAAATCTGTATGTTAGAATACTATTCAGAAATGAAAAAGAACAAAATGCTGCTGTATGCAACAAAGATGAATCTCATAAATATAATGTTGAATGAGAGAAACCGGACAAGAAAGATTAAACACTATAAGATCCACTTATTTAAATTTCAAAAAAGTTAAGAAAAACATATCAGTATTAATAGAAGTTGTTTGGTGATTATCTCTGTAGGAGGTAATAACTGAGATGGAGCACAGATTTCTGTGGGGTTAATATTCCCTATCTTGATCTGGACAGTAGTTACTGCGTTTTTAGTTTTTTGGGTTTTTTATTTCATTGAGTTGTTCAGTAATAGTTTGTGTACTCTTCTACATATATGCAATATGTCTTTACATTTAAGTTTGCTACCTATTTTACAAGGGTAAATGTATTATCAAGGACATATACAAACACATTAGGGTAGATATTAAAGTAAATGCACATAAGGGAAGAAGATATCACTGGTAATTGGACAAAAGGCAGAAAAATAAATTAAAGATGGACTGTGCATAATTTATTATGCAATTATGCTTTTTTTTCCCCCAAGTTGAGTATTCTTCTGAACTTTCACTTTCCAAGTACCTACTCAGTCTGGATCCTATCTCACAAAGATCTTCACTTCTTCCCCCGTGGAGTTAGAGTAACGTATCAGTTCTATGCTATTTCCTTACCCAGGTACAGATGTTATAAAAATAGATGGTATGAAAACTGAAAGTACTAGGAATCAGCTCTGCATAAAGAAAATGTATATGAAATGTGAACTTCTTGAACTTCTACATAAAATGAATATGCATTTTAAATGTCCTTTCCATGGTCTCAGCATTACCAAAAGAAATGAACAAGATAAAAGTCATACATTTTACCTGGCAATCCTAGAAACCCCATAGCGTGTGAGAAGTTTGATTATGTATGTAATTCAATTCGGGGTAAAGTTCAGGGAGCTGGAACCATTATCTAGCATCACACTGGAGGGATAGGAATGGGATGGTTTAGAATTCCATGACCTTAAACGTCCTTCCAATTATTCAATGCTAAGAAACAATCCACTACCTCAGAGGTAACAGCTCCAAAATCCCGAACATAAAGAACACTGCTAGAAAGAGTCATGTTTAGGATTTTGGTAAATATTTTTTATTTCTCTAGAGTAAATACCCAGGAGTTGGATAGGCGGGGCCTGTGGTAAGTTTGTTTCATTTGATAGGAAGCTGCCAAACCATTTTCCAAAGTTAAATGTTCCATTTTTGCATTTCTATCAGTAACACGTGTTCCAGTTGCTCTGCATCCTCACCAACAGTTGCTAGTATTAGCATTTTTAAATTTTAGTTTTTCTTTTTCTTTTTTTTTTTTAAAAAGATTTTATTTATTTGAGAGAGACACAGCAAGAGAGGGAACACAAGCAGGGAGAGTGGGAGAGGGAGAAGCAGGCTTCCCGCCGAGCAGGGAGCCCGATGCGGGGCTCGATCCCAGAACCCCGGGATCATGACCTGAGCCGAAGGCAGATGCTTAACCATCTGAGCCACTCAGGCGCCCCAAATTTTAGTTTTTCTATTAGGTGTGCAAGGTATGTAGAGATCCTGCATCTTGGTTTTAATTTACATTTCTCTAGTTATGATGAGCACTGGATGTTATACACAACCAATGAATCATTGAACACTACGTCAGAAACTAATGATGTACTATACAGTGGCTAACTGAACATAATAATAAAAAATTTCAATGATGTTTTACATGGCAACGTTGGGGAAAAAATTAATAGGAGGTACATATACCAATGTCAAACACCAGTTTTGGATTTTTTTGTTGTTAGGTAGGACAAAGTCCATTTTGGAATATTAGTCCCAAATGTAAATTGTCATCAGTCATCTGGTTTAACCATGATACAGCAAAGGAAACGTGTACAAATAATTGTATTTTATATATATATGTATATATGTGTATGTATGTATATATATATGTGTGTGTGTATGTATATGTATATAAATATCTGTATCAACAAATGTTTCCCTGAAATGGAAGGGTTTAAACAGGCTTATTGCATACAGAAATTAGTTTTTAGTAGTGTTTATACAGGACAGAAATGGTTAAAGTATTGGGAATGGCTTGGGAAGAGTCTGTGGTACAGCTGAACCACCAAATTAAGAGACTTTTACTTTTTTGAGTTGTCCATTCAATAAACATTTATTGAGTATGTGTCTACCTATGGGCCCCTGTAAGAACTGAAGCTAAAAGGATGAATTAAGCTGAGTTTATACTAAAGAAGTATATATTCCAGTGAGGAAGATAAGGTTATAAACATCATCAAAGAGTCACAGTAATATGCAATAAGTGTTAAATAAATGGACATGAGCATTTATTCATTCTAACCCAGTGATTATTTGAAAATATTGTATGCTTTCAAGGGGTAAAAAGTGTCTGTCTAAAGTAACTTTAAATGACTCCAACTCCTTCGTAAGAGTAAGTGAATTTTATTTTAGTCTATTCCCCAAACTCAGTCATTCGTGAATTATGCCTTTCCTACCCAGAGATTATCAACCTATACCAGCTAGTCTTCAGGTTATTACTAGCAGCACTTGGGGGTCTTAAATTTGGGTTGTCTTCACCAAACTCCATGCTGTATGAATTTACAACCCATGCTTACTTCTAGAATTGTAAGCCTTTGTTAGACTCCTCTCAGCTCCATTTATGGAGTTAACAAAGAGAACAACATACATCTATTCAGCATCCACAGAAACAAAGATATGTTTTAGGAAGTGTGGGATAATAGATGAGAAGCATAATGATGGTTCTTGCCTTAGAGGAACTGATATTCTATTGGATAAACAGATTTTATTACCATAGTCTAACAAAAGAGCTACCAGAAGGAATCCAGTTCTGTAAGCTTCTCATTCTGGTTTTGTATTTTGATCTTTTAATACTTAATACCATCTTCTACTAAACTTTTTCTAAGGTTTCCCTTTTGCTGCTATCCTCAAAAAATGAATGATAGAGAATTAAAAGGTATTAAGGGTATTTCTAACTCTGAGACCTGTTTTTGTGGCAACATCCCTCTGCCAGATAATCAGATTAAGACAGTGATTACTTAAAGGTGGTCCTTGGTATAAAAATGAAGAAAGAAAAATTCATCTTTAGCATTTTCCTATTCACTTTTGACCTTTCCTCTTTCCTCTTCATCTTTCAAGCATCTGAAACTCTCAGAATTTACCACATAGCACCCATACTAGGAAAAGAATTTACCTACAACCCAAACTTGGCTTCCCCTTCACTTTTCTCACCTTTATTTTAATCCTTCTGGGCTTTCCCCAACCTTGCTAGGACTTATCTGATTGATTAGATTCAATTCAGTATTGAGTCATAATGGCCTTCTGTAGTTATTCCCCTTAGGTACTATTCATAATTTAATAGCTACTGTATTTGCAAAACCATGTAAAATAAGCAACATGAACCTTGTAAGGAAAAGCTGGAAAACCTTTTGAGTACTATGGTGGGGGACACTACATACAACATCACATTGGTGAGTCTTTGCTGTAAGGATTGTCCCTGTCTTGATAATTCCCCAAATCTCTCTTTCAGTTGACTTTTCTCTGTGACCAGAGGAGAGGATATATGTTTTCTCTATGTCATGACATTTTGAAGTCATTGAGCAGCTAGGAAAAACTCAGATGAATCTTGAAAACAAGGGTTTATTCAAGGAGGCAAGGATAAAAGTAATTTTCCTTTGTTGCTTTTGCAATATCTTCAATAACTCTGGAGTCAAAACTAAAACCTGAGAACAGATAACTGATAATAAATAATGTTTCCTTATCTGCCTGGGCAGCAGCTTACATGTATAATGTGGTTCTTTGTATCTGTGCATGTTCCACAAGCTGCATTTTCTCTTCTCAGGTCTCTGTAGCTTTAGTTACAATCATCCAATCTCTGTATCATTTTTATGGTTCCTTGTGATGTTATGATGTTTGCTTTAGTCTACTTTGTGTCAGTATTTATTGGGGTTTCACTCTGAAGCACAGTGTTAGAAAAATACAAGTATGTTCTCTTATTTTTCTACATCACCAAACTTGGCATAGATGGCACTTCCACACCATACTTGACCTCTTCTGTAACACCTACTGTGTTTCTTGCCCATTCTTGTTATTTTTGTTTTTGTTTTATTAGGCAATGTGTCTTTTTATAACTCATAAAATACCTATCATTATATTAAAAATTTTACACGGCCATTGTCTTGGCTACTTCAAAACCCTGGGCAAGTAATCTAAAATGACCCTACATTTATGTTCAAACCTAACATGCTTATTTGTGATGACTGTATCAACCTAAAATAACAACATCACTAACATTATTTCATGAACATTAGTGAAAATTTCCAAAAAACAAAACCCGAGCATTGTCATTACAACTCTTGGGTAGGAAGAGTTTGAAAAGACTACAGAGGACAGTGGGCATAATGTTTACCTCTAAATAAAGCAGAAAGCGGATTAAAGTACAATGGTTAGGGTGGGCTACAACATGAAGTTGATATAGTTCCATTTCTTGATAAACCTCACTACTGAATATATTTAACATTTTTGTGAGAATATTAATAAATCTATTTTACAGATAAGGATATTAAGGCACAGAATGAAAAGTATAGGCATTTTCCCTTTTGTAGCCTACCTACCCTTATAAATATACCCCTAGAAAATGAATCCCACAGATGTTGATGGAACTGATAAGCCCCTGAAACCATACTAAAAAAAACCCGATAAAATTGAGTAAATTGGACCTTGTTTACACTGCATACATTTTTGTTCATCTTTTCGCCTTGTTGAGACAATGTGCCTCGTTGCTGTACTGCTGGTCTCCTCTCCAACCTGGCACAGGCACTCTGGTAGCAAACCAAAGTGATGGAGAAGAAAGGAAAATAAACCAACTGTGACATTTAAAACTTACTGCAAAGTGTTTGGAACCCTCTGAAGACAAAAACTCTATAAAAGCGTCTGAGGCTCTAAGAAAGGATTATCTCTTCTTTATGTACCTCATACACTATAATTTCCCACAGATTTCTAATCACCTGAGTAACACTGGGACACAATAGTTTTCAAAGCAGTTAACAATTTAGCAGTAAGAATATTGCTTCATTTATCTATTTTTGTAAAGAACAGTGTCCTTCCACTACTAATATAAATGTTTTTATTATTTATTGTCTGCTCAAGTGAGTTGAACACATGACTCATAATTGAGAGATAGTTCTTTAGACATGTGGCACCATCTGATGGCTTTGATTGAGGATGATGATGCAGGATGTGTAAAGTATCTGCATTAGTCAATGGATCTGCAGGAGAAATGACTGGAAATGAGTGAATCATCAAGTGCAACTTCTGGCTTCTATGAGCAACTTCAGTTTCCATTTGGATTAATGCAGCTTCCTCTCAAATAGCTGTGGATTTTACTAAGATAATAGAATCATACAATTTTAGAGCTATAAGAGACTTCAGAGATCTTTTTTAAAATCTTGGTGAGAACAGAGGTGCCTGGATGGCTGAGTTGGTTGAGTGACCGACTCTTGGTTTTGGCTCAGGTGGTTATCTCCAGGTTGTGGGATTGAGCCCCATGTGGGGCTCCACAGTCAGCAGGAAGTCTGCTCAAGATTCTCTCTCCCTGTCCCCTCCACTCATGCTCTCTCTCTCTAAAATAAATAAATTTTTAAAAAATAGAATAGAATAAAATAAAATAAAATAAAATCTTAGTTAAGACAAACACACTCAGGATCATAAAGAGTTTGGGTAAAAGGTCACAGAGCATAGCATCCAGTTTGAACCACATTCTTTTTCTTTTTTAACCAACCCATGTTATCTCCTTTCAAAATAATTTTTTCAGTTTCTGTGTTTGATAAATTCAATACATCTGTCTCTTTTATTGATAAACATTCAAGGAAGTAGAAACAAGTTTATGTTATTCTATTTAAAGTTCTAAGAAAATGCTGAAAAAACACAAATTATTTCTTCTCTTCATTTTTAAGATACTTGAATCTACTTCTGCTGGCTATGTACTTCAGAAAAGTAGATATAGTCTATAATTAATGTTTGATATTACAAAAGGAAAAATAAAATCTATTTCCTACATGATGAAAGTCAACTGGAAGAACCCAAGTTGATGTTCCATTAAAAACTGTCTGCATGATGTTCCATTAAAAACTGTCACCATTATCATTTAAAATTAAAATGTTCCTTCTAGTTACAAGCATTATTCTCATTGCTTCTCTGCGTGCATCGATATTTATGAATCAATATGTAATTTAATATCAGTATGTTTAATCATCATCAGCCAGAGTGCTGTGTTTAGCTAAACCTATAAAATGTACTCTAATGATTCTAAAATGTTTAATTTAAGAATCACTGCCTCTGTGCATATGAATCAGAGACCTGTGTTTAATTATTGATAGCAATTAGTACACAGAAGCAGACAAACACCATCTGGTGGTAGAAATGGTTCTATAGCTATACCCCTTTCACTCTTGGTTTTAAAGTAATACATTGTTGATTATGTTCACCAAGATGAGAAAATTGGTTTTCTTTCTATACCCCAACTACTAGAATTTCTATCCCTTTAAGCCCCATGGTATCAACAGCCATTGTTCTCTGAGCTAATATAAAACTATCAAAACTATGGGGGTGGTCAACTGGGTTTGGTTGTCCTAATCAGACCTCAGTGAAAATTTTCAGTAAGAATTCCTTATTCTGTATGCATCTCATGAATAATAATAAGAGTGATGTTAAAATGGTTGAACCTCAAGGGCAAACACTCATAACAAAAAGCAATGCTCAAATAAAACCACAGAAAATGCCAAATTAACTAATGGGGTGTTATTTTGCTCAGACAAGAGCAGGTGTACATGTGTATGCATGTATGTGAGCCTGTGTGTGTCTGCTGCTGTATGGCTTGGGTAGATGGACTTCTATCTAATGAAATTTAAGAAAGTGTTTGAAATAAGGGTAAACTACCATGTCTGCTCTTAAAGGGATCCACCATTGTCATCTCACCTTTGTACCTTCTGATCCTTCAGCACAACCGCTTAAACCTCATATGAGGAGATGCCACCAGGGTCCCAGAGTTGACTTTTCTTTCTTCCTTTTTCTTACTGTTAAACCCAACTTGTGGACCCTGTGATGCACGTTGGGCAGAACTGAGCTCTATGTGTGAGAAGATCTTAATCCTATCAGCCCCTAGGGCAGCCATGCTGGATCCAAGGCAGCCCAATCTTCTGGGTAACCCCTCCAGCATCAAGTAGCTTCATCTAGGACTCCTCAGCCCAGATTTCATGATTCACTACGAGGTCCCCACTGTAACAGGTGTACTGAGTAAAATCAGACTTGATATTCCATCTCACTGAGCAGAGTGCAGCCAGGAGGAAGTGCTGTCACACAAACACCCACTTCAGGGGCCAGTGACAAAGTGACAAGGTGTTTAATAGTCTTTCATGGGAAGGGTGGCCTAAGGAACTGTTGGAAGAACTTGTGAGCCAGGTGTAAAGAGCACTACACCCAGGTCAAAGTGCAACTGGGAGGGAGGATGAAGGCTTGGGAGGAGTCCCAGGCTGAGATCTTAAATCTCTGACTATCCCTAATTTGGATCTGTCTTCACATATATTGGCTGCTTCTAGCCATTTGAAGCTTATATGTCCTCAGCTAGAGTCCAAGCTGGAGGATCAAATCAATAAAAGCAAACAAGAATCACCTTCAAGGTCTAGTGAGGTGGAGGAGAGTGTGGAAGAAGGAAGTTTCAAGCTGTATTAGAGTTCCAGGCAATTTGTGCATTCACAAGGGGGCCCCAGTCTCATGGGAAGAGTGGCATGCAGGAAGTCCAAAAGCCCTACCCATGTTATTGAGGGATTGGTATAAGACACTGGTCTGAAAAGAGGTCTGGCACAGCAGGAACAGTGCTTGAGAATTTTCAGAGAACGGTAAGAAATCAAGGCCCAATGAGGTTTCTGGCCTAGTCCAACAGATTTAGACCACACACCACAAAGCCATGGGGTCCTATGTCAATGTCTCAGGGGCCATTTGTAAGGGCAGTAGTTAAGCAAGGAAAATCTGGGCACCCCAAGCCAGCTATTACCTATTTTATCTACTCTGCATAGCAGGTACCTTTTATCTATAATGCAGAGTATATGTTCATGAAAGATTTCATTTGAAGAAAGAGCTCAATCATTAAAAAAGCCTCTAAAAAATACTTGACTAGTCCACAAAGGTGATGGGAATGCAGCATCGCAGAAACCAGACCTGGACACTGTTCTGGTGAGCAACATGATTCACCTCTAAACATGACATGTAGGCTTCTGCTGCTCTTGTGACAGGTTCAGGAACGGAGGTAGCCTCTGCAGAGGTGGGTGCCTGGGAAAGACAAGAGCAAGGGCACAGGCAGGGGCTGCTGAAATAAACAGGTACTCCTAGAGGCAGTGAAGAATAATGAGTGTGTTGGGTACACAGGCTGGTGTATGCTGTGCTCTCAGGGACTAAGGTTGGGGATTTGATCAGACTCTAATTCTACAAGTAAAAGTACATGGGTTCTTTATCCAATCTACTGACTTAATTCAATTTCCATGAAGAGGTTAAAAGCATCACAGATCACTGTACAATTTTCTTTATACATCGTCCCTGAACTATAGATAATTATAGCTGCAGCTGTTCATGAAATATTCATTTATTCAAACAGGGCTTAAGAAAAGTCAAGACAAATGACATATTTGCAATGGGGCAAATATGTTCAAAAGGTCACCCACATAGTGTCCCCCAAAAAATAACCTGGCAATAACCTCTTTAGAGATAGTAATTTTTATCATAGAAAAATAACAAGATGAGCCAGATCTCTGCTGCTAAGAAGAAATTCTAATTATATTTTTTCCAATAAGATGCCCCAAAAATGGATGTATTCTTGTATTGTAAAAACAAGTCCTTTTTGGTAACCTTTGCATTTCATGGCAAAATCCCCTCTACTAAAATAATTTGCACAAATTCCTACTGCAATAACCATGTAGGAGTGGGGATTTGGAAGATTTGTGTTAATGTCCAGGAAATATCTTTTTTGAGATTGTATCAGGTTTCTCATTCAATTCCTGGCCCTTTCCTCCTGACTCAAGAATGTTCCTTTGAAGTTCTAATTGCCTCAGGAAGGGGGTTCATAAGCAGGTTGATGGAAAGTAAAAGGGTGATTTATCCAATTAGAAGTATGGTAATTTATACAAGCAATTAAAGTTAGAAATTACAGGAAGAAGAATTCCACCTCCAAACAGTAATTAATATAAAAACATGTGCGAGTTTCTAGACTGTCAGCCTGCCTTAGGGAATTGGGATTTTCCAGCACCATAGTTGTACACAGCAGCCTCCTGCCTTTCCTGAGTGATACAAATTTGGAAGTACTCTAAATGGATTTCAGTAAACCACAAAGATGGCAACTCGGGTTGTTCCTGACTTCACTCCCCCTCACAAGAAAAGCAACTAACAACTATTCAACAACAAGACACCACTGAGAGAGACCTAGAACACAAAGGTAAGGCTGAAGCATCACACTGTATGACTGCCCCTCCCCCAGATCAGTGCAGCACCACACAGAGAGGTCTTTCCTGAGCCTTCAGTTCTTCCAGTGGGAAAAAAGAACCTTAGGGGGTATAGCCAGATCTCCCTAGCATTGTGGGCGACAGCCAGTGGCACACCCCATTCCCATCCTCAGAGCTCAAAGAGTTGCCTCACTCCACTAGTTATTAGGGAAATGCACATAAAACCACAACAAGTTGCTACTCATGCCTGCTAGAATGTCTATCATCTAAAGGACAAGAGATAACAAATACTGACATAGATGTGAAGAAAAGGTAACCCTTGTGCATTGTTGGTGAGATTCTAATTTGGTACAATCACTATGGAAAACAGTATGGAGGATCCTTAAAAAATTAAAAATAGAACTACCATGTGGTCCAGCAATTCCCCTCCTGAGAATATATCCAAAGGTAATGAAATAACTTACTCAAAAAGATATCTGTACCCCCATATTCATAGAAACATTATTTACAGTAGACAAGGCATGGAAACAACCTGTGTCCATCTATGGATGAATGGATAAAGGAGTTATGATATATACATCCCCCCCACACACATATATGTACACATACAATATATACCACAACTTCCTTACCCATTTATATCATATTACATTAATTATATTCATACACAATGGAATATTATTCAGCCATAAAAAATGAGGAAATCCTACCATTTGTAACATGAACCCTGAAGGCACTAAGATAAGTGAAATAAGTCAAACAGAGAAAGACAATACTATATGATCTCACTTACACGTGGAATTCAAAAACAAACACACAAATAAAAACTGCAGAAAAAGAGACCAGACTTGTGGTTACCAGATGTGGAGGTAGGGGGAAGGGGGAATTGGAGGAAGACAATCAAAAGGTACAAACTTCAGTTAGAGGATAAATAAATATTAGGGGCCTAATGTACAGCATGATGACTAGCACTCCTGTAGGAAAATTGTTAAAAGAGTAAATTTTTTTTAAGATTTTATTTATTTGAGAGAGAGAGAGAACATGAATGGAGGGGGAGGGTCAGAGAGAGAGGGAGAAGCAGACTCCCTGCTGAGTGGGGAGCCTGAGGCAGGGCTCCATCTCAGTACCCTGAGATCATGACCTGAGCCAAAATCAAGAGTTGGATGCTTAACTGACTGAGCCACCCAGGTGCCCCTAAAAGAGTAAACCTTAAGAATTCCCATCATAAAGAGAAATTTTTTTTCTTCCTTTTTCTCTTCTTTTTAATTGTATCTATATGAGAAGATGAATGTCAGCTGAACCTATTTGTGGCAATCATTTCACAATATATGTAAATCAAACCATCATGCTCTATGCCTTGAACTTATACAGTGATATATACCAATTATTTCTCAGTAAAACTGGAAAAAAAGGGAATGATAATAAAAAATGTTGTATCTGAAGAATTTCAGAACCCCTACATTTGAAGGTTGAGGTCAGACTGAGTTCCTGAAAAGGGCCAACTAAATATTTGTAATTCCTGACCATTATTACTGACCCACCAGAGGTATGTGATATGAATCAAAAGCAAACTATAGTCTGCACAAAATTAGATCTGTGGCATTCACTGGGTGATAACAGCAAAACTCTGGATTTTTGTAGAAGGGTCTTAGTAAAACAGTCTCAATTTAATGTTTTTACATTATAGTGGGAGGCAAAGGAATACTACAAAACAAATAGATCATAATGAAATCTAGTTAGAAGTGTTAAGAACTTAGAGAAAAATATGCTAAATTAGAGAAATTGTTAAAAATGTGGCCCCATAATGCATTAGAATTTGCACAACTATGTTATCTCTTAAAATGATTGAAATCTTAAGATTTGAAGATATTTTAAAGGTCATCAAGGCTAATGACTCAGTGTTTAAATATCCACAATTATTAGTGAGGACCACTGGTTCCTGAACACACACCTAGGTGATCATGAGATAAATAACATAGTAATTAAAACTTGGCCTCAGCCAAGTAGAGTCCACATATGCTACTTACCAATTGTATAACTTTGGCAGATGACTTGACCTCTAAGAATAAAATGGGCATAATAATGGTAAAATTAATCCTCATTATTCAGATTCTGTATGTTGTACATTTACCTGCTCACTATAATTTATTCACAAGCCCAAAATGAATACCTGTGGTACTTTCATGGTCATTCACAGACATGCAAAGAGCAGTGAAAAATTTGAATTACCCAATGCTCATGTCCCCAGCTGATGCCAAACAAGGTGACACTCTTCCTCTTGTTTCAACTCTCCTATTATAAATGATTGTCCTTTTCATGATATATTTAGTGCCATGTTTTACACATTTCTATGCTTCTTCTTGGTGATTTTGCTGCTGAAAATGGCTCCCAATCATAGTGCTGAAATGCTGTCTAGTGTTCCTAAACACAAGAAGGATATGGAAAAAATACATGTTCTAGATAAGCTTCATTCAGGCATGAGTTACAGTGCTCTTGGCCTCGAGTTCAATGCTAATGAATAAACATTATATATTAAATAAGATGTCTTTAAACTGAAGGATACATAAAACATGGATGTGTATTGATTGGTTGATGAAAATATTATAACCAGAGGCTCAGAGGAATGCAACCTTGTATTTCCCCTAGGAGCATCGGTTCAGTGTTCACTAATTCACTGCTCTTAGAAAGTTTATAGAACATAACTACCATGGGTAATAGAAATCTACTATACTTACCTTACCCAGAAGATAATTTATTTTAAACTGCTTAGACTAGAACTCAGTATAAAAATGTTTAATAAATGGGACACCATTATTAAACACAATATTATAAAGAAACTTCTCCCATTTTTAAACATTTTACATTAACTAACTCATTAATTTGTAGCACCTACAAACTTGGTGTGTGTGCATGTGTGTGGCATGTATGTGTGTGTGTGTGATAATGTGATATAATAAGAAATATGTATCTAATCTTTTCCCCTGGTTTCTAATATAAAAGCTTCTAAAACCTTTGGAATTTCCTGAATGATGGGGTAATAAGAGCATCTTTTGTTATAAAATCTCAACTTTGCTCCTGGTTCCTGATCCAGAGTTCCCAAAATCCTTGTAATTCCCTGAATGATAAGAGTGCATTGGTAATAAGGAGAATGACTCTTGGCTGAGGAACTCCCAGAGAGCTTCAGGATGGGAACTAGTCACCAGAAAATCCAACCAAGTGATTAGAGGGTTGGAACTTTCAGGCTATCCTTGGACCTCCAGGGTGGGCAGTGAGTTCAGTCACTAATGACCAGTGATTTAATCCACTATGCCTATGTAATGGAACCTCCATCAAAACCCTAAACAAAGGGCTCAGATAGCTTCTGGAGTGGTGAACATGAGTGCTGGAGGCTAACACACTCAAGAGAGGGCATGGAGGCCTCCACATCTTCCTCTGTACCTTGCTGCATGCATCTCTTGCTCTGGGTAGTTAGTGCCAGAATTGAATTGAATTGTAGGTCATCCAGCTGGTGTCCAGAGAGTTGCAGAACTTGGTGTGGAAAAAATTCTACACATATTTTGTGTCAGAAGTGTTTTAAGTAGAAATAGATCAATTTGTTATCTATATCTTTATTTAAGTCCCTATTGCAATGTTAACCATGAAAACCCTGTGTCTCCTTATTAGAAAACTCCTTTTGGAACTGTGTCAACAAACACATTCATGACACTCATTGAACATGTTAACTCACTTAATCTGTTACAGATTCTAACAAGGAATAACTTCTTCTTCAGCGTTTTATGACTTTGCAGGGGTTGGGGAAATGGATATACTTAACCTTTGCAGTAACTTGGTACTTGGCTAGCATGGCAGAAAGAGATTACGTGTCCACCATACTTGTGAACAGTTTCTTCTCCCAGGAAACAACCAGATGACTGACATTCCCTAGCTTTGCTTGACATTAAACAGAGTTTTACCAATGTAATGTGAGTAGAAGTAAGGCATGCCACTTCTGGGCCTGACCTTGTATAAATCTTCCATATTTTTTCCTCCTACACTAGCTTGATACAGATGGAGACAGTGGCTTTGGAAGCCACTGGTGGAGTCTGTGTCCTTTATTCACACTTTGAAAAAATTGCCTACGAGCACCTACTTTGAACTTTACCTGAATGGGAAACTTCTATCATATATTAGCTGTTACGCATTTTGGTGTTTGTTGCAACAAACAACATTACTTTAATTGATACAGCTAGGACTTTGAAGACTTGAATTCTGGTATGAGTTTGATCATCAGATGGTGATGAGGTTTAAACTCAGATGAGGTATTTACTCTTGCCATATTTTGGCATCCTCATCTGTAGAATGGCACTAATTATGCTTTTTCAACCCATCATACAGGATCACGGGAGAGCCCTAATAAGATAATGGATCAGAGAGAACACTGAAAAGCATGACATATGATATGTGTGCAGGGAATTATAAAATAATTTAGGGTGTCCAGGTCTCTTAAGTGACCAATAAATTGAATTAATACATCCACTCTGTGACTAACTGATCTTGCTTCTTCTACATATGAATGATTTCCTGCTCAGCTTCTGAAATTCTAAATATTATAGATGAAGCATCATGATGTTCTGAAGAGAGATAGCACATGGTTCCATATATCCCTGCCTTTCACACCACAGTATCAAGATACTCCCCTGTGCATGCTTGTTCAAAGGGAAAACACTAAATTAAAAACTAAAGTCAATCATAATCTAATCTACAACTTCAGTCAGGCCTAAATAAGATTAATCTCACTGTAGTAGACATGCAAATGAGAAAAACACCAACGTGTGATATAAGGACTCAGTAAGATGATGCTGATGGCCTGACTCTGAAAACCCAGAGCAGTGCTTTCAAATTCACTAATCCACTTTTCTACTTCTTTCATTATAATTGTTTGCACATATAGAGTTGTATATGTAAAAGTGAATATACACATTCTTTTCTTTTTTACCTAAAGAGCAGCAATATTGATCTAAATTTTTCTGTAGGTTGCAGGAAATTTTTCTGATCACAAATAACCACACTGTTAAAAATTTGCTGATGGAGTAAGACAAACTAAGCTGTACCTGAGGGCATCACTGTAGATGTCCCAAAATGTCACCTCCTTCATCCCAGTCCCCACTCACCATCTATCTCCTTTGGCAATGCTTTTCAAGAATATACATTTTAAAAATTATTATTATTATTTATTTTTAAAAAAGGACATATTGCTATATATAATCTTTTGAGAATGACTGTTCCCGCTTAATATTATATTGTTAGGGTTCATTCTGTGATGTTACATCACTGTAGTTTATTTATTTTGACGGTTGTATATGTGGCAGGTAGAATAGTGGCAACCAAAAATGTCCCTGTTCTAATCCCAGAACCTGGGAATATGTTAAATTATGTGACAAAGGAGAACTATAATTGTAGGTGAAAATAAAGTTGCTAAGGGCCTTGAGATGTTGAGATTATTCTGGACTATTAGGATGGGTTCAATGTAATCACATGCTTCTAACTTTAAGAAGGAGGCTGGAGAAGGCATATCAGAATTATATCACGTGAGAAAGATGCCAGCAGGTATTGATGGCTTTAAGAGGGAAGGGGGCAATGAGTCAAGGAATGTAGGAAACCTCTAGAAGCTAGAAAAGGCAAGAAAATGGATTTTTTCCCTAGAAATAAACAGCCCTGCTGACATGTTGACTTTAGCCCGGTAAGACTGTTTCAGACTTCTGACCTCCAGAACAGTAATATAATACATTTGTGTTTTTTAAGTCAAAGTTTTTGGTAATTTCTTATATCAGCAATGGGAAACTAATTCATATACTGTTTAATGGAGTGAATATACCATTGTTTACTCTTCCACTCTCCCACTGAGGGATTCTTATGCTGTCTCCATGCTGTTGTTCCTGTGAACAGTGATTCTGAAAACATTCTTGAACACATCTCTTTTTGCATACATGATCATTTTTCTCACAGATATTTACTTAGACATGAAATTGCTGCATCAGTGGATGTAAGAATGGTCGAATGTAAAAGGTATATTCAAACTCTTATCCAATTGGTTGCAAAAATTTTCATTCTTACCAACAATGTATAAAAAATTATGTACTTCTACATCCTCTTGGCATTTTTTAAATCTTCTTTTTTTTTCTTATTGAATGAGTTTAAAATTCTATCTCATTGCAATCTTGATTTGCAATTCCCTGATTATGAGAGATCTCGATCATGTCTTAGTTTGTTTACTGGTCATATGTGTTCCATCTTCTAGAAATGTTTGTTTCGCCTGTTTTAAAATTAGGTTACTGGTACTTTTATTTGTTAGAATTTATATACATTTTTATACTAATAGTCAGTGATGTGGACTAAAATTTCTAAGGACTTATATGACAGACTATTTTAGTATGACAGTATTGTTGAATAAAAATTCTATTTTCTCAGATCTTTTCCTTCAATATCTTGAAAACTATATTCCATGCTACATTTAGTGCAATCTTAAAAATGTCTTTCCCTTTGAATATGATCTGTTACTTCTCTAAGATTTTGGAATGTTTTTGGCATCTATAGTATTCTTACATTTCATGATATCTAAGTGCCTCTCCTCATTGGCACTTTATAGGTACTTTTAATCTGAGATCTGTCATCTTTTTTTTTTTTAATTTTAGAAATGGATTTCCATCATTTGCTTGGGTGTTTCTTCCTCTTAATTTTAGTTTTCACCCTTTCTTGGACCTCATGTATGCCATCACATTTATGTCTATTTTCTATTTCTCATTGCTGTATTTTTTTCTACCTGTTTCCTTTTTTCTCTCTGTTTTTGGTGGGGAGGGTGATGCATTTTTTCAATCTACTCTTCCAGTCTGCTAATTAATTCCTCAGGTGTATTTCATCTTTTCTTTTTAAAAATTTATTTTAGTTATTATATTTTTCATATGTCTGGTTCTTCTATAATTTCTTGAGTTTACTTCACATTGCTAAACTTTACACTGGCAGATTTCCCAAGTCACTAGCTGAAATATAATTGTTTGATTGAATCAAAACATTCCAGGTTGTGATCCAATTTCAGTCTTAACTCTCCAAAGATATATCTGCAATTTAAAAATAAGACACAAATTAACTTCTAATTTGTAGATTATGTGGGCTAGTAGATTTTGGCAAATGGTACTTTATAATTTCTTGACTAATCTCTGAGCCATCAAAGCTATTCTT
>NC_138381.1:27417615-27467243 GCF_054177405.1 Leptonychotes weddellii | reverse complement strand
AAAAATGGGGGGGGGAATTGGAGGGAGAGATGAACCATGAGAGACTATGGACCTGAGAAACAAACAGGGTTTTAGAGGGGAGGGGGGAGGGGGGATTGGTTAGCCCAGTGATGGGTATTAAGGAGGGCACGTACTGCATGGAGCACTGGGTGTTATACGAAAACAATGGATCGTGGATCACTACATCAAAAACTAATGATGTATTGTATGGTGACTAACATAATATAATAAAATTAAAAACTACAAAAAAAAAAAAAAAGCCTTCTGTAAGATGGCAGCAAAAATCCCAGAAGAGCAGGGAGAGGTAGGTATGCTGGGGTGGGAGCAGGGGGGGAATATTGTGAAGGAGGGCCACAAGGAAGGGAGTGGGCAGAAGCAGTATGAAAGGAGAGAATTATGAAATTTTTTCTACGGTACTTAGATATGGATGTAGGTTTGAATTATGCCATTATATGCACAGATTTGTACTTATGTGAGTTTAACTCGTAAGTAGAGAAAATTATTTTAATTGAGCTATTTAGAAAACACCTCCAGCAAAATCAAAAGTAAACTGGGGGTGCATTCTACTTTCCAGGGCACTCTATTTTAGTGAATGCATTTTACCTTTATGATAATTATCAAACACTTATGTTTTATGGATGGAGCCCTATAGCATAATGCTCAGTCTGCTTTGCATAACTATGATGATTTGCTCCCCTTCTTAATACAGCATAAATGTTTTTGTCCTTATGCAACTGATCTTGTTCCCTGGTGGCTGGCTCAAAACACTGGGCCTGCGTCCAAGTTACTGTTGCCGAATATTGGTCTCCCGATAATAAAAAATGTTCATTTTCTTCATCTTCTGTGATTTTGTTTTTCTTAGTCTCGATTCAATGGCTGAGCATCCCTTTAGCTAGCTTTCAGTTAATTAAAAAGCCTGTAGCAGAGTACAGAATGTGCCCACAAGAAAACCTCAAGCAGTGCAGATGGTACCATCTCTGCACTGAGAAGCAGAAAAGTCGTTCTCTGAAACAGCTGTGGGCTGGGAGGCTCTGGGTGGCCTCTGCCTTCTCGGCATGCAAAGAAGAAGAATGAATCTGACTTGAATCTCCGCTGCTCAAATCAACTAATGCTACAGTAAACAGCTTTTCAGCTGCAGGAGAGTTCAAAATGTACTCTCTGCAGCCATAATTTCCTGCTGAAGTTGTGTGCTATCTGGAATGATGTATGTGTTTCATATTGCCCAGAAAGCTGCGCCTACATGTATGTGGGTATAGAAGATGGAGGAATCAAAGGAAGAAGAGGACACAGTACCCCAGATGTTTTCTACAAGCTCCCATTTGATCTCTATAAAGAAGCTCTAAGGTGTGGGGTTGTACCTTTATTCATTTTTCCTCTAGTTGCTCATATAACAGAATTTGGGAAGATTATAACAGCCCGTGGCTTAACTGCTGCCAGGGTTTACCTTACCATATTGTATAAGTAATAAATATTGATTGGATATAAATGCATTCCAATGTATCCCCCTGCCCTCCATCCCAAACACAAAAAACCAAATTACTAAGGGGCACAGAGTTCCGTTCCCTTTTTGTAAGCATGAGAAATCTTGCTGTAAAAGCAAACTGAAAATTAATGAACCTGTGATATTCCCAAAGTCCTGGTAGAGGAAAAGATTTCTCAACCCAGAATCAAGGAATGCATAACAGCTTGAGGTGGAGCCTCCACACACCAGTGATTGAATCACCTGCTTGGATATGACTTTTAAATTAGTGACAATTTATACTACAGCCAGTGGAGATTGATCTTGACATTTTTTCATTTCTCTATAGGTAAGTTACCACTCTACCCTACAAATCAGGCAATGAACAATCAATACATTAACAAAGAATGAAATGAGGTGAGATGATCTCAAGCATACGACCAACAGCTATTCCCAATCAATTAACTTCTATGCTTGTCTTTAATACTCAAATTGACTAGATTTCTGTTATCCTAGTTATTATACATTGGTAGGAGGGGGGAAAATTCTTTGGGACCAAAGGATGCAGGACAATGTGAAGCTATCTTACAGAATATGATTTAAATGTATACTAATAAATAATAAGAAATTAATAGCAGCAAAATGGATTTTTGTTTTTACAGGACAAAATATATTCATATCTAAAAAAGAACCATCTTCTGCTGACAGAGCTTATTATACTTCATTTAGGAGACAACAGTGTAGTTATAGTATTTATCTATCACTATAATAAGAAAACCATAGCAGTGTTTGTCCCTAATTACAATTATGGTGCCATGATGCTTTTTATTCAAGAACCAAAAACAGATTTTGCCTTTATTTTTAATGCTTAAATTAGGAATGCATTGAGATACAAATTACTGTGTCAAGATTCAGGGTAGAAATGCAATCAGGATTTAGATAACAAATGAACAAAAACACATGATCATTATACTTGTTAGTATAAAATACTTTGCTAAGACCTTATTCTCATCTCATTTATGTGCTGTATTACAACTCACATTTAAGAGATTTAAGTAAGAGGTGAAAAATCCATGAGCCATTTAAGATATAAGCAAATGAAGTAACTATTGTCCAGGAAATAGTCTTTATGTGGCTCTAACGAAGCTACCAGGAAATGCCACTATGAAAATCATTTATCTCGAAGCAAACAAAAACTTGCTTAGCAAGAAGATCACTCTGTAATTCTCTTTGTGAATAATGACTAGTTCGAAAAAGATGTTAGACCAAATTCCAGTGAGTTGTTAAGAACTTTTTTAGTGATGTCCTTTACCATTTGGAGATTTTCTCAATGGCAACCATGAAATTCCATAACAAATACTCTTATTTTCCTTTTTGGATCAAAAGTAGGCTCCTTGGCTAAATGTACTCCTGACCAATTTTTGGGTCAGTAAATCAGGTCTTAAGAGCGTAAGTCCAGCTTATAAATGTTTTCTGATTTTTAAAAGTTTATCATTCTGTTAATTTAGATTCCTAGGAACAAAAGCAGGATGTTCAATCCAAAGAAGAAATACATTCATGAGTAGATTTTATTTTCAAATACTAAAAATCTCTACTGAGATTTCAAGCTAAATCTACATATTAAAATTAGGTACATATCTCCCATTTTATTATGAATGAATTTCCCTGTGTTACGTATGTTTGGAACTGTCACAATCCTGACATCATGGCTACACCGTTTAAGACAAAAAGAGGGACACACCTCAAAACTAGCCGCACTCTTATGAATAAAATTTGCCCTTGCAGTGTGTACTTCTCAGTGCTCATTGTGGGAGGGTAGAGTACTAGGAGCTGACCAGGGGACAAAGGAGGGATAGAACACCAGAACACTGACCCATGAGGCTTCCAGAGCTAGTGAGAAAAACTGAACTTGTTTTCAGATTCCGCATTAAAAATCAAGTATAGGTGCTTATGAGGAAAAGGAGGTGTTCTAGCACAATTTCAAAACTGGCTCATAGTAGGCAAGACTAATGATTATACAAAAGCAATGTCTAAGTTAAGAATTCTTAATCTTTGCTTCAGGTCCTCTTGTGAACTTCTAAAAATTGTGTAGAAAAGTGTGTGTGTATGTGTGTGTGTCTGGAGAAAGTTTAGAGTTTTGACTAGTTTTTCAAAGAGAACTTCTACCTCCTCAGCACCCTATACCTCTGAAATGGGTATAGACCACTGGCCAAAAAGTAAACACTACTTTTTTGATATAATAAGGAAAGCATAGCTGGAGTCAGAGAACTTGTTTGGCCCCCTGGCTCCACAGTTCCTTAATTCAAGAAAACTGAGCTAATCGTTTCAGGTCAGAGAATCTCTGGTATAAGGGCTGCTAGCACCTAGGGGTTTTTTTGTGAGTATTACAAAAGGAACATCTTTCTCTCCCAGTCTGAGAATGAAATTCAGCTCCATGTAGCTCTGCGACTTTGAGTAGGATATAACCCACATGCTCCTTATTAATAACATGGGAATAATTTATTAAAAAATATTTTCACTTATTAAGTGCTGGGCTCAATCTTAAGCAGAGGAAACATGTATTGACAAACTGGACCAAAAAAAAAAAAAAACGCCTGCTCTCTTGGAGCTTATATTTTGGGTGGTGGTAGTTGGTTGGGGAGGGGGTGGTAGAGGGGTGAGAGTTAATGAGAGAGAGAAGAAGCTCTTTGATTTATTAACATTTTCCTTAGCATATACTAGGGATTTAGATGGGGTTTTATTATTTTGAAATTGTAATATGAAATGTTATTGGGAAAAAGAGTGTTTCAATTCTAGGAAGTTCAAAGTGTTCTTACATGGCACTATATTGCAAGTGGTTTTTGAATCATTAAAAGGACACAGTGCTTTAAATCATAGCCTACAAATAATTCAAAATGACAGTTTTTACCCTTCATGCTTACTTCAAAATCCCCAAAAAAGATCTGAGCATCTGGAGTTGGCTAGTCCCATCATAGGAAATGGGATTCTGTATCTGCATACAGAAAGGAGGAAAGGACTCAGATTCTAACAAGTTACCTTCCTTGCCCCCACTGACAGCACGTGGGGGCTGGCAGACAAAGGTTTAATGTCTTCTGGGATAAGCAATTTCCGTGACAAACCATTTGTCTTCCTGGTTAGCCAAGGAGATATTTAATAGAACTGTCAATCATTTTTGGAAGAAAGAGAAAAAAAGTGGATGAGAGAAAGAACTTTTTCATTTTGCCCAAAACTATTATTTTCTTTTCAAGATTATAAAATTCTAGCCCTGTTGCATGAAACAGATTTGCCTGTTAGCTACTTTACAGGCTGAGGTGACTGCTCATTTCTTATTTTTCACAACAAAAAAGTGGGTGAGATATTCATTATTTCTATTTCCATTTCTTCTGAAAGCTCTGTGAAAAGGAACTCTCCTTGGAGACTCATAGAGGGGTAATTAAGCCACAAACTTGGCTATATTGCTGAGGCACAGTTGTAAAAGAAGAAGAAGGAAAACAAAACAAAACAAAACACCCAAATCTGTCCCATTACAGTGTTAACACTATCTTGGAGCCCTAAATGTAACTTGATCCCTTCCAGTGAGGGAAGGGAACATTACTGCACTTATCATGGCTCATTTAAGGTGGAGATACTGTGTTCACAAAATAAGGCTTCATAACTGTCTCTAGTCACTGTCCAAATCCCAGGGCAACAGTAAAATTATGATTATAGATGTGCATGGGTCATTCTGCTGTCCCTCTGACTTCCCAGCACAGCTGACTGCATATTTTCCCCGCATGGTAATAAAATTCGCATCTCCATCGACCATTGCAAATGCATCCTTTTTAATCCAGAAATTTTTATTTCTGTCATAACCATTATTACTTTGTAATGCCTTTAAAACCTTCTAAAATTTGGCTGTCCCAAGCTCTTCTCTGGGTATTTATTTAAATAAAAAAATCAAAACATTTATTGATCACCTATATGTGCAAGACACTATGTGAGACAGATGAATAAACATGATATCTGTTCTAGAAAAACTCATAACCTTCTCTTTTCGACAAAAGTTTGAGAATTTTGCCAAAATTATATTGCCTGTTGTCCATAAAAAGGTGAAGTAGAATCCAATATTAGGCTTATGAGCACGTGTAAAGCATATGCTCACATTTTTCTAATTTCTCAAAAAGCATTTCATTGTAGCCATACTTTCATAAATCAGAAAAAATGATTATTTAGACAAACACCATTATTTTGCAGGTCTATTATTTGGACGTGTTGGACCATCTAAACTTCCCTTGGGAGTTTTTAATTTTTCAAGCAGATGTGTAAAACTGTATATGGAGTTACAACTTCTATTTGCCTTCAGTATACTTGGAAGCTCTAAATGTTTGACTTTCCAAATAAAGATTTGCTTATTTACTTAACAATATATATCGAGCCTTTAAAGTCTGTTAGGAGCCATGCTAGGAGCTATAGATATGAAGAAGTTAAGCCTTTAAGGAATTTTCATTGTGTACTGAGAGCAAGTTTTTTCTGAGATTAAACTGAAAATGTAGAAAAATGACTTAGAATACACATGTATTAGACTTTCTTTCAAAACCTTCTCTGGAATAGCCTTACTCTACATTTCTATTTCCAACCATAAGCATTTATAAGCTTTATGCATCACTCGGATTCAACCACTTGCTATTCTCTGCCCTTGCCTATGGTCCCACCTTATTCTTTTGTGTTTTCTGTCTTCTATAACGTGAGCCTTTCCTTCTCCCAGCATCTGCAGCTCCACACCCATTCATCTATCAAAGTCCTGCTGCAATCCCACCCCTCTATAACATTTCATTAAAGCATTTTAGTTGGAAAGAATCTTTATCTCATATAATTGTTCATAGTACTTTGTCTGAATCTCTTAAGACAACATCCACTTCAAATATTTATTGACAATAGCTGTGTCGTCTCTCAAGAGAGGAGTCCTATCTGATCCACTTAGACTAGCTCCTTGATTTGAAAAGTACTCAAATATTTCCTAAAGGAGTCAATGATACAAAGTGCGATCAAAGCAGGACTTCTCAAACTTCACTGTGTATAAGCATCAGCTGGAGAGACTGTTAAAACAAGGACTGCAGGGCCCCACACAAGAGATTTAAATTCTGCAGATCTAAAAAGGGCAACAATAATGCTGATCGTGCAGGTCCATGAGCCACTGAGTAACACCCTTCCCCACCTCCAAAAACACACAGAATATTTAGGGGTGGGATTAGCTTCATAACATTTTTCCAGAGGTGGAAGATACAAACCATAGGCTAAGACTAGCCCCATCTTAGCAAGAAGTTATTTTAGGAAGAATAACAAAGGTATTGGGGTAGAAGGAAACAAAAACAAAAACAAAAAAACCATTGGCTTTACTGTATGTAATGTGGTATTCTCTGGCAAGTGTATAGGAGGATATAAGATTTTTCTCTTCACATATATAGGGGAAGCAAAATTTAGCGTTTCTTGACGAGGCCTGATAATTAAATGGACATAAGCCAGATTTATAGGAGGAGAGCGTACCAATTTATATAAGGTTTAAGTAACATAGGAACCTCATAAGGAAACAAAGATTCAAAGACATGTCAAAATCTAAAGACCTTTTTTATTAGGTTGAACAAAGAGAAGCAATTGTGGAAAAGTAACCAAATTATGTGGGGAGGTTAAAGGAAGATAAGAATTATTTTAACAAGGTCTGTTTGTGCAGAATTCTCTCAGCTATGACTCCTCATCAAAGAATGTTACTATTTTTTCCTGGTACAAGGAGGGCATCTTTCACATGGGAGTTTTTATCTTCTATTTTCAGAAAGAAAAGGGAATACTCATAGAATACCCTTGTATCTGCTGTTTTTCAAGTCCTTTAGCTCAAAATAATCTTTATGCTAAAATGGCATATTTTGGGGTGGCATATTCTGCTACTCTTTACATATTTTTGTTACTGTATCAATTCTTCACCATTGCCCTGTATTATCCTTGCCAATCCGAACTTACCTGAAAGATACTCATACATCGTATTAATTATCAAGAATACAAGAAACAGCAAGTGAGAAATTATCGTATGTTGTCATATAGCAGAAAATATATTAAAAATGTTAAAAAAATCTTATGACAAAAAAGGAATGAATCACATGTAGAAATACAGTGAATAATTGAGAAGACGTATATCTAGTTCTCACATAAAAGTTGATCTTCATGACAGCTGGGCTGAAATTGTCCATGTATTTTATAAGAAAGCAAGGATGGCTGACATCAGAGGAATATAAAGTAACTTAAGGATCAAATGGAAGCTCACAATAATCCTTGTCTAATCTTGGTTCAATTTAGTAAGGAAAGCAGCAGGAAGTTCCTTTCCTTCACAAAGGCGCCATTGACATTGAAACTTGATGAGGAGGTTGAGGGCAAAAGAGGAAATGACCTAGGAGCCCAACGGAGTGTTGATGAGTGCTGTGTGTGCATTCACTCCAACAGCCTTTTAACATTTGCACTGACAGCCTTTATTAATGAATGGGATGCTATTTACTCTGTCAGGTGGAGACACTGCGATGCTATTTCCCAAGCCCAGAACATAATTCATACGTGTTACAAGGTTCATTGCACTTATATGTTCAATACCTTGTTTTAATTGAAATATTGGGAATTTTAATCTGGTAGGCAATTTTTTACTTGCTGTTTCTTGCTATCTTTGATAATTAATGTAGTTTATGAACATCCTTTAGACAGACTTGGGATGGCAATTCCCATTCCTAATAAGGTAGTTCTGAATAATGGTTACTTAGTAATTAATGTTACTGCCAATCACTCTTATTTTTATACTTGTCAGAAGAAAATGGAAACTCCTTGCCCTTAATGGAGTGAAATCCGATAGTAACCCAACTAAAGTGCAAGCAAATGTGATTTTTACTCCTCTCAGGTCTTCCTCACTTCTACATACTTGCCTTTCACTGTTCGTTCTCAGCAAGGAATAAGCTGACTTTCAGCCCCAACTGTTTTTCTACAAACAAATAATATTCAAAATTTTAATTGATTTTATCTTTGAACTCCTGATTTCTACTCCTAAACCAGTCTCACATAGCTTGAGAACAGAACCAACCAAGATGAAGGGGGCTCAGCATCTGTAAGGAACAAGTTAGCCCCTGAAAACCAACCCATTACTCCCTTAGAACTATCAGGACTTCAGCTAATATCTGTAACGTTAGCACTTCATTTAGAAATTAGTAATTAAAAATAGCTCTTAAAATGTCACTATTCTTTAAGATAAATAGCCTATTAAATCTTCAATTCTCAGGATTTGCTTGCATAAATCCTTGGAGCTTATAAAAATTCAGATTTCCAATCTCCACTTCCAGAAATTCTGTAGGTCTAGGTTTTTGTAGGCCTGATAATTAGAATTTTGCTTATTCCAATCAATGAAAACATTCCCTTAAGAAAAATAACACTGTTACTAAGTATAGCCCAAAGGGAAATTTTGGAGAAAAATGTACATGTTTGGGTACACGTATTTTTTATGCATAAAAATAAGACAGAAAATACTTTTTTCCTGAAGTCAGAATTTGTATTTTTTAATGGTTAAAAAAATACAAATGATTATTTAGTGATAGTTTTAAATGACCTTTCCTGAGACCACAATTTCAAAAACCTGAATTCTGAATTTTGGCAAGAAATCATCATAAAAAGGATTTCTGCTCAGTTCAATAGGGGAATCCACTAAGGATCTCCAGGATGCTGCAGGTTTTATTCCTTAATTAAATAGATCCTTATTGAGCACCTACTACAAAGTGGAAGTGCATATTAGGCAACACTGGAGACACCCAAACCATGAACTTCAGGGGCATTCAGTTCAATAAAGAGAAGTACAGAAACCGCTATGTCATGGGGTAGAAAAGTTAACAGTCATGAATGCTACAACCAAGTGCTATGACCATAAAAGAGAGGGGCAGATGAGTTCCAGTAAGGGTATTTTAGGGAAGGTTCTATGAATGCAGTGGCATTTTTTCAGGATTTTTTTTTTTTTCACAGTAGGTGTAGTGAGAATATGGACAACTAAAGAGAAAGAAAGGCCAGCCATTCTCTGAGTACCTATTCTGGGCCACTTCGTGCAAAACGCTTTGCCTATATGCATACAGGTACAGATAAGGGGATGCATAGGGGATATTTAGGAAAAGATGAATAGTTAAGTTCAGCCAGAGTACACAGCTCATGAAACAGATTTAGGAGAAAATTGAATTTGAAAGCATTTTAGGGGTAATTCATAGAGTCCTTTGAAGTCTAGATTGGAAATTCATTCCTTATTAAGTTTAATATGGCAACAATCCATAGAATTGATTGAAAAGGAGAACAAACTGAGTGGGGAGGGGAATATCTACTAAGGAAGTTATAATTATTATCCCCAACCAAGAGGGGTAGGGGCAATAGAAATGGAGAAATGGCAGCCCATATGTGAAGTAAGATAGATGAGTAGGGAAAGTAAAAACGATAGTGTCATAAATACATTACCATCTTACAAACATGCCATGACTGACCCTAATTTAGAAACAGGAGTCAGAGAGAATTTTAAAATACATCCACAGGGCTCAGTTGGTAGAACATGTGACTCTTGATCTCAGGGTTATGAATTCAAGCCCCAAGCAGGGTGTAGGGCTTACTTAAAAAAAAAAAAATCTACAGAATAGTCTAGAGTCCTGTCAGTGCAAAGTTATTAATAGTTATTTGACATCTTTTAAACACAGCCTGATAAAAAAATAATAAATCTAGGCTCACTAAACTAGTATGTTAATGGGCACCTATTATATGTCTGTTTAATAATGTAGATATCAATTTCATAACTTGAAAACTCTTTTGCCACTCCTACTTTCGGAAATAAATGTACAATTTGACCACCAAAACCAAAAATACTTCAAAGTTTCTACTAGCAATTTCAAGGAAGGTAATATTTCAATATGTCCTTATGCTCAATGACCTTCATAATTAGGATGTTTTTAATCACGGACTTTCCTTTAAGAATGTTACAAATGTGACATGAATTATCAAATACAGACAGACACAACAAAGTAAAAGAAAAAAATAATTGTTATCTACAAAAATAAACAAAACAACTACAACAAAAATATATTTTATGTGTATCCTTCTGGTTTTTCCCTACACATATGAATCCTATTTAGTTCTTTGCCCACTGTGTCCTGCACATAACCCTCTTATCAGTTCTAAAGGTGTTCCACACTTTAAATTATGTCAGTTCTCCATATCAATCTATTTATACATTCATACTGGTTAAATTTTTTGAAACCTGACAAACATAAAAGGAAGTTTTTAAATATGTAAAAAAGTCTTCTGGCCCCACAACCTATCAGTTGGAATGTTATGGTATACATCAAAATGCAATTATTTAACATGCAGAATATAAAGATGCCAAGTTGGATATTCCTACTTTTATCATTCACTTTAGATCTCTAAAATGGAAAGTATTTATAAGGAAAAATTAAAATCTTGCCCAAATTTCCTATGTTAATAATGTGTTGACAATTCTGTTTTTAAAAGAACATGTATTTGCTATGAAGTGAGTATTACAAATTAATATCTCTATATTATAAGCAAATGGGAATCTTATCTTACTATTTGGAGGATAACTTTAGATTTATCATTGCTTGCTAATAAAACCAAACAAATTAAAGGAAAAGAGTTTCTTTGCCAAAAATAAATTTAAGTGGGACAAGTAAGAAATAACCTATTTCAGGAAAAATATATATGGTTGTTTATGCAGATGTATGCTGTAATTTCTTAGTATTTTCAGAAAGGAGAGTCTAAAAACAAAGGACGCAAACAGTACTATATTTCTCCAGAAGTAGGCTATGAAAGTATATACTCTTTATAATTTTACCCTAAGATGACATAACCATAACTAACTAGTGAGAAGTTCCAAGGCCTAACTTGAACTTAGTCTCTGGAGTCATGAAAGTGACATGACATAAGATTTAAACCAAGAGAAACGGTATCTTCGCCAAAGGAACCTGCTAATTAAAGGTGAGGATGAAAAACAGTTACACTTATTTAAAATAGGCATAAAACAGATTAAATCTCTCTTCTTCTCTTTGAGGGTGATTTTCAATGATTCTCTGTGTGTGTACATGTGTCTGTGTGTGTGGTTATTCACATGATTATGTCTAGAGGTCTAGAGTTGAAGTCCTTCTATTATTTACCCAAAGACCATGATGTAGGAAATACATCTCACTGAGTGCAGACTATGGACAAGCGCTTAGAAAAGGCAATGAAGAAATTCTTTAGCACTGAACTTGCAAATCTAAATATAAAAATAAAATGAAGGAAAAACAAGAAAGTGATTAGTATTCCTTTTTTTGAGTAGTATCCCTTTTTAAAATATAGGAGGATAAAACATTAATGTTTTATAGCATCTTGTATTAAAAATAGTGGAAAACATACTTTCTTACTAAGTTCTTACTTTATTCCCTGAACTGGCCTGAATCGGTATCTTTCAAAGTACTTGGTAGCCCTTTATTTTTATTTTTTTAAAGATTTTATTTATTTATTTGACAGAGAGATAGAGAGCACAAGTAGGCAGAGCGGCAGGCAGAGGGAGAGGGAGAAGCAGGCTCTCCGCTGAGCAGGGAGCCCGATATGGGGCTCGATCCCAGGACCCTGGGATCATGACCTGAGTGGAAAGGCATATGCTTAACCAACTGAGCCAGTCAGGTGCCCCAAATGGTAGCCTTTTTTTAAAGATTTTATTTACTTATTTGAGAGAGAGAGAGAGACAGAGATAGCAACAAAGATAGTGAGAGAGAGCCTATGCAGGGAGGAGAGGGAGAAGCAGGCTTCCTGCTGAGCAGGGAGCCCGATGCGGGGCTCTATCCCAGGAACCTGAGATCATGACCTGAGCTGAAGGCAGATGCTTGACTGACTGAGCCCCAACTGGTAGCCTTTTAGATGATTCTCAACCACTGTCACTGGAGGAGAGGGGGTAGGTGAAGGGAGTGGCTGTATTCGAACAAACCCATTCCACTCCTGGAAGGTAAACAGACATGAACGAACAAATGACCACTAAAGCCTTCATGTCCATGGACAGCATCAGAATCTTCACATATCAAAAGTGACACAATACTTCAGAAATGGCACAAATTTCCTCATATTTTTACCATCTTCTCTAACCATGATCCATATTCCCATACGTCAGTGGTTCTCCAAGTGTGGACCAGCGGGATCAGCATCACCTGTACCCACTCCATCTCCTGTTCCCATTGAATCATAAACACTGGTAGTGGGGTCCAGTAATGTGTGTTTTAACAAGTTATCTCCAGGTCACACTCAAGTTGAGAACCACTGATGTACAGAGCTGATATGCTATCTCTGCAGTACTAAAGATTTCTATAATATACCTGCACTTCAGAGAAATGTTTTATTTTGTAGCAAATTTGGATAGAAAAAAACCAAACACAAAATACCTTAACAACAACCATGACAATTTGCATATGCTACATCTCAAAACAATTACAAAAGGACGAGGAAAAAAATATTTACTTAACTTGCCCCAAATTAAAGAAATTTCCTGTCTTAGAAACCACCAAAATCCTTGAGGAGAAAACAGGCAGCAACCTCTTTGACTTCAGCCGCAGCAACTTCTTACTAGACACATCTCCTGAGGCAAGGGAAACAAAAGCAAAAATGAACTATTGGGACCTCATCAATATAAAAGGCTTCTGCACAGCAAAGGAAACAATCAACAAAACTAAAAGGCAACTGACGGAAAGGGAGAAGATGTTTGCAAATGGCATGTCTGATAAAGGGTTAGTATCTAAGATCTATAAAGAACTTATCAAACCCCAAAAATACATAATCCAGTTAAGAAATGGGCAGAAGACATGAACAGACATTTCTCCACAGAAGACATATGGATGGCTAACAGACACACGAAAAGATGCTCAACATCGCTGATCATCAGGGAAATACAAATCAAAACCTCACACCTGTCAGAATGGCTAAAATTAACAAGTCAGGGAATAACAGATGTTGGTGAGGATGTGGAGAAAGGGGAACCCTCTTACACTGTTGGTGGGAATGCAAGCTGGTGCAGCCATTCTGGAGGACAGTTTGAAAGTTCCTCAGTTGGTTAAAAATAGAACTACCCTACGACACAGCAATTGCATTACTAAGTATTTACCCAAAGGATACAAAAATACAGATTCGAAGGGGTACATGCACCCTGATGTCTATAGTGGCCTTATCAACAATAGCCAAACTATGGAGAGAGCCCAGAGATCCATCAACTGATGAATGGATAAGAAGATGTGGTGTGTGTATATAATGGAATATTATTCAGCCATCAAAAAGAATGAAATCTTGCCATTTGCAATGACGTGGATGGAACTACAGTGTATCATGCTAAGTGAAATAAGTCAGAGAAAGACAAGTATCGTATGATTTCACTCATTTGTGGAATTTAAGAAACAAAACACATGAACATAGGGGAAGGGAAGGAAAATAAGATAAAAACAGAGAGGGAGGCAAACCATAAGTGACTGAACTATAGAGAACAAGCTGAGGGTTGCTGGAGGGGAAGTAGGTGGGGAGATGTGCTAAATGGGTGATGGATTTTAAGGAGGGAATTTGTTGGGATAAGCACTGGGTGTTATATGTAAGTGATGAATCAGTAAATTCTATTCCTGAAACCAATATGTTAACTGACTTGAATTTAAATAAAAATATTAAGAAAAAAATAAAAATTAAAAAAATAAAAAAAACAAAAAAAGAACTGTTTCAAACATCTGAGATGGTGGAATGATGGCAGTCATTAACAGGCTGTGGATCTGAGCAGGGCCCACCTCGTTTGTAATGGTCATGTGTAGGCCACTTGAACAGCAGGGTCCCTGCCCTGCCATAGACTAATGTGGCAAGCCCTGCTGTGAGCCATCTTCCTGCTTTTTCTGTAATCAGATGGTTGCTGTCACCAGGATTAAGGGGTTTTCCTGTGGCTGGATGAAGCTTCCAACTCTGCCTCTGTATGAAATGTGCTGGTGCAATAGGCACATTATTTGGCTGTTCTGAAACTATGCCATCCATCACACCAAACTAAGAATCCAGACTGGTTTTTCTTCTTAGAACATGCTGTTAGGAGGCTCTTCCTCCTGGTGGGATCCTGGTTTCATTGCTCCTGCAGCAGTGACAGCCTATGGCAACTCAAACCCTGGAAACACTGTGCATGTCTGAAGGATGAGAAATGTGTAACAAATGACTTTTTAATTTTGGAAAATCGCATGCTGTCATTCCCTCACCATGGTGTCCATTGGTGGTGGAACACTACAGTTCTCAAACCTCCAAGATTCCCTGTTAATTGTACTGTTCTGTTGTTGTGTGTTTCCATTTAGGAAATAGTCAGTAATGGTAATAAGTTTGCCTGGACATCAAACATTGTAATAAAATTCACTTGTACTTATTCCAATATTAGGTACCATCCAAAATTGTTGCAAAGTATTTAAGCTAACATCACCCCTCTTCTTTTGCTTTATCAATTGAGGAATGTTGAAAAAGCATTAGAAGGAGGTCACAAAGGTGCTGAAGTTCAGACATTAAGCATTGATTCAAAGGCAAAATTTCTCACATTCTTGTCTGATTTTATCTCCACAATTACCACCTATGCTGTATCATAACCCACCAGCAATACAGCCCTGACAGATTGGTGCCAAATGGAGTTTAACTTCAGTTATTAATGCACCTGGGATATTATTTATTTTTGGCCCAGTATTTCATGCAATAGTGCATGATCTGTAAAAAGAACTCAGTTTCTTATGTAGTAGAGCTAAAGGCAAATAGTTTCCAAATGTTTCTTTACTGAGGCATAGTTTTCCCCTTCTAGGTCACATGAGATAGACTCACCCTGTTGCCAGTTTCAGCAGTTTACCTCCACCACATGTATATGTTTCCAGCACATGTGTACTTCTCATTTACTTAGTTAGTCTTGCAATCCAGAAATTGATATCAAGTACCAGTGCCCTCAAGGAACTGGATTAGGTGTTAGAGAGGTGCAGACAGGAAAATAAAATACTCTCATATTTTTTCTCATCCAGCAGAGCCCTTTATTTCCTTAGGAATCCATATCCTTTTGATGGTGAATTCCACTATTATTTTAAAATGTCAGCTGCTTGTTCCTGGAACTAAGTCTCTAGGTTCACTGAAATTAGTCTTTCTTTAAGAATTCCTTCTGATATTGCTCAGTTGGCCTGGCCACCTCATTCTTATACATGTATAGTGTAACCAGCTACAGAAGAGTTACATAGTATTGAAGCCACACAAGGCAAATCAATCAATTTGATGGGATTTTAAGGAAATTTTAGGATTTCCTTAGGTAGATATTGGGAATAGCGGAACATATTTGGGACATATTCAGGGAAAGGTAGACTGGTTCTCCACAGATCATAAGGTACAAGGTGGAGGGTATATTATGGAAGAAAATACTATAAATTTCATGTAGAAGCCATATTTGACAGGAATTTGAATGCCAGGTATCGGATGCCAGGCGTTAACATGATTCTATGTGAATTGGGAGCCATTGAAGGCATTTCAGGTGCAGACTAAGCTCAGCAAATCTGGATCAGGGAAGTACCTGTGGAAACTAGAAGAAAGAGTGGAGAATGGAAAGGAGCAGATGATGAAGTAGGAAACTCCTGCTATAGTCAAAGTGAGCAACAATGACTCCCGGAGGCCAATAGCTAGGATGTGATCATGATGATGATGAGGAGGATGCTGGTGGGGATAGTATTAGTAACAACTTGATAGAGTGATATGTATGAGGACATTTCTGTGGCACCAACAAGCAAAGGTCATTGCAATAAAAGACATAAAGCAAATCAGAATAAAATGTCCTCATCTGGCTTTCTTGGAAATATAAATACTCTGATGCATGACAGCTATATAGTTTCAGTCCATTATCATATTGTCTTTAATATAAGAGAGATATTACAATATGAATGGGTAATTACTTTAAGTGGTAAATTCCATATTGTGTGCGTTAGGTTTAAAGTGTCTCAAATGAAAGAATGAGCCAGAAAACATCATAAAGGGAAGTTTTAAAAGATGGACTTACGGTTGAATTATGGTTTTGCTTAATGGATGCCTTTGGGCCAAAAGTTCAAGTTGCTTTTCCAGAGAAAAAATTAAAATTCTCTCCTAAAAGAATGAGTCCATAGACACTCCCTTTCCTCTCCATTCTCATTCTGGTGAATCCAATTCATTTCAATTAAGAAAATCATTACTGAATGTCTGAAATATGTAAGGCACTGCATTTGGTGGGAACGGGGCAGGGAGAAGACCGAATGAGTAAAAGGTAGTCCTGGTATAAAAATCTAATAGAGAAAAATGTTGCTGAAGATAAACATGTTGATAATGAGATGAGAAGAGATTTTAAAGCAGTGCTTCTCAGCTTTAACTGAACATAGGAATCAGCTGGGAGCTTTAAGAAATACTCATGTGTTCCCCACCTCCAGAGATACTGACTTAATTGCCATGGATTGTAGGAAGGACATCATGATTTTCTAAATCTTATCAGGTGTTTAATTATGAAATAGGTTATATTTGAGGTAAAACCTTTATGGATGGATAAAATCTTGACAGGCAGAAATAGAAGTGAAAACAGAAAGACATCTGCAAAGGAATGAAGGCAAGTAAATGAGAGGTAAAATGAAAACTGTGAGGCAGGGCCATATTCTCAATTTCCTCATAGAACAGACAACGCATAAGTAGGAAGGACACCCAGTTAGGCCCAGGATACCCAGTTTCATGTCCTGAATCTGCCCCTTAATTGTTGTGTGAATTTTGACCATTCTCCTAATTTCTGAGTACTGGTTTCCTCATTGGTAAAATGGACATAATAGCTATTTCTCAAGGTATATGAGTCATTAACACTGTTATAGGCTGAATTGTGCCCCTCCCCATTCCTATGTTGGAGTCCTAACCCTATATCAGAATGTGACCGTATTTGGAGATGGTGTCTTTACAGAGGTAATTAAGTTAGAATGAGGTAATTAGGGGGAGACTTACCCAATGGGACTGGTGTCCTCATAAGAAGAGGGAACTTGGACACAGAAAGGTACAAAGGGAGGGCACAGGGAGAAGACAGCCACTGGTAGGCCTAGGAAGAAGGCTTGGGACTGTTCCTTCCCTCACAGCCTTCACAAGGAACCAGCTCCACCCTTAAGCTCAGACTTCTAGTCTCCAGAACCGTGAAAAAGTGTCTGTTGGTTAAGCAGCCCAGTCTGTTGCACTTGGTTACAACAGCCCTAGAAAACTTATTCAAGCACCAAGATGAGGAGTGTATATCAAATCTGTAGTGTAGAATCATCAAAAGATTTTTTACAGAAGTGTGAAATCACCAGAACTGCTTTCCTTAACTCCCCCATCACCTACTCTTCTGTTCTGACTGTGAAAGTCCTCAGGACTACAGAAAGCTTCTAGAATTCACTTGTCTCCTTTCTCTTCACTGTAAAATCAAATGTAGGTACTTGAGGTCACTCACTCTTAGGTAAGTGAGATTTATTTATTTATTTTTTATTTCTTTTTTAAACTTATGCTATTAATTTTTTTATTATTTTTAAAAAATATGTTGTATAACATTTAAGTATGGAGGGCTTGAATTTCCAGTGTTCCATACTCCTTCAGCTAGGGGAAGCTGACTCTGAGCCTTCGAGGTAAGTGAATGCTGCACAGATCATTCTTTATAAAGCTAATTTTCGAAGCAGCATGTTGGGAACATATAGGAGAGAATTTCATTAACAATCGTGTATAGTTCTCGATTATTTCCTGTTCTACTTTAGAATATAACTTATATCAGAAACAATTTCCTTCTATACCAATATGATAACTTAATTAAGTATTTAGACAGATGCAAATTCATGAGTTGTGCAAATGAACTTCATCTGGAAAGCATAAAAACTGAGCATGAACACTATGTGGGCCTCTAAGGCAGGAGACCTGTTTATCACATAAAAACCTAGCAAATGGGGACAGTACAGGATTCAAATTAAGCAACATTTATAGAATGCCATAACATTTAGAATCTAGAAAACAAGCAAAAGAGAACCAATTTCAGGGTGCTTATTTCCCATAATCAGAAATTTCAGGGTTGGGGCGCCTGGGTGGCTCAGTCGTTAAGCGTCTGCCTTCGGGCAGGGTCCTGGCATCGAGTCCCACATTGGGCTCCCTGCTCAGCGGGGAGCCTGCTTCTCCCTCTCCCACTCCCCCTGCTTGTGTTCCCTCTCTCACTGTGTCTCTCTGTCAAATAAATAAAATATTAAAAAAAAAAAGAAATTTCAGGGTTTTATAGATTGAATCTGTAAATATATTAACATCTGTACAATTAAATACTTGTGTTTACATATTAGGTAAGAATTAATAATTTACAAATAAGTTGTGACCAAAATAATGCAACCTACAGAGTGAATTATCAAAAAACGGTGTTATGATTCAATTAACCCTCGAGGAGAGGATACTGAACTTTTTCATCTTTGTAGCCTGGGCACCAGTAGAGGGCCTGGACTGTGGCAATCTGTGAAATGTAGGAATTTGGCCCTGCTTAGGCTAAAAACTCATTTCCACTTATTTCCATTTATTCTTTGTGTTCTCTTCCATTCCCTCCTACTCCAGTACTTTTCAATAACAAAGCAAAACTGAGTTATAATTCACAAAATTGATTTCATGATCCTATTATGAGTCATGGGTCTCTAAAAGGGTGACCCAGCTTCAACTCTAATAGGCCACAAAAACCTGTATTTTGAGAAACATTGCTCTAAAAATCTCAGTGTGCCCTAAAAATCTCAATGTGCCCTTTGGTAGGAAACATCCATACCTCGAGAAGCCTTGGTTCTCTACCTCAGACAGAAACTAGAATCATGACATCCCTTCCTCCATCAAAGTAGCATCATAGTTATAAATGTTAATAATATTGGAGCATTTCTGGACTCTGAGCATTGCCAGAGGGCTTTTAGAACTGAATCTGATGTTCATATGAAAGAGATGCTAGTATTTAATATTCCACCTAGCAGTGCTAAGAGGACTTTGAATAAACCTAAATATGTCGAAAAAAATCATGTGCTTGTCTTTAAAAACTTGGCTGATTCCTCTAAAATGAGTTTTTTCTGCCTCTCACTGGAGTAAAATGCAGAGTTAATGGAAGAGTGTTAATATTCCATATGCCGTACTCGTGAAAAGCCTCAAGCATTTTGCTCAGATTTCAAGAGAAGAAATTTCCTTTGAAACACAAATCAATCATTTTATGAAAAGATTCCATATTGCCATCATAGAAATATCACAGCGTTGGACCCTACTCTCTTGCAATGGTTATTTAAATTTTCGGCTGAGACAGATCTTGTCTGTATCACCTTTTGCTTGGGATATCTTCAGTGAAGTATTCCCAACCAGCCTACAGCTTCTCAATTAAACAGGTTGAGGCAAAAGTCAAAACAAAACAAAACAAAAAAACCAACCTCTGGTTTGGTTAACTGAAACTTACCATTAGCTATGGTTAATGGTCTCAAAAAAGGAATAGGACAGTAATTTACTATCTTTCCCCAACAAAGTTAACATTCACCCCTCTCTTCTCTCTTGCCAGAATTGATGTTGCCTGCTCTGGAAAGTAAGAGCCTTGTTTCAAACAAGGCAATTTTGTTGCACATTCCTGCTTGACCATCCTATCCCGTGGCAAGGTGATGGCACTCACTGACTCCTTGAAAATCCTTTTTTTTTTTTTTTAAAGATTTTATTTATTTATTTGACAGAGAGAGACACAGCGAGAGAGGGAACACAAGCAGGGGGAGTGGGAGAGGGAGAAGCAGGCTTCCCGCCGAGCAGGGAGCCTGATTCAGGACTCGATCCCAGGACCCTGGGATCATGACCTGAGCCAAAGGCAAACACCTAATGACTGAGCCACCCAGGCACCCCAACTCCTTGAAAATCCTGATGCTGCCTAGCACTTCCCGCTGCTGCCCTGTCAGGTACCATTTCAATGGGTTTCCTCATGTGTGTGTGTGTGATGTAAAGAAAACCACAATATTTATTTTCTGACCTAATAGTGTAGTTCACATGTCCAGAGCACAATCAGGAGACAGGAACATCTTAAAATTTACTTATTTTTAAGATGTATTCTGTCTACTTACTGCCCTCTACTAGACTGTAAATGCAATGAGGACATGGATCTTTGTCTTTTTCATTCATTGATGGTACTCCTCAGATGTAGAATAGTGCCGACATTTATTTCCCAAAGATTTATAGTATTTCTTTATATATAAAGATATAAAGATAATTATTTGTCTTACATGTTGTAAATTTTTCTCAGTTCACAATTTGACTTTTAATTGTTTTTTAGTGTAGAGTACTCCCAAATTTTTAAAAAAATTATGTCTATCAATCCTTTCCTTTATGGTCTCCTCAGCTTCCTAGCTGCCTTCAGTATCCCCAAAGAAGTGTAACATCTTCCCTCGGGATTCCTATTTCATTTCCTTTTTTGAGTGTATGTCCCTCATGTGTGAACCTAGCCAGCACAGGACCGTCAATTACTTCAGCACTTATTAGGCACTCCCTGTCTCAGTAGGCACTGTGGGACATGCCATGTATGTACAACACAGGAACACACTAAATGTTTCTGAGACATATTCAAGGAATAAATGTACAAATATTAATATGAAGAAGACATAAATTCGGTGACCTTTATAGCAGATGATAGACTGCCAAATAGATCTCCATTTCTATGAGTTCAGCATACAAAAAAAAAAAAAAAAAGACAGGAGACTAGAATGAGGTGAAAAGTTCAAATTAAACCTTAACATTATCTAAAGGGCTAACCTGGCAATGAAAAATAATAATTTCACTGCACTGAAGCAATAAACTTATATTTCTCCTAGAAAATAAAAACTTTGAAATGAGCTGTGTTCAATATCGGTGTCTGAACCTTTGTAAGAAAGGAGGAAAGGAGGGAGAAAGCAAGGAAAGTGTGAGGAAAGAAGAAAGGAAGGAAGGAGGGAGGGAGGAAAAGAGGGAGAGAGGAAGGAAGGGGGCATTCAGAAAAGGCAAATAGGTTTCTGTTGGTTTCATGTAAAATTTCTTGAATGGCTCCCACTATGTTACATATTCTAGCAGAAGTAAAGCATCCTATCTGGTGATAATATTTTCTTTCATTGTAATCCTTGGTTGGAGGGTACGATTTATAATTCTAGGGGATCACACATATCCATTTATCCTCAGAAATCTGAGTACCTATGGTGTGGTGTGAGGTCATTCCACCTGGCTCAGAATCAGCCAGACTGGCTGCTGACCCAAATTGCTATGGCCCACATCTTAAAAGGGCAAATGAGTATTGTTCGATGTGTCTTACTTCAATCTTGCTGGGGCAGTTCTTAAATGCTTGAATGAAATAGCTGCTAGGTCACAGAAACAGTCCATTCTTACCCATGCACAGTGAAGGTAATAGTCTCACATGCTTACAAACAAGAGAAATGATACAATTGATAGAGGGACAGGCTTGATTCTTCTGGAATTGTACATGTCTTAATGCTCTGCTATGTGTTTAAGGTCAGTCCTATTATGGTGGCTTTGCCTAGACTGTAGTGACTGACTTTTAAAGCAAAGACAATCAAAATGAAGTTAGCATACTTCACTGCAAGTTATTTAGTGAAGGCAGAGAAAGAGTGGAAGTGTGAGAGAGTGAGAGAGTGGAAGGTATGCTACATTGCTGATGTTGTGCTCAACAGAGTGTCAGAGACAAGATGGCTCCCAGCACTTTCCGAAGTGAATTATAACCTGGGCATGAGCTCCCTCACCTGACTTGGCTGGGAACCACTCCTGCTCCAAGGACCTTGTTGGAGGCCCGTTTAGATGTGCAAACTGTGGACTTGCTATTCTACCTCCTGTTACTGGCTTGACCTTCTGCTTTGCTCCCCTCCACCAGGGCATGTATGGTCACACACCCCTTCTTGGTAGCTTGTTCATGCAGTACATTTCAATATTCACTCCTTATATAAAGGTGAGCCTTATCCACCCACCCCCCCAACCAATCAATAGAGCAAATATCTATATGGCAAATATAGAAGGAATGTGGCAAATCAGGGATCAACATTACCAAACCTACCCGTGTGTATACTATATATTGGGCAGACCAGAAAAGGTCATCCTGACTCTTATACTCAGCTGATGATCTTATTCTAATTGGTTATGTCTAAAAAATCATAAGGAGATTCTCAGTATAAATCCCAAAGCTCTTTTGAAAAGTAGGAGGAATTTAATGTGAATTGTACCCTTTTATGAGAAGTGTCTGAGCACAAAGTAGTGACCCTTGTCACTTAGATTGAACACCCTTTTCATGTCCTCTTACAGCTGTTGAAGCATTGTAAGATAAAAAGAACACTTGTCTCTTTACCTGCCCAAGTTTTGGAGGGAATACATCTCACTGAATGCCATTTGGACACTGCTGGTTCACCTGTGTACCCGTATGTTCCCTTACGGGAACTCCTTTTCTACACTTCGCTAGTCATTGCTCAAACTTTTGCTGTTACTTTGTCCCCAAGAGTTAAAGATTTAATTCATTCATTTATTATTTCATATATTCACCATTTATTTAGTTCCTATAATATGCCAGATACTGCTTCAGGCACCAGAGAAATAAAGAAAAAGGTGTTCTTTGCTGTCAGGCAACTTACATCCTTGTGAGAATAATTAAAATAAGCATTTATCTCATTTTTCTATGAGTAAAAACAAGTATCACATACACTTCTATGTTTTTAGGCATGTTAGTGAAAACTCACAAGTCAGTTTTTGATAAATTTTGAGATTCACCGGTGTTTTTTACTCAGTTTTCTCATTCCCTGACTGAAGTTCATTTGATTTTTATAATATACATTCCTCCCTTCCTCCTTCCTTTCTTCCCTACCTCCCTCTTTCTCTTTTTCTTTCTACTATAAGTGTTGAAACTCATGTTTTTTGTTTAACTACTCATTGAATTAGTTTTGACACTAAATGACAGGGCTGCTTCTGAGTGGAAAAGAAATTGCTAATACCTAGGAGCCTTGATTTTGATGTAATGGAGGAAGAATGGAAAATAGAAGAAACTTGCGACCATTTTCTTCCTGTTCTTCTGTGAACAAAAACAGAGAGCCATTAAGCAAGGATGTGGGACAATGTTATACATGAAAGCTAGGAGGCAATCCCTTGTTTTGATAAGAGAAGACACTAGGCTTTTCAGTAGAAGGACTGTTAATGTGAAGTTACATTACCTGTAGAAATGCCCTTACTTCAAAGTGAATGCACATTGGCTTATTCCATATCAGAGTTGTAACAAGCATTAAATCTAATATTTTTAGCCACATTTTCAATTTTAGGATAAATTTATACACACTACTTTCTCACAAATATATGCACTTTATTTTATGTGGTTATTTGCCCTTTCTTGTTTATTGTCCAACTGTACATCAATTCTTTTGATTTTGTATTTGGCCCCAGGAATCAAATTTAGGAGTGACACTGTTTTTTTTAAAGATTTTATTTGTTTATGTATATATGTATGTATGTATGTATTTGAGAGAGACAGAGACAGAGAGAGAGCGAGCATGCAAGCGTGTGAGTGGGGGTAGGGAGAAGAGGGAGAGGGACAAGCAGACTCCATGCTGAGCGTAGAACCTGACGTGGGGCTGTCTCTCGGCCCTGAGACCATGACTTAAGCCAAAATCAAGAGTTGGGGGCTTAATCGACGGAGCCACTCAGGTGAGCCAGGAGTGACAATGATTTTTAAGCAGTTTTATTGCTGTTGTTGTTTCCAGTTTTGATCAATTGCTGATTCATTGCTTTATGCAAAGAATACAGCTGGTATTGTATTATCTCTCTTTTTAGGTGTATTCTTTGTGCCTAATGGATAGTCAGTTATTTTGAAAGTATTCTGTGAGCATGTATATAGAGTTTGAAATTTAGTATGTACCATATAATTATTAAATAACCTTATTCACTTTATTATTTAGGTATTCTTTTTTTTTAAGATTTTATTTATATATTTGAGAGAGAGAGAGAGAGAGCATGAACAGGGGAGGGGCAGAGGGAGAAGCAGACTTCCTGCTGAGCAGGGAGCCCAAGGCAGGGCTCGATCCCAGGACCCTGGGATCATGACCTGAGCCGCAGGCGGACGCTTAAACGACTGAGCCACCCTGGTGCCCCAATTTGGGTATTCTTTATCCTTACGTACATTGGTCCTATTTGATCTGACCTGGACCAAAAGAGATATACTGAAGACTCCACTACTTATATTCTCTCAGCTTTCCTTGATTTACAGGAGTTTTCACTTAATACATTTTAATGATCTGCTATTCAGCCCATAAAGGTTTGTGACATTCATATCATTGTAGATTTTACATTTTACCGCGAAAACATGACCTTCTTTGTCCTATTTAGCTCATTTTATCTTGAAAAGAGCCTCTACTTTGCCTCTTTTAATATTGCAACCCTGCTTAGCTTTTTGTTTGCCTACGAAGGACTATGCTACTCTTTTGCTTTAAAATTTCTAAGGATTTTTTTTTTTTTTGGCTTAAACTCTTTTTGATACTAAATATTTAGACTGGTGTTGTTTAAATGAATCTGGGTTTTTCCCCCCCATTTTGAATAGTTGACAACTTAAGGACTTTTCAACTATAAAGTCCTCAGTTGCTAGCTCTCAAGTCAAATTTTATATATATTTTTAAACATTTTCCAGTGACAGTACTGTTCTCATTTGTGCATATAAGTACTTTGTCTAATTTATGTAATTTACTATAAGAGTAATTTCATTAAACTCTTTTTTTTGGCAGAAAATACAGTGAAAAACTTGGGCTATGTCACAAAATCATGCATCTAGAGTTGGCCAGGGATTTGTAAAGTGGCTTCTCCCATCCTCACACCGTTGTGCAGAAAAGGTGGCAAATAGAGATTACATTTCGTTTGGTTTAAGTTCCTTGTGAACATGTTGCTTTCAGTGTAAGAAGAAGAATAAAAAGAACCAGAGAAGTTATACTTAAAGAGCATTTGATCTATGTAAATAATTATGTGAATTGTTTAAGTTAGCGTATTTCATCTGAGAGTATGGTTAAAAAAGGTAAAAAATTCAAGACACTGGAAATGATTACTTATCAGCTTGCCATGTGCTGACTACCTTTATTCTTGGCAACAGGAAGCAGAAAATCCTTAACAGGCATAGACACTGGCGTTTGAGGTGTTTGTTTGAGGACACACGCATGCACACGCACACACACACACACACACACACATGTTCTCCTTGACCCTGTAAACCTTAGTTTATTGGTCATTTAGAAAATGTTCATAACAAACAGGTAGTTTCTTATAACGGGTCTCACAAAACGGCATTAAGAAATCAGTATCCGAGAATGAAAAGTATTTAGGAAACTTTTTGGACGAACTGGAACAAGCTACATCTTAAGAAGACCAAATCAAGATGTGGAGGGTTGATTCTCTGTCATGTTCATTAGAAGAAGTATGCTGAAGGGATCAGGATTGTGTCCACCGTTCCTGGGGTATCAGGCTGATACACCTGGCAGGGTATTTAGTGTCTGAGTGGTACCATACAAATATAAGAAGCAAGGAAATTTCCATTCCTTTAAATATCTGGCCATTACATTTTCTCAGCATCCCCTAGGGGTTACCAAATCCAGGCTCTTATGTAGTGCATTAAGCATTTACTTTTATGTTTGATGGCAAATAAGAAGTCACACAGAACCCAGGTTATGAAACACCTCAGCCAATTTGAGGCTGTTTTTATTGCCTCTGCTTCTCCCTGTTGGTAAGGGAGGAATTTCTGCCCTAAGGTTTTGGAGAAGGCTAAACATAACACCCGCCACTTAGACAGGAGTTCCAAGTATATCAGCCACATACACTCAAAGCCCAGTCAAGGGAGGGGGGCCTGGCTTGCAGGGCCCCCCAAGCGTTGCACCAGATAACAAAGTAAACAACCAGGGGCTGTGGGAGGCAGGCTCTGTCGTATGGCAAGGATGAGGTGCCCCTGGTTCCTGCTGAAGGCTGTGACTGGCTTATTTGTATAATTCTATAGGCTGGCAGGGAACCGAACCACGCGACTCTGGGATAAGCAGGAACTGTGCCGGGATTCCAGGTAAGGAGGGTTGTTTGAAGCACTCCTTGTTTCAGATGTCAAGGCAGTTCATCATACTGAGGGCTAATTTGAGGACTTAGGTTACAGGCACGGAAGGACAGACCGTCTATGGGCCAGGTTTACCCAGACTCGTTTTGACCACAATGCCTGATCTCAACAGAGCTCATATTCATGTGGAAAGCTGCCTGTGTGTCAAGGTTCTGCCTTTTTTGAGAAATCATTTATCTGTTCTTCTACTCCCTCCATTTTTGGCCAGCTTAAATGGTTCCCTGGCTAGATTCTGTGCCTTCAGTTGTGGAAACAATGCTGCCCACAATGCCATCCACTCACTGCCCAGATTTGGGGGATATCTCCTTGAGTTCTTTTGCCTTCCAGGCCTCGGGCCATTCTGACAGAGTTAGGTTTAATTACTACCCTCCCTTCCTTTCAGCCTCCAGCTGAAAAACCTGAGCGTAACAGTAAATTCCTGTGGAAAAGACTTCTCTTAATGATCACTTTGTCCCCATTACACATACTCAATTCCCACTCGGTTAAGAACTTAGTCCCCAGAGAAGAAGGAAGAACTGGCAAAAGTCAGTCTCAGCTCCTCTGCATCCAAGTTTTCAGAATGAAGGTAAATCTAAAGTTAGAATGAGTTTGGGGAACCAGAAAGAACACCTGGGGGAAAGGTATTTGCATTTGAACAGGGAAGTAAGCAGATAGTGACAGACTTCTCCATCCTCTGAGCTTTCAGAGCACTTATAATCTGGGGCCACTTCATTTTTTGAAAGTATATATTACCTTATTTGAATAATTAAATTGAATTTGAAACATGTAATTATAATGAATACATAGAGTCAACTTCTCATTATTATTTCTCAATGAAAGAAGGCTACACAGATGACAGGAAAAAAATATTAAAGAATCTAAAAATAATATGTGCTCCTTTCAAGCCAGGATTTGAATACAGACATGGCTGAAGACCCAGGAAAGCCATCTTTCAACATAAATGAAACTCAAGTCTCTATATTTTATTAACTATTCTATCTTATGGAATGTAATGGATTGAATTTTTATGTCCCTTTGAAATGCATATGTTGAAATCCTAGCCCCCAGTGGGATGGTATGAGGAGGAGAAGACTTTGGGAAGTAATTAGGTTTATCAGAATAGAGTCCTCATGAATGGGATTAGTGCCCCTATAAAAGGGACCCCCGGAAGCTCTCTCTGCTCTCCTCCATGTAAAGATGGCCATATATAAACCAGGAAGCAGGCCCTCACAGACACCAAATTTGCTGGTACCTTGATCTTGTACTTCCCAGACTCCAGAACGGCAACAAATAAATTTCTGTTGTTTAAGCCACAAAGTACCATTTGTTATAGCAGCCCAAACAAATTAATATGTAAACTAAGGAAAAGAAAAAGGCAATTGGGAGGATGGAGAGGGAGAGAGAGAGAATCTCAAGCAGACTCCCCGCTGAGCGCAGCACCCAATGCAGGGGCTCTATCTCATGACCCTGAGATCAGTACCTGAGCTGAAATCAAGAGTCAGACGCTCAAATGACTGAGCCACCCAGTTGCCCCAAAATCCTTCAGTATTTTAACAGCAGAGCTTTTTGTTTTGTCATCTAGAAAATATGCAAATTAAGGACAACAACTCTTCACCTGAAAATATCTTAGGAGTGAAGACTTGCTTAATGGAGGACTGTAACTTCACAAACCTAATTCTAAGGAAGAAAATGGCAAAATGAACAGCATGGACTTTGGGCCTAGACGCACGTAAGTTTTATTCTTTGCTTCATACCAGCTTCTCAATCATGGGCAATCCTGAGAGTCTTGAGAATCCTGAAGATTCTTAATTTTCCCCACACAAACAGGAATAATTCAAAACACATTTCACTGTTACTAAGACAACTGCTGATAACATACTTAATGGAAGTTTTGATTAATGCCTGGAACAAAGGGGAACTCAATTAATGTTAGTGATTTTTTAACCTGTGGTCCGGTAGGGTCTCAGTTTCACCTCTATCTTGCCCATGATAACACAGATCTAGCATATTCTAAAACTGCTTGCCAATGTACAGCCCATTGTCCAGTCAGTTTGGCCTTCTTCCTGTTACCCAACACAGACCACAACCATTCCTGCCTCTGTATAAATCATACACTGATCTCCCAACTAAAATGATTTTCTTCTTTCTTCTTTAATTATTCAAATTCTACTTGTCTTGCTGGATAAGATTTTCAAGAACCATGACTAATATTTATCTCAGTATGTAACAACAATCTTTCATCTATTCCAACTTTCAGTAAAAACAATTAGCATTGACTCATTTTAGCCATAGTACTGGCCTCATCAACTGCCTTCTCTCATTAAATTACCAGTGGATTTTATCAGGCCTCATTAAGGGTACCCTTCCTATCAGTCTTGCCATATTCCACAAGGTTGTGTGTGGACAAACTTTACAAAGAGACTAATCTTGGGCCTGTCTTATTAAAGATCTGATATGTTGATTTAACTTCACTTTGGATCTCATCTTGCAATTCCTCCTAAAAATATGCTAGCAAAACATCTCACATTTACATGCATTCTTCTCTGGTCTTTGGCTCTCCTCCTCATGCTTTTCTCATCCCTTTCTTAATTCTTTTATTCATCACTCACATTTTATTGAGTACAAAAATACATACTATTTGCTGTGTGCTGGGCCACAGAAATTTAAAACTAAATAGGCTCAGTTTCTAAACTCATAGGGCCAAAGCATGCTGAGGGAGTAATTGTAAACTAATGTCACAGTTTATGTAAGAGATCCTTGGCAGGCTAGATTAAATTAACTCTAAATAATAATGACAGAATACTACAAAATAAATAAAGAAAATTTCACAGGAAAATTAAATTTTGATGTGAGTTTGGACAATTACCAAGTTTACGAAGTTAAAAAGTAGTTTCCAAATATTTCAGAATAGGGAATCAGAGTGTGCTGTGAGATGAACCACATTCCTCATTTGAGAAAACCCAAATAGTTAGGATGTGAATAGAATTTAGAGTCAGTGGAGTAGACAAATAGGAAGATAGATTGAAGAGAGAAATGACGCTTGGAAGTTTGGTTCAGTGAATTATTTTGCCCAATAATTTTCATTTTTTTGATGCAAGTCTGTATGCTCTCATGATTGATCTTTCCCTTCTGCTTGTTATCATCCATTTCTTAGCATCATCCCCTTTCCTTGGCCCACATGACTATATGTTGTCCCTTGGGAGGCCAAGAGGAGCGCATATAACATGCCTTCCCCAGGACTTCTCACCAAGCTACAGTCGAAGATATAAATTGCATGTGGTTCATTCCCTTTATTTAGGTCTGGCTAACTCATATCTGAACCCACATGAAAGCTTAATTACCTATTGCAATCTCTGTGTTAAAAAGCAATAGGCATTCATGAAGGAGGAATAGAAATTCAAATTAATGTAGTAATTGTGAGTGTAAGGAGCATCCTCAAACAAAATGTCTTTCTACACAGGTGAGGATGTACCTCCACACTTGGTTTATGCACTTCTATCTACCCAGTGTGCTCCGTCTGGTGTTTCTTCATGTTGGAAGTTTACCATTCTTCAGTCTCAGGCACCACATCTTCCTTACGTTCCCTACATGGGAAATGTTGCTTTTACTTCTTTAGAGAATTTACCATGTTCTGTCCTTTATATTCAGGTACTTAACTACATCCTGCTGTAGGCGGCAAGTTCCTTTGGGTCACATATTGTTTTTCTCTGAACCTCATTACACCTCATTGTATTTGGCACTGGGCCTTGTGGAGGCAAATAACTCAAATGAAATTGTATTTGGTCTTGATAAGAAAAAGACAGCAAAAATTTTCATTTAGAAGGGGAAAAAATCTATGCCTAATTTACAAATTATAAATTTACACTCAGAGATTCAACATTCCTGTCCCACTCTAAGATATAAATTTCTTCTGCTGCTCTGAATCATTTTGTGCTTAATAAGTTGGAAATGATTCAGAAAGCTTCATGTTTTCTAATCATTAAAATTGGTGACTCAGTGGTTAACATGCCCTCCAACCCCATCAGTAGCAACAAAAGAAAACACAGGTGCTCAATAAAAGAATTTCCCTGGCCATGCCAAGTCAGGACCTGGGGATCTTGTATCTCAATGTTTGGCAGGAAGATTTTTTTGATCCCTATTGAGAGACACAGTTGGTTTTCTTAAAGGTCAAAAACTCCTCACCAAGATCCCCATGTCAACTTGAGCACAAGCTCGATAAAGAGCAAAGCTGAGTACAAGCTCAGCTCACATAACAGGGTGAGCTTAATTACCTCATGAATTCAGTTCCTTTATGCCTTCTGCAATTCTATGACTCGCTGGTCATTAGTGTTCATTTCTGTACTAAACAGTGAAACCAATATGATACATTTTTCTCCCAATAAAGAAAATGAACCTTAACTGGCAATACACTTTAAACTGAGAGTGCAGTATTCCTTTAATTCAACAGCAAGCTGACAAATTCAAACATCTTAAAATTGATCATTACCTTCCCATCTCATAGAGTCTGTTTCCAATAATTAAAAAAACAAAGAATTACACAATATCCTAACAGTAAAACTCATAAAAGGAAAAATATTTTTTAGTTCCTATATTTTTATATTTCAGGTATTTTTGTTTTTCCAGTTTTATTTTTAATTCCTTGTTCATATGCATTGTTATGTTTTATATGAATCACAAATATGACATGGACTTTCATAGTTAAAAATAGCTCAACTTTTGTGCTTAAAAATATTCAGTTTGTTCAGATCCTTGGTATTTATTAGAAAAAGGTGAAAAGTAGACAACGATATTCTCAATTATAGTGAATACATAATAAAAAGGGAAGTGATGATAGCCTGCCTATATCCAAAGCCTATATCCCATGAGCTGAAGTCATGGAAAAACAATATTCTTGGAAAAGACCAGGCTAGGATGGAATAATTCTGAACATAAAAGAAAACATTATAAATATTGATCTTTACTATTAAGTTTTTTTTCAGGATGTATGGACTCAATGTCTGTGTCCTCCTAGATTCATATGTTGAAGTCCTAATCCTCAGTGTGACTATATTTGGACATGGGGCCTCGATGGAATTATCAAAGTTTAAATGAGGTTCTAAAGGTGAGGCCCTGACTGACAGAAAGGTGTTCTTAGAAGGAGAGACAACAGAGAGCTCACTTTCTCCAAGAACACACAAAGAAGAGGTCAGGTGAGTGTACAGTGTAATGATTGCTGCCCACAAGTCAAGAGAAGAAGCCTTAGAATGAAATCTACCTTATTGGCACTTTAATCTTAGACTCTCCAACCTCTAGAACTGTAAGAAATCAATCTCTCTTGTTTAAGCTCCTCAGTCTGTAGCATTTTGCTAAGGTTGCCTGGATAGACTAAGACGGGGGAAGTGGGGAAAGGGTTAAATAATCATTTCCAAGTACGCACAATATCAAAAGATTTTCTGATCAAATAAATGGGTGTTGCCTTATATCTCTAGTCTGTGTCTTCATCGGCAGACTGGATTAGATCAACTCCAAAGTCTGTTCAAGTTCTGATAATGTCAGTGAAATCTCCTTATCATTCTGACAGATTGCATTTTCCAAAAACAGTTACAACAATATCTCTCATCCCACCTGTTTTTCTTAAGATGTAACTTGGGCATTCTTCCATCAAGATGTGGGATCCATACCCCCTGGCTTTGATTCTGGGTGGGTTTTGATGACAGCAGAAATGATCTTATGGGATTTTCAAGGTAAGGTCGTAAAAGGTGATAGAGCTTCCTTCAGATTTTCTCAGTATGATCTTTTAAAATTTAGCTACCATGCTGGGATGAAGCTTAAATGGCCACGTGGTGGTGTCACATGCAGATGTTCCAACCAACAGGCTCAGCTCAGGTCCCAGCCAACAATGAATACCAACTACTTGACATGTGAGTGGATGAACTTTCAGAAGACTTCAGCCTGTAGTCATTAATCTGCCTCCAGCCATTAAGTTCTCTTGGTTCAGTTCCAAGACACTGTGAAACAAAAAACCATCTCTTCTGTGTTCTTTCCTATATTGCTCTAGATCACTAAGCTTGGGGTGGTTTATTATGCAGTGATAATAACTGGAACAAACATAAACTTCAGGCATAACAGATTATTATATTTATTTCTTTGCTAATGTTGTTGTTGTGACCACTCAGGTGAACTGGGCTTGAAAATTTAGAGAATTATCACTGTGCAATAGTGAATTATGCTGGGTCAAGAACTTGTAATTTTCCCATCACTGGAGGTTTTCAGGTTGGGACTAAATGTCTGTCTGTCTCGCATGCTATAGAAGGCTTTTCTGCACTGATCAGTTGACTTGTCTTGCCTGGGATGTTTTATCATTTGTGTATTTATGGTATCTAGCCAAGTATCCATCCCAGTGGTACAGATCTGCTTACTGAATGTGGGCTTGAATCTAAAGATCTTTCCACATTGTATGATTTTATGATAAAAGAAATGGCAAAAGTGGACTTATCATTAATAACAGTAATAATGACAATTATCATAATTACTATTATAACTAACATTTCCTGAGTAATTACTATGTGCCAGGGACTGGCCAAGTGCTTTAGATGTGTTTTCTATTCAATCCTGATAACTAACTCTCTGGGGTAGTTACTGATTTATAGATGAGAGAAATTTCTCCTAGGTTGAGGATTTCCCCACTGCCACTAATCTAGCCAAATGATGGCTGAGCTTAGAACCCAGGCTATCTGACTCCAGAACCTATGCTGGATCTGCATGTAATATGCTCTTGACTAACTAGTGGAATAGAGTTATCAGGGGAGAATGTAAAACTACACCTGCTTATTTTGAATTGCAGTAGTGTTTCACCTGCTCCTTTAGTGGTATGCATACTCCGACAAGCAGCTTCTACTTATGACCCCTTAGGTACAAAAGCATGTCTCCAAGATAGCTAGCTCCATTCTGGAAGGCCAGGGCTTTGTGACCATGGGGAATAGCAAGATTATCCAGTGGTCCACAAGAAGGCTAAGTTATATACCTCAGTCTGCTGAGAAACTTGTTAATACTAACTCAGTTACCATGCTCTAAGCATGAAACTAGTATATTTTATACTTACATGGTAATTTCCTCCTTACTCCTCAGCCACCCTGTAAAACAGTTTATCACTAATCCTTACAGCACCCTCATAAGAATCTCATGCAAAAGAGAAACAATAACAATAACAACAACAACAAAACAACAAAAAACTACTTAGGAATGATCAAATAAATGCCATGTCATTGCAGTAGAAAATTTAATCACATTTCTTATTTTAGTCTCTCTGAATAAAAATAAATAATTGCTGTCAATTATGAGCTAAACCAATTTAAATGGAAAATTTGAATTTTGAGACTAAAAAGCATTACTGGATTCAAACAAACAAACAGCAATCAAGACATAATTGTATGCTTCTAAACAATATCCTCATGAATCTCAGGGGTAATTGGTCAAAACAACAACAACAACAACAAAAGTATTGAAAGCAAAGAGAAAAAGAAATCCTGAGAATTTTGCTGCATTAGTAACAACAGAGTCAGAGACAGAAGAGTGAACACTGGCCTAAGAATCATGTTATGCTGGTCATATGCCTAGTTATGAGCCCAATCCCTAACTAACTACGAAAAAAAGCACTCATTGTCTGTGGGCCCCATTTTTTTTTCATTTACAGAATGCAATGTAAACATTTCTGAATGTTTACTCAAGTTTTTTGAGATTTAAATTTGATGATATTTAAACTATGAAAGCCTTATGGATTTAAACAGGTCATATTTAAAACAGATGATATGTTTTAGGACAAATTCTTTTTGCAACACAACTCCTTTCCTGCTTGACATGAAGAGTGAAAGAGATGTTAATGCTTATTCATTGGTCACTAAGAATCTTAAAGCAGGGCTTAGGAAGCCAAGGTATTTGACATCTGCGGAAAACATGCTGGAAGAGAGTTTGTCTCTAAGTCAAAATTGACTAATTAAAATTCCTTTATCTATCTCCACGGGGAAGTTTTCTTTCTGCTCTCTGAAAAGATTTTGAGAAAGAAGAGATAAGATATTATTATTTACTCTATTGAAGCATTTTACAAGTAATATTTCATTAATCATCACAGCAACCTCATGAAGCAGATGATATTATTGTCTCCAGTTACAGCTGAAGATTGGAGATGGATGGTAAGTCATACTGCTAGCAAGTGGACTGGATAGCATACTAGAAAAATGCTCACGAGGAAGCCGCTTCTTCTTCTGTCTTTGAGCTGCATGTTTGGTTTTCAATTATTCCCCTCATACCAGAATTCTGTCCCCTAATGTTGCCCTGGAGTGCCTGTTCCTTATCTGTAAGTTAGAGGATCAAGGTTCAGTATTAGTATGTACACTAGTATCTAAAACTTCCTCTGTGAAGCACCTGATAGAACACATTTGTGGCTTTGCAGGCCACACACAGACTCTATCATAACTACTCAATCCTGTGGTTATAGTTTGACAGCAGGCATACACAACATGTAAACAGATGAGTGTGGCCGTGTTCCACAAAACTTTATTTACAAACATAGGCACAGGTTCTATGGGGCTGGCAGGCTGTAGTTTGTCTGACTCCTAAATTATATCTCAAGTGTATCTACCCCTCCAGGCCTCATAAAATGTTTTTTTTTTATTTGTCTAAAATTAAAATAATTGTCATGTGCAGTTGAAACAAAAGGAGACTTATTTAAGAAAATGAAATATGAATCAGTAAAAAGAGATCTGTTTTTGGTGGCCTGAGTAGATTTAATAGATTGACTCCTGTTGTGTTGCTTTCCTCATGTTTTTGTTGATGGTACAGTTATGGACCATCCACCAGAGATAACCCAAGACAAAAGGTCCTCAGAGGTTTCTGCTCTGATGGATGGTAACATAGTTATGCATTATCCCTCAGCCCATTATTCTTTGCTTGGGTCCCTTTTGTATTTTCCATAGAAGTCAATGATTGTATCCAAAAAATGGCTCCTGGTGACTCATGTATTAGGAGTCCAAACAGATTTCGATCATGCTCCTTTAATTGTTGGCATGCAAGAAAGGAGTGGCAAAGTCAATTATTGGTTAAAATGAAGGCTGTAGAAAAAATAGATATTATATTAGTTGCTTCTATCACACCATTGATTGCTGTGAAAAGTGTAATTCATGATTAAATTATCATCCCAATAATTCATGGGGTTTAAGGAACAATATATTTTTACTTGTGGCACTTTTCCTGAGACATTTCTCAGTATGTTGCAATGTAACAGTGCCATATTCTTGCCGACTAATGTTACTTTTATAAAAGAAGAGAGGAGACTTCTGTTGCTTGCTGTACCAGAATAGCTGGTATCAGACTAACAATCCTGAGAACAATTATAAAAGCTGGATACCATGCATACAACAGCTGCTCAAATGAAATGGAGAACCAAAGCAGTCAGGACTGGAGAACTAAAATCCTAAGGAAATGCGATGTAGACCCTGAATTCTCTGCTGCTTCTTCTCCTTGGGACATTTGCCAAATTCCTGCAGGTAAAAAGACAGAGTAGCTACATACAAAAATGAAGTTCAGGTCTGTTAAGCAGGCAGAATTTGAGAAGCTAGGATTGGGGAAAGAGAGCTAAAGAGCCCCACATTCTGTACACAACTGTTCTCTCCAGGCATTTGCTAACTCCCAGGCCAAGCATGAAGCACAACACAGGGAAACCAAAGAGCAAGGAGCCACTAAGAAACTAAAGACCTCAGTAGAGAATGCTGAAGTTTTATTATTGGAATCAAGTTCCCACCAAGTAAAGAAGGCCCAGGTCAACACTTTAGACTTTGTTGTGAATCTGGGAAGGCTAAACCCAAGTAATAAGAAAAACTGGAAATAGATCATCCTCGTTTTAATACAACTCAATCTCTCTCTTTGCAAAATCACAAAGAAAGGAAATGGGGAATGGATGGGTAGGATCAATATTTAAAGCAATACTGTGATAAATTTAGGGAAGCTATACTTTAACATTTACCAAGGCCAAAATGACTCAGCAAAACCTCAAACCATGGGCTCTGTTTCTGCCCTGAGCATACATTGTTGTCTGCTTTGTTAAAGAAAATAACAAAAAAGGTGCATTCTGAACACAAAAGATAAGGAAAAGGAAGAGACTTCCCTGGTTCCCATAAGATTAAAGTCATACAGCCCTGCATATACTAGAAACTTAAGATAAGGTCTGCTACTTTTTGAAATGTCCTTTGTGTAATGATTTGTAACTTTTTATGTAAAAAATGTGTATAACTCTACACCAAATACGCCTCTGCGGGAGCACTCTCTTCTTTGTGAAGTTTGCATATCCCCAGCAGTTGTCCTAACTTAGGCTCAAATAAAACTCTCTTTCTTTCTTTTAGAAATTTTAAAAGGTTGGTTCATTTTGCATTGACAACTGGATATGAATTTTCCAAAACTAAGGTTCAAGCCACAGATTTAAGAATTTTAGCAAACTCCAAGAAGCAAACAAGTAACACCAAAAAACTATACCTAGCCACATCATAGAAAAACTGCTGACAATGAAAACAAAAAGAAACTCAAAAGCTGCCAGAAAATAGTGCATTGCTTTCAAAGGAGAAATAAGACACTGAAAGCTGATTTTTCAACAGAAAAGAGGTAAACCAGAGATAAGAATGGAATATTTGAAGTGCTGAAACTTAGAACATCGAATTTTTTTACCCAGCTAATTATATTACTCAAAACTAAAAGTGAAATAGTGACTGAGGGAGGCAAGCACTAAAATTAATCCTTAAGGCATGTTTTGAGCAGATTGACAATAATCACAGATGAAGCACAGTAATGTAGGACTCATTAAAGACCAAAAAGGTAAATATATGGGAACATCTAAATGAATATTGACTGCTTCCAGCTTCTAGTGGGTTTAAAATGTATGTGGAATCAAAATATATGACAGCAGTTAGTAGGGGGAATAAATGAATTTAAAGTACTATAACATCGTTGTATAATGCATGAAATACTAAAAATACTAATTTAAGGAAGAATCTAGTAAGTTAAGAATGCAGGTCATAATCCCTAGGTTAAAGTTTAATAGCCAAAGAGGGAAATGGAATACATAAATATTAAGCTAAATAATATAATATAAACCAAATAAACCAATAGTATAGATATGTATTAAGACAACAGAAGGTAGGAACAGGAAATAGAGAAACAAAGAATACATGGGATTAAAAAGAAAACAAACAGCAGGCTTACAGACTTAAGTCCAAATATAACAGTCATTAAACTTAGTATAAATAAGCTAAATATTCCAATTAAAGTGAAGAAGATAATCAGACTGGATAAAAACAAATACACCAACTAATAGAAAAAAACAATATTTGGGGCGCCTGAGTGGCTCAGTCAGTTAAGCATCTTCCTTCTGCTCAGGTCATGATCTTAGGGTGCCAGGATTGAGCCCCACATTGAGCCCCACATTGGTCTCCCTGCTCAGTGGGGAGTGTGCTTCTTCCCTTTCCCTTTCCCCTCTCCCACACTGTGTTCTCTTTCTCTCTCTCTCTCTCAAATAAATAAAATTTTTAAAGGTAAAAAAAAATATTTGAGGGTGCCTGGGTGGCTCAGTTGGTTAAGCGACTGCCTTCGGCTCAGGTCATGATCCTGGAGTCCCTGGATCGAGTCCCGCGTTGGGCTCCCTGCTCGGTGGGAAGTCTGCTTCTCCCTCTGACCCTAACCCCTCTCATGTGCTCTCTCTCATTCTCTCTCTCTCAAATAAATAAATAAAATCTTTAAAAAAAATATTTGATCCATCAACAAAACACATCTTAAATACAATGACTTAAAAGTTTCAAAAACATATACTATGCAAATAACAGAAACTTGTATAGCCAAATTCACTAAGTATACTTTAAGGCAAGAATTATTACTTGTGATAAAGAGGAATATTTAATAATAAAAGAGGCTCGACTTCAATGGGAAAAATATAAATATTCTGTATGTTTTCAAATATAAAATAATGGCAGAAATAAAAGGATAAACAGAAAAGTCTAAATCTCAATGACAGGTTTAAGAACAATTGTCTTACAAACAGACAAGCTGATGAGAAATGAGTAGATGTGCAGGGAAATTGAAAAACACTATTATCAAAATGACCTAACTGAGATTTCATTTAGGTCACAAACAAATGCAGAATATGTTTTAAGTAGCCATGGAACTTTTGTAAGAATGAACGATATGCTAGATCATAAAGCAAATAAAATATAATGCAAATTGACACATACAGAATATTTTCATTGACTGTAATGGATTAAAACAAAATTTGACTAATTCCAATTTCAAATTTTAAAGTCAATCCATTTTTAAAAACAATTTGGTCAATGTTAGACACCACGTTAACATGATGATATTGTCATCTCAATAGATGATGCAATTTTTTAACAAATTCAATACCCACTCATGATTTAAAAAAACAAAAAAACTCTTAACAAACTAAGAAGAGAAGAGACCATCCTTAATCTGATAAAAAATTATCTGAAAAATAAGCAAAACCTATACTAATTACATTTACGAGGAACAATTAAATGCTTATCCCAGAGATCAAGAACAAAATAAAGATGTCTGTTGTCACCAGTTCTATCCAAAACTATCTTGAAGGTCCTAGCCAGAGCAATAAAGAAAGAAAAAAAATTCATAAGTAGACCACATAATTATATATGTAGAAAATACAAAGAATTCAAAGATAAATGATTAGAAGTAATAGGTGCTATAAGTTAAGTTTTGGGGCACAAGATCAATATGATCACTTTAATTATATTTTAATACGATAGCAATAAACAAGTGGAAATGAAATTTTAACATACCATTCATAATAGCATCACATATTTAGGAATACATCTAACAGTTTCTCTACTCGGAAAATTATAAAAATTACTAAGAAGAATTAAGGGAGATCTAAATAAATGGAGAGACAGAACATGTTCATGGATTGAGACCCAGTAATGTAAAGATTTCAATTTTTTCCAAATTGATCTACATATTTAATCCAATCAAAATCAAAACTCTAACAGTCATCCATTTATTTATTTTGCATGTGGAAACTGACAAGCTAATTCTAAAATTTATATGAAAACAGCAAGTAAGAAGTAGAACAAAGATGGAGAATTTATACTGGCAAAGCATATTATAAAGCCATATAATTAAAACAGCTTGGTAATTGTGTAAAGTTAACTAAATAAGTCAATGGGACAGAAAAGAGATTCCTAAAACAGATTTACACATATAGGATCGCCTAATAAAGAGAAAGATGCCACACCAAGGCAGGAGTCGGGATAGGAGAGGAATGATGCTCCTTTCAGAAAGTAGTGCTTTATCAACTACCTTTCCCTATGGAAAGAAGTTCTTCAACCTTGACCTTCCCATCTTACCAAAAACAAAAGCAAATTCTAAATAAATTGCAGAATTAAAGGTGAAACGTAAAGTAATATAGTATCTAAGCTGCTAGATAGTCTATCGTAATATTTAGGGTGGCAAAAATTTCTTAAAATAATGTAAAAGCACTGAAGTCTAGTAAAAAGATTGATGAACTGGGTTTCATCAAAATTAAACATTTATTCATTTAAGAATACTGTACAAGAGAATGAAAGGAAAGGTATGGGGTGGAAGATATTTGTGATCATTTAGCTGACAAATAACTTTTATTCAAAATACAAGATTGCCTACAAGTCAATACAAAGACACAGACAACCCCTATAAAATGGTTGATCTGAACAGGCACCTCCCAAAAGAGAATACTAAAATGTGATAAACTTCTGAACAGGCCTCCACTTTAGTAGTAATTTTAGAAATGCAAATGAAGACCAAAATAAGATACAATAAATAAGCAATGGAATAACAAAAATTAAAATACATAAACACACATTAGAACCAACCCTAAAGTCCATCAATACTGGAATGAATAAATAAGCTGCAGTATAGTCACAGAATAGAATATGAGAGAGCAATGCAAAAGAACAAATGACAGCCACATAAAACAGCATGAACGAATCCCAAAGACAAACTTGAGATAAAGAAACTAGACATGATTCTGTTTTTATAAAAGTTCAAATAAAACCAAAACCAACCTATGGAGGTAAAAGTTAAGATATGGCTACAGAGTATGAGAGGGTGTGGTGAATTGTGGAGGCAATAATCTAGGGAGCCTTTAGGGCTCTGGAAATGTTTAGAACTCTTATTTGCATGGTGATTATACAGGGAGTTTAATTTTTTTTTTTTTTTTTTTTTAATGCACTGAGTCGTATACTTAGGATTTGAGTCCTTTAGTGCAGGTACGGTATTTGGCTCTAAACACACAGGCACACACACACACACATACACACATACACACAGGCACACACACATACACACACACCTCAGAGAGAAAGTTAGGTGCCTTCAGTTATCAATTACAGTAAAGGCTCTTTACTACAAGCGCAGGATATCATGTGCGCACTCCCTCTCTCTCTCTCTCATTCTTTCTCTCCCTCCTTTGTTCCACTCCTTGCTCCTCTCTCCTCACTTTTGCTGCTATTGTCTGGTGCTTTCGTGTTTTTCCCACTACTTTATATTACTTCTGAAGTTATTCCTTTTTCTTTCTCTTCACAAAGACCTTATATTTGGTGACCTAACTGGACTGTCCAGTTCACACTAACCCCAATATATATGCAATAAAATGTTTAATATCTCTGTTCACTTAGCCCAGGTTTTTATGGGACTGTTAGCATAGGAAGCATAAAACCCCACAGTATGGTTAACCTCCATTTATTTCTCTAGTTATGTGGATTCCACCTTGTAGTCATTTTAAGGCTTGGAGGAGCCTCATTAACTTTACAAGGCAAGGCTGGATTTACAGAACCAATATCTACGTGGAGAAAGCAATGCCTGCAGGTTCTGTTTTTATTGGAGGTTCTCTGTTGCCTTTCCCCTACTAATACAGATGTCTTTTATAAGATTACTTTTTATGGAACAAAAGCAACAGGCAATTTCCAATTAAATGCAGATGGCAAGGTTTCTCTTCCTACAGGCACTCAGGTGTGAAGATACGCCCCAGAGCCTATGAATTTTATGAGGGGTTAATTCAGTTAGTGTATCTTACGTTATTTTGAATATTAATTATAGTGTAAATATTGCCTATGTTTTAGGTCGCATATTGTCTAAACAAATTCACATCTTATTTTAAGTAACCTTTCAGAACAAATGTAAGATTATTACCAGTTCTAAATTATTTTTCTTCTCTGCTTTAACTAGCTCTTCTTTCCAGGGACTACACAGTGAAATAATTAAATTCAGTGCTTCTTATTGTCATTCAGCTTTGACTGGTGCTTAACTATGAGGCTTAACTATTTGGAGCATATGACAAAGAAACAAGCCAGGATGAGGATGCAGTCATCCTTCACTATTAGCAAGTCTAATAAACATTTGATTGTTAGAAGGAGGAAAATATACAGAATACATAATTAATGCCAGTTGGTTGAATATATATGACATGTTTCAATAATACCCACTACTATACGCAAAATTTATAATAGATGTCATAAAAAGATAATTGGTTTACCACTTCCCTCATGTCAAGGGAAGTATATGACACACTGCCTGCCCACTCTACCTAACATTTCAAGTTCTCTTCCTGGTTATATGGTAGGATTGCACTTTCTTACACCCTTGATATAAGGTTTGACCATATGACTTGTTTTGCCAGTAAAACAGGAGAAGCAATGCATGTCACTTCTAGGTGGAAACCATTAAGGGACAGTGTGAGACTTACCATCCTTTCTTTTCCTGGGCCAAGGATGCAGCTATGCACCAGACAGTGTCTGCTCTGGAAGTCTGGATCTGGGAGTGGCTGGGTGCCCAGACAACCTGTGGTAGACATGTTGCTTCAGAGAGAAACAACCTCTTCTGGTTTTAAGTTGCTGATCTTAGCATTTATATATGACCATACTTATAACCCAGTGCATACTGATACACCTTGAGCCTATAAGGATGCTTTATCATAGGTGCTCAATGGGCCACTTTAGTTACTAAGGAAAATACTAAGATGTGTAAAAAAATCCAAAAACAAACAAACAAAAAAACCCCAAAAAGCAAAAAAAAAACCCAAAACCTACTGCTCTCGCGTGGCATGAATTTGAGAAAAGCTAGTGGAAAGCTGAATTTTAACACAGAATCGCAAGTCAAGAGTGCTCACTTAGTTACCAAATAAATAGCACATGTAATTGGGGGATGTGAGAAATGACTAGGGTCAAACTCTCAAAGGCTTCTGGGAAAAAGAAGGACTTTAATCAGGCCCTTAAACATTGGTAGGGTTTGAAGAGGCAAACATGATATTCTAGGTGAAAGAAGGAACCTGAAGAAGTAAGGAAGTATTAAGTTGGGCAGATTCAAAGAATAAGAAATAGATAATTGGAAAGAAACCAACAATGCACACATTTAGCAGACTAGAGGTAGACATGCCTGGAAACATGTTGTAAGACTCGATGTGGCAACTGTTTAATGAAACTACAAGAGTTTGAGTTTATCTTCTAAGCAGAGGTCATTGAAATTTACCGCCCTGGGAAAAAGAGAAATGGGTGGCTCGTTCAAGGGTCAGATTGATGAAAGAGAGCCTTCACAAGGAGAACAGAAAAGAAGTGAGGTGTTTGGGAGATGTTTCTGAAAATACTACTAAAACAATGCTCTTTTGAATACTGGACTTTAAGACAAAGTTTGGTGATGAGAAAGGGGAAATAGAGGACAGTAAGGATCAAGACTTCAAACTAAGTATTAGCTATCAGTCTGTCAAATAAAACAAATGCCAACAGAGCTAAAAATTATAGAGCTGAGTCTCCATTAACTGTGACAAGCAAGAAATACACACTAATGATTAAAGTCACTGAGTATTTTAGTAAAGGAAAAGCTCAGGGCGCCTGGGTGGCTCAGTTGGTTAAGCGACTGCCTTCGGCTCAGGTCATGATCCTGGCGTCCCGGGATCGAGTCCCGCATTGGGCTCCCTGCTCAGCGGGGGGTCTGCTTCTCCCTCTGACCCTCTTCCCTCTTGTGCTGTCTCTCATTCTCTCTCTCAAATAAATAAAATCTTTAAAAAAAAAAAAAAAGCTCAGGAATCTTGAAGAACTGAAAAGGAGAAACTCAGTATGTACTGAAAACTAGCACACCGAAGAGGATGCAATGAGACCACAGGTATGTATACAGTTGGTTAAAATAATTTCTTTGTTCCCTAGTCAGGAAAATATTTCTTAGTTCCAGTAAGGGTGGTGAGGGCAAAGTTCATTTCGTGGTCCAATATCAGCTTCAGCAGGCTAAGAGTAGTTGGAAAGAAATCCAAAAGTCAATTTTGATACTGCAGTCAAGAGCTGCTGTAAGAGAAACATTTTCCTTTTGAAGTGTTAATAATGTCCTTGTTCGTGCCGACTCAAGGATCTGTTTCACTGACATCCTCTGCTGCCATGTAACAACGACCTAGTTCCTCTCTTTGCAGGAGCTGCCTCCCACCTTCCTTCTTATTTGAGATCCACTCCTGAAACTCTGCCTCCCAGGTGGCCAATGGAAAACTTAGATTATGTTAATTTATTGTGTATTTCTAACCTTTTCCTTCCTTATAAACTAGCACCAGACTTACCTTCTATTACTAAAAAGATCATTTTTTCCTTAAGAAAGTGGCATTTGGTTTGAAATGAATTTTATTCCCCCCCCAACCCTCTTCTCTAGGAAAGAGCACCTACAAAAATATTTTTCTTATGAACTTTGAAAATTCCAAATACTTACTTCCTGGCCTATACATACAGATTTTAAATTGTGGACATGGTTCAGAATACCAAAAAGAAAGGAGAGGAGGGTGGGAGAAATGGTGCAAGAGATGAGAAGGAGAGAGAAAAATGCAGCAGAAGGGAGGGAAGAGAAGACGAGAACTGTAATGCAGCTTCCACCTCTGAAGTTACAGACGCCTATTCTGTCTGCTAAATGCTAAGTCACCCAAAGAAATCTGTGCTTACCTGTGATCAGAACCTTGAAGAGGGGCACCTGGGTGGCTCAGTCATTGGGCGTCTGCCTTCGGCTCAGGTCATGATCCCCGGGGTCCTGGGATCGAACCCCAAATTGGGCTCCCTGCTCCGCGGGAAGCTTGCTTCTCCCTCTGCCCCTCCCCCTGCAAGAACCTTAAAGAAAATGCGTAGGGTTTTTACAGTACAGTTTCAGACATATATGGTCATGAGAAGAGGATATTTGTATTTCCAGGCACCTTCCTCTTTTGCTGAAAGAAAATATTAGACAACCATCTCGGTTTCTAAAATAGAGAAGACATGGCCCTGTTGAGTTACTACTATTGCGTGGCAGCCATTATCTCTGTATTATATTATTCAATTGGTTAAAAAAAAAACCAAGATTCTTTGTGCAGTTAAGAAATTCTAAGGTGCCACAGACATAAGACAGAGAAAGCTTGTTTTTCAACATTGGTTTTGTCTTAGATTTTCCTTGGGCATAGAAGCAGACCTTCTTTCCAGAACAAGGGTCTTCAGGCTGCTGCTGCCACCTACAGAGCTAGTTTGGTATTTCTCTGCAGCCAGTGCAGGAAACAACCAGGCACTGTTTTTGCTGTTAAGCGCTGTGCCTGAGTCTCATTTTAGCATCAAGTATTAGCCACACGGTGTTTCCAGGTAATATCATGCCCTGAAGTTAAATCACGTCTACACTTATTGCCCAAGTACCTTATATTCTGGGGAAAACTGAAACCTAGCTCGTTGGCTAGATTGTCCCAGGGAATTTCTAAAATTGAAAAGTAGTCTTAATAATTCTATCAGTAAAAGCAGAGCATTTAGAGAAATAAGAACAAATATCAGCTGTTCTTTGTATGGTAATATCTTCAGAGTAATCCAATTCGAATGCATTTATATTTACTTGTGTTTAATTATACTTTTTTTGAATTCACTTCACTTGCATTCATATGTTTTATGACAAAGCTATTTAACAGACTTCATATATAACCAGAAACATCTCATATTCAAAACTGAGCATGAAAGTCAATATCTATTTACGTTCCTTAGTCTTAGAAGTTAATAGTAAATATAGTTTTGAATTGATAGTGAAATTAGCTGCAGAATAAGCCCTGCAATCCTGCAATCTGGAAACACAAAGTCTGTTTCTTCCCAACAAACTGCCTGGGACTGATGAAGAGGTAATGCTTCTTAATAACCTTCCCTGTGGTGAAGGACTCGTTTATTTTCCTCAATCTGTTATGAGTGCTACTTTTAGAAAGCACAATAAAAATAAATTTGTAGAAAAATGAAATACAAACATAGCTAAGACATACACAATGCAACTGAGTCCCCCATTTTAAATTATTATATTCAACAGACATAAATTTAGCTTACAAATGGGCCCAAACACTTCCATATACTTACTCTCAATTTCATTACTCATTGACACCTGGTATCAAACAGTTCCTGAATGGATGTAGGTCCACAGACCCCACTTTGAGTAGCATCGCTCTAGGCCAATTTCAAAGTATGATGCATCTGGAAAACAAATTGAGTCCATGAGCACAGGGGCTGTTACTGTTCTTGCTCAGGCTTAAAGCTTATGTATTTAGCACAGTCGCTAGCATTCAATTTCAAAATCAATAAAAGACATGTAATTTCAGACATACAGAATAAAGCCTGGAAAGGTGAGGGACTCCACCTCATATTATCAGTCAAATCATACTCTCATTGTAATCCAGATTCTTCTTTCCACATTTAGCCTCAGATCTGTTATAATCAGAATAGGATGCAAGTCCAAAAGCGCTCCATCTAGCATGCCAGGAGGCAACTGTATACCACAGAAATGACACAAAGTGATTCATGTGACAGTTCTGAGGTAGGAGAAGCAGGAAAGCAATCTTTTTGGACTCCTAGGAAATAATAGCAAACGCTGCTGAGCACTCCTTTATCTCCAAAACCTTAACATCTGACCTTCCAGTATTCACTTTCAGGTTTTCATTGTTCCAGCCCCCTGCCCTTACTCCCACACCAACTGCTCTGCTATCTTCCCAATACCCTGGGGCCTTTACTACACCTTCCTCTTCCCCGTGAAGACCGTTTTATAGATTTTGATTTTCAGGCTTTTTTTTTTCTCTCTCTCTTTTTTGTTCTTCTTGTTCAGCCCAGACTAAAATGGAGACATTTTTCTATCAACAAGCCTTCCTCTTTAGAAGCTTCCATTTTTTTTTCTCCTTATTGGCACTCTCGCACAAAATATGTGTAAATGGCTACCATGTTTAAGAGCCCCACATCAATCTTATAGTTAACTTTATTTTCCCACCTAAGTTTGTTCTTTATTTACTATATAAAGCTGCTCCGGACAGAGAGCCTCCCTCTCTCTTCATCTCTCATGCATGTCTTGACCCACCGCAATGTGACTTCGGTCTCTGACTTTAAACTGTAAACTTTAAGCTGTAAAGATCACCAGTGACCTCATCAGTGTTTTGATGGAACTATGCCACCTTACCTTTCTTGATGTCTATGTTTTGTCTATTTGTTGTGATGTCTACACTTTTTTGTGTGATATCAGTGTCTAGGGATTGACGTCATACCTTCGCCAAGTAGAGCCTGACTCCATCCTAGAGGGTGTCACCTGTACGGAATAAAAATAAGCTTTTTTAAATCCTGGAATCTTCTGTTTAGATAACTTCCTTTTTTTTACATATTTTTTCTAATGTCATATTTCTAAAGATGACATAGCCGAGGTGAAAGAATCCAGACACAAGTTTCAAAGTTGTGGTTTACCTCTCCCGCAGGTCTGCTGCCTGCCTGTTCCCCTGAACTCTTCCTGTTTTTCTCCTCATTTTCCGTACTTCGGATCCACTGGTCTTGCGGTGCACACACCAGGAACCTTGTTTTCTTTCCTCTGCTTGAATTTTTTTCCTCTGGATTTAACTCTTCAACATTACTCATTTTATTGGAGTACTTATCGCTGTCAGAAATTATATTATTTGTTTTTTTTAACCCACTTACTGTCTTGCATAACCAGGATATAAGCACTGAAGGCAGGGGTGTGTTTTCCTCATGACTGGGTGGTCTGAGCTCTGTCTAGGTTCTCAGAGGACAATTAATCCAGCCTCTTCCTTCAATATGTGAGGAAGCTCAAGTCAAGGGAAGACAAATGATGTATGCCAGGTTTTACCCTTGGTAGCAGAGCCAGAACCGATACCCAGAATTCTTCCTCCTACCAGTACTTTTCCATATTCCCACTGAAGTATCCTTAATGGCAGAGGGGAGTCAGTTTATATACCAGGAGATCTAGCATCAGAATCCAAAGTGACTCCCTCTGGACATAAAATCGTTTGGATTTGTTCTACGAACTTAAGCATATTTTGTATTTTAGTTTATTATATATCTGTGTTGGATTTAACTGATACATAAATCATGGAGTAATGATTTCTTTCTATTATGATGCATGATGTGCATTCTGAGGACTTCAGCATTAGACAAATTGGGGTTCAAATCCTGGTTCTACTATTCACTTACTGTGAACTGAGAAAATCAAGTAACTTTTCTCTGACTCAGTTTTCCTGTGTTTAAAATGAAGACACCTATGGTTTCTATTTCAAAAGGTTTTTTTTTTTTTTAATTAAAAGAAACAATATGTATAATACTTTTAGAATAGGTGCCTGACACATAGAAAATGTCCAATAATTATTCGGGATGATTATGATCTTCACTGTTTGGGACACATAATGTCGGTGACACCTAAAGTTAAGGCTCGGTACGTGCTGCCTCGGTATCAGACACCAGGAGAACCTGGAATGGCTTAAATACAGATCCCCTCCTAACTCTGCTCCCATGGATAAAGGCCCCTAGCCAAACAACCTTCTTGTAAAGGGGACCAAACATAGTCTCTGCTCACCCCTAAGGAGATGGTTTCAGTTCCGGGCCAAGTCGTAGAATTATTTAAACAAGCCAATCACACACATCCACAAGAACGAGGGGCCAGCACACTCTGTTGATGCTACAGACTCTGCTCCCCTGGTTTTTCACTCTGTTCCCCAGTGCAAACCCTGTGTGGCCATGAGTGGTACACAGTGTCCACCTCCCTGGATTTCACAGTCCCTGTGATTACGATACTTCACCGCATGTATGACTAAGAAACTGCTGTTTATCTTACATGTTCAGTGCCAGTCATACATTTGGCCATCCTCATAACCGTAGGGTAAGAACCCTCCCTCACCAAGGACTACATATAAAGGTGATTAAAATAATAACAACATACCTTAGTTTTAATTTTGAGAACAATGCAAGCTGGTCCTCAAACTCTGATAAAATAGTCTTTTTTTTCAATCTCATTTCAACCTATATCCAACACACAAAACACGTGTTTTAGTTGAGATATTCTGCTTTGCTTCATAGGGGACTTGATCATGCATGTTATGATATGTAAAATTAAATCGAACCATATTTCTGCCTTGCTTCAAGCCCCTCCGCAGATTCTTATCAAACAAAACTCTGCATACAAAAGCAGACTTTGACCTATTTTCCCAGCCACATCTCATCTTGCACCTTGTGTTTAAATACTATTAAGTTACACCTGTATTTTTATTTCATGCTTCAGACACTTGGTGATTTCATTCCATCTCCTGATAACGATGTTCTTGCTCTTCTTCAGTTGGATAACTTCAATCATTCCCCAAGAGTAAGAATACACATCTTCCCTTCTACGAAACCTTTCTTTTTCTTTCTTTTTTTTTTTTTACTTACTAATCATATTTATTTATTCATTTGTTTGTTTGTTTTGTTTTATTCTTATGTTAATCCCCATACATTACATCATTAGCTCTAGATGAAGTGTTCCATGATTCATTGTTTGTGCATAACACCCAGTGCTCCATGCAGAACGTGCCCTCCTCAATACCCACCACCAGGCCAACCCATCCTCCCACCCCCCTCCCCTCTAGAACCCCCAGCCTGTTTTTCAGAGTCCATCATCTCTCAAGGTTCGTCCACCCCTCCGATTTCCACCGCTTCATTCTTCCCCTCCTGCTACCTT
>NC_138381.1:27394845-27417115 GCF_054177405.1 Leptonychotes weddellii | reverse complement strand
TTTTTTTTTTTTTTTCCTGGCCATAGGAGCACTTCTCCTCATGCACACTCTCTATCAACCCACATACTCCAAATACTTCTGCACTTAACCCAAAATTAATCTTGCATCAGACTTTTACTCACTCTGTGGTCATATTCTCTGTTCACAAAAATAATCAGATCTTTCTTTTTTTAAAATAAAATGGCACAAATACAAAGAACAGGATGCAAATTATACTCTGTCACAGAATGAAGAGTTAATTTTAAGACTATTTATATCAAGACAACTTGATATGTATCAGGTTACTTTGAGTTTAGAATTTTTCCAATTGCTTTAAAATTGGATTTGGTATATGAATATACTCTGTGTAGATGTGACATAAGGTATACTGAGAGTCACTTAAGTAATATTCTGACTGACTGAACTTCATCCATTCTCACCAACTCTCTATTGGCTTTCCCTGGCCTTGCTTGGTCAAACTCTTTGGAAAGAAAATTAAACCCCTAGGGAAAAAATGGAAAATTGATTTTTAATAAAGTTTTATTTATTAAATGACACTTAACACTGGAGAAGTGAATATTATCAGTATTTTTGATATTTTGTCTGAGAATCTTACCCCATATAATTATTTATATATTATATATGTATAAATATATATCTAATATGTATATAACAGATTCACTATAAAAATCATTGTAATTCTTTAAGATAAGTGATGTCTTAAAATATCTACAATGCAAAATAAAATTGTTAGAGCAAACATTTTTACTTTCTGGACTGCCGTGGTACCTTAGAAAAACAAAAGTTTTGGAGACAAATTGGTTTGCTGGAGAGCAAGCACTGGGTGGTAAGAAATGGCCAGGCATTTCATTTTAGCAATATTTTCCTCTGTTTCATTCTTCCTACATGACCATGGAAAGTCAGGCATGCCTAAAGGGAGTCTTTTACAATCTCACAGAAAACTCCATCTCATTTCCTCAATCCATCATTTCTAAATGTCCTGCTTTCTCTGTCTTCAGATCATTCATGTGCTTCATTAGAATTAGACATTCATTTTCCCTGTTTGAAGAAATACTTGTAAATGATTGGGTTTAAAATAACATGATTTACTATATACAGAAGAACCTGTATTTGATGAAAAATATGGGCAAAACTAAGAGATGGCCTACATGTCCATTTTTTCTTGAAACTGCTGAATGATAATATATTCCTATAAGAATATGAATCATTGTCCAAATTCTAGGATATCTAGTTGTTTCCCAGAAGAATTTCATCTCCCATATTCTTTCCAAATAGAAATATTCCTTTGCTCTAGAGAATTCAGTTGTATCAGACTATTTGTTGTTTTTCTTGAGATGACATCTGGAGAGTGCCCATCTTTCACCTTTTGACCCCTTTGATAAAGACATGAGTCTAAACTCTATTTACACAAATACATTCTGCATGATGATTTCTGATTATTCTTCTTGGAGCATCATGTTTATCATACTTATGCAATAAAGTAAATTAACAAACAATGCAAGGCTGGATAAATTAAGGTCCTGAAACATAGTGTGGGCAGCAGGGTAGGGCTGTGGAGGTGTGAAGTAGGAAGAGGAGCTTTCCACTGCTGTGATAAAGCAAGGCTGCACAGAAGAGGAGACTTTATATTGGCATGTAGGAAAACAAAGCAAAAAAACAACAACAGCCAAAAAAAAACAGTATGCAGAAGAAAATACAGAGTTAACAAAAAATGCCATGGAGGACAGTAAAGTATAACTTGACAGTAGAAAGTAGAAATTTGGTGCTCCAATGAATTTATTTTCATCTTTACTGAGGTATAAAATTGACATTCAATAAATTATATATCCTTGAAGTATAGAATTTGATGAGCTTTGATATATGCACACACCTATGAAATCATCAAAACATGAAAATAATGAACATATCCATTGACTCCAAGGGTTTCCTTATGCCCCTTAGTCATCTATCCCTCCCCTAATCCCCAGGTAACCAGAGACCTATTTTTCAGAACTATAGATTACTTCGCATTTTCTATAATTTTATATAAATAGAATCATACTTTTTATGGTCTTGTTTCTTGCATTCATCATAATGACTTTTACTTTTTTTTTTTAAAGATTTTATTTATTTATTTGGCAGAGAGAGAGAGCACAAGCAGAGGGAGCGGCAGGCAGAGGGAGAGGGAGAAGCAGGCTCCCCGCTGAGCAGGGAGCCCGATGTGGGACTCAATCCCAGGACCCTGGGATCATGACCTGAGCAGAAGGCAGACGCTTAACCGACTGAGGCACCCAGGCGCCCATGACTTTTACTTTTATTAGTGCTTTTACATGCCTCCAATGACATGCTGGTAAATATTTGACAATCAGCTCCCTGGTGGCAGTGAATGGGGGGGGTGGGGGGTGGGGGCTGATTTGTAGTATTTGCTGATTCATGTAGTATCGATACTCCCATCATGACTGATTTCAAGCTACCAACATGATGTCACTGAACTTAAAGTTGGCAAGAGATGCGCACAATCAGATCTTGTGAGCCAGTACTAGTCAAATCCAGCTCATCACTGCTTATATAAATGTTTCAATCCTTATTATTGAGTAATATTCCATTGTATGGATATTTGTCAATCCATTCACCCTCTGATGAATATTTGGGTTGCTTCCAGTTTAGGGATATTATAAATAGAGTTGCTATGAATATTCTTGTACTAGTCTTTTTTTTGGACACAGACTTTCATGTCTCTTAGGCAAATACCTTGAAATGAGATGGCTGGGTATATTGTAAACGTATACCTTTTTAAGAAACTGCAAAACTTTTCCAAAGTGGTTGAACCACATTACATTCCCACCAAATAGTATAGGAAGGTTCCATTCGATCCACATTTTCCCCAACACTTAGTATCACCAGAATTTTTCATTTTTACCATTTTGGTGAGAATGTTGTATACCTTATTGTCATTTTAATTGTCATATACCTAATGACTAATGATGTTGAATGTTTTTTAACATGCATATTTGTTACCCATGTATCTCCTTTGGAAACTATCATTTCAAATACTATGCCCCCCTTTTTTTACTGGGTTGGTTTTTACTATTATTGAGTTGTAAAATTTCTTTATATATTTTATTAGAAGTCCTCGGTCAGATGTACATTTTGCAAATATTATCTTGATTTGTGGATTGGCTTCTCATTTTCATAAGTGACTTTTGAAGAGCAAAATTTTTTTTCTTTTTCTTTTTTTTCATCGTAATTTATAAGTGTACTCTTTAATGTCCATCACTTATTTCACCCATCCTCCCACCCACCATTCTTCTGACAACTGCCAGTTTGTTCTTTATAGTTAAGGGTCTGGTTCTTGATTTGTCTCTCTCTCTTTTCTCCCTTTGTTTAGTGTCTTAATTCCATATGAGTGAGATCATATGGTATTTGTCTTTCTCTAACTTATTTCACTTAGCATTATACTCTCTAGCTCTATCCATGTTGCAAATGGCAAGATTTCATTCTTTTTTATGGCTGAATAATATCACACTATAGGTGGATAGATAGATAGATAGATAGATAGATAGATAGATAGATAGATAGATCTGTCTATATCTATGTCTATATCTACATCTATCTCACATCTTCTTTATCCATTCATCTATTGATGGACACTTGGGCTGCATAGTTCCATTGTAAATAATGCTGCATTATTATCCTGATTTGTGGTTTAGTTCAATTGTAAATAATGCTGCAATAAACACAGGAGTGCATGTATCCCTTTGAATTAGTGTTTTTGTATTTTTGGGTAAATACCCAGTAGTGCAATTCCTGGATCATAGGGTAGTTCTATTTTTAATTTTTTGAGGAAACTCCATACTGTTTTCCACAGTGGATACACGAGTTTGCATTTCCACCAATAGTGCATGAAGGTTCCTTTTGCTCCACATCCTTGCCAACAACTTCTGGTGTTTTTGATTTTAGCCATTTTGACAGGTGGGAGGTGATATCTCATTGGTTTTGATTTGTATTTCCCTGATGATGAGTGGTGTTGAGCATCTTTTTATGTGTCTGTTGGACATCTGAATGTCTTCTTTGGAGAAATGTCTGTTCATGTCTTTGTCCAATTTTAAATTAGATTATTTGTTTTCTAGGTGTTGAGTTGTATTCGTTTTTTATATATTTTGGATCCTCTTATCATATATGTCATTTGCAAATATCTTCTCACATTAAATAGGTTGCCTTTTACTTTTGTTGTTTCCTTTGCTGTACAGAAACTTTTTATTTTGATGTAGTCCCAATGGTTTATTTTTGCTTTTGTTTACCTTGCCTCAGGAGATATATCTAGAAAAACGTTGCTATGGCCAATGTCAGAGAAATTACTGCCTGTGATCTATTCTAGGAGTTTTATGATTTCAGTCTCAGATTTATATGTTTAATCCATTTTGAGTTTATTTTTGTGTATGGTAAAATAAAGTGGTATAGTTTCATTCTTTTGCATGTAACTGTCCAGTTTTCGCAATACCATTCCTTGAAGAGACTGTCTTTTTTCCACTGGATATTCATTCCTCCTTTGTTGAAGATTAACTGACCATATAATTGTGGGTTTATTTCTGGGTTTTCTATTCTATTCCATTGATCTATATATCTATTTGTATGCCAGTACCATAACGTTTTAATTACTACTGCTTTGTAAGATAACTTGATTTCTGTAATTGTGATACCTCCAGTTTTGTACCTCTTTTTCTTTTTAAAGATTTTATTTATTTATTTGAGAGAGAGAGAGAGCATGCAAGAGCTGGGGTAAGGGGCAGAGGGAGAGGGAGAAGCAGGCTTCCTGCTGAGCAGGAAGCCCAACCTGGGGCTTGATCCCAGGACCCTGGAATCATGACCTGAGCCAAAGGCAGATGCTTAACTGACTGAGCCATCCAGGTGGCCCTTGTCTTTCTTTTTCAAGATTGCTTTAGCTATTCAAGGTCTTTTGTGGTTCCATACAAATTTTAGGATTGTCTGTTCTCTTCTGTGAAAAATGCTGTTGATATTTTGATAGGGATTGCATTAAATGTGTAGATTGCTTCGGGTAGTATAGACACTTTAGCAATATTTGTTCTTCCAATCCATGAGTATGGAATGTCTTTCCACTTCTTTGTGTCATCTTGAATTTCTTTCATCATTGTTTTATAGTTTTCAGAGTACAAGTCTTTCACCTCTTTGGTTAAGTTTATTCCTAGATATTTTATTGTTTCTGGTACAATTGTAAATGGGATTGTATTCTTAATTTCACTTTCTGCTGTTTTATTATTAGTGTATAGGAACGCAACAGATTTTCATACATTGATTATTATCTTGCAATTTTACTGAATTCATTTATCAGCTCTAGTAGCCAAACCTTTTTAGTTTTGATGAAGTCCAGTTCCTTGATATTTCTTTTATAGTTTGTGCTTTTATGTTCTATTTAAGAAATCATGTCAAAACACAAGGTCACCAAAATATTCTCCTTTGTTTCTTTCTAGAAGTTTTAGAATTTTAGCTCTCAAACTTTGGTCTATATCCTATTTTGAGTTAATATTTGCATATGATATGAGTTAAGGGTTAAGTTTCACTTATTTGAATATGGCTAACAAAATGATTTAGCACCATTTATTGAAAGATGATTACTTCCCCATTGCTTAATCAATTAAAAGATTATGGGTACTCATGTATCCATAACATATTAGAGTTAGTTAATATATAATACGTTAATAGTAAGTTAATACATGCTAACACTGTATCTTTAAGGGCTTTGAATTTCAGCTTAAAGAATTTGAATTTTATTGTGAGGTGTTCCAGAAAGAAGACATAGAAATTCTGTTGTAAAGAAAAATGAACTTATAAAGAATGTTACATTAATGATTAAAAAATAAACCCAAGGCACATAGCAGAGTGATTTGTAATTTTCTGAGTGGTCTTTAGAGAATTTATTAGAAGTTAAATCTCCTCCCAGAAAAATGCCTGAAAGTATACTGACCCCAAATTTTACATATAATATCAATATTCCTTGAACTGCATCTGTGCTCTACCTAGAGGTTTGCAGAACTAGGTAAGAACTACAGAAAAATATCTGTTAAAAAAAAAATACCAAGAAAGTTCAAATGTGGGAAGAAGAGGGACTAAGACATGTCCCAAGAAGTCAGCCTGCTTAACTCATTTCACTATTGTATAAAAGACAAGGGACCCTAGGGAGAAGACATGGCTGGGAAAATAATAGTTTATTTAAATAATAATAATAATCATATAAAGGGTATAGGAAAGAATGGTGCTATATTCCAGGCAAACACAAAGAGAGCTCAAAATGTGACCTAGTATGTCCTAGTATGTCTTGCTAGACTTCCACATCCTAATACTAATACACAGAACCTCCATCATTCTACACTTCCCCCAAATCCACAAGCTGGTTGTTGAAAAGCATCCAAAGTAACTGGGTAGCAAAAGCTTTCTATGAAGTATTAAAGTCCACATAAACCAGTGTAAAAAGCCAAATGAAATAGTTACTATATGATTAGCTTTTCAAAATGTTTTGTTGTTGTTGTTGTTTAACTAAGCAGACATCTATCTGCCTAGATGGTTCATACCAATAGGAATGCAAAACAGTTTCATTTGCCATCCTAAAGCAACTTCAAAATTAAACAAAACAAAACAAAAAAACAATAGAGTGATGTAATTTACTGCTGAAATCACTGCAACTCTGCTTATCTCCTTCCTGTAGAGAACTTGAGGGCAATTTCAAATCTCTATTTTCAAATATCTGTATCTGTTTTCCTCATATACCACAGAAATGCCCTGAAAATTCCAATATAACTAGAGTCACACTGAATCATTTCTCTTAAAAAACACTTATTGTGCAAACTGAGTTTTCAACAGCTGTATCAAACCAGTGACTGATTAAAATAATCTTTTATATTTTTATTTATTTTTATTTATTTTTAAATTCCAGGATAATTAACATACAATGTTAGTTTCAGATGTACAGGATAGTGATTCAACAATTCTATACATTACTCAGTGCTCATCACAGTAAGTGTACTCTTAAATCCCTTCATCTATTTCACCAATCCCCCCACACATCCCCCTTGTGGAAACCATTTTAATGATTACTGTATAATGTAAATATATTAATGCTTAGTAACGTAACGTAACCATGTGAGTAAATGTGAATTTATTTTTTATAAAGTGTTTTCAGGGACGCCTGGGTGGCTCAGTTGGTTAAGCATCTGCCTTCGGCTCAAGTCATGATCCCAGGGTCCTGGGATGGAGTCCCCCATCAGGCTTCTTCCCCAGTGAGGAGCCTGCTTCTCCCTTTGCCTGCCACTCCCCCTGCTTGTGCTCGCTCTGTCTCTCTTTTTCTGACAAATAAATAAATAAAATCTTAAAAAAAAAAGAGTGTTTTCAGATAAATGCATCACTTATTGTATTGGAAAAAGTCTCTTTGTTAGTCCCCATGTTTTGGTGTGCAAATTATGGTTATTGTATCTAAACAGGTGAAAGCGAATTGTTATATACCTCTTGCACAGATCCTAATGGAATGACCTTCAAGCAGAGAATAAACTACAGGAAGCAGCATCAGCTTCTGAAATCACTGAAAGCAGAGTAAATCCATAAGACACTGAGCTACACAGGAAGAGGAACTGAAATAGTGGAGGAGATGTATGGCAGTAAATAGCAGGTGACAACAGATGTGATTTATTCTTGAGGATATGCAAGCTACTTTCTGCACACTCGCCACATTCTCCAGGAAGAGGAACATGTCAAGGAGCTGGATTTTGCATCAGCATGTGAGCACAGAGCAAAGGATTACATGCTTGCTCCAAAGTAGGAATAGCCACATACGTGCTTCCAGTACTAGCTTTACCCATTGGACATGAACAGTGAAAGGGTCCTAGCCAAGGGCCTGATGCCTGCTCCCTCTCCTCATTGTACTCCTTGCACAAACATACTTTTCATCCATTGGATTATGCCTAAAATTATACTCCCAGAGTTTTATTTAGCCCCTCTCCCCTGTCCACCCTCTCTACAGTTGTATCTCAGTGTGGATAGATTGGAAATCAGATCTGGAGATTATGAGGCGGGTGATGTTGGGGATGGGGGCAGTAAGAAGCAGTAAGAAGCAGTGGGGATCTGGTGAGGAAAGACAATGCCAGCAGGGAATGAGGCCAGGAGAAAAGGGGGAGGCTGTGAACCCAAAAGTCAGAGGAGCCCTCCCTGAAAGCTTCCTTTTACCTATGTGTCTACACCTCCTGGAAGAAAACCCATGACTGCATCCTCAACTTTGCTGTTTTCTTTGGTGTTTGTTTACATGTCTGTCTCATCTTGTAGCCTGCAAGTTCTTCTAGAGCAAGAATTGTGGGACTTGGTGAAACCTTGTTTTAACAATAAGCGATTAATTAAAAAAAACAAACCCCTCTAATTTCCAAGTTTTATTGAGGGTTATTTTAGAATGCTCTTAGAAAACAGTCATAATTCTCAGTGTATAATATTAGAAACTGTGGTGGGGGGGTTGTCTCAGGAATTTACCATCCCAAATCCATAGTGTTATGTCCTGTGTGTGTTTGTGTGTGTGTTGCAGTGGGGGCTGTGGTTCCAGAGGAGAAAGGATAAGTGATGCTCAAAGAGAAATTTTTTACCCTGCAGAGTATCTAAATAGCCAAACTCCATTATTTCAGAGTATCACTTAAAACATTTCTCATCTTGCCATGATGAAAATTGGTTCATATTCAGGACACTACCATCTGGAATCCATGTCTTTCTCTGTGGCTGTCTATGCAACTGTCAGCTCAGAAGCAGATCCCCTTGCTTTCTGTGAGAGAATCTGCTCTTCCTCATGGTGAATTATAGGCCACAAGTACCTCAGAGCTTCCAGGGGACTCGCAAGCACACATTTGTTGTTTATCTGTACAACGCATCCAAGTGGTTTCTTCCCACTTTAATGGAAGGTATAATTTGGAGCTAAGAGTCTGTAATGTTCATGGCTTTTAAATAGATTATTTCTTTGTTTTGGTTATTTTGAGAGTACACATGTTTCGGCTCCTGGGTAAATTATAGGCTTTTAAGGCTGCACATAGCTATTTTGTTTTTAAGCAGACAGGATTTCCACCTTTACTCCTCCTGAGTTCACTCCCATATTTACAGATGAGAAACAGCAGAGGGTAGCATTTATTTACTTTCTGTGGAACATCAGCCACACATATGCCTGGAAGCCTAATGGTGGTGACTGACACCGGCCTGCCTTCTTGGATCCGCACCTCTGAGGCTCTTTTCCATAACATCAGAGCAAGTGGATGAGAAGCAAAGCCTGCAGAAGGAATGGCTATGTGAAGTGAAGAGGAGCCCTGCCATGTCAGTGGAGAAAAGTAAATGGATGAAAACCAAAGGAAACCAAACAGAAGGGCTGAGGAGGTTTCTGCAGTATCTTAGCCCAGTTTCCTCTGCTTCAAGATAATAAGAAATTAAGAAAGTGGTAACATGAGATCCACTCTCCTATTCTTTATATGGGATAAATTAGGAAAACTGTCATTTGAAGTTGAAGTCATTTGTTTGAGCAAAAACAATGACTAAAGAGCAATTTTACCCATTTCTTTTCTATAATTCTAACTGATGATGACAAATGAATGAGGTTAGTCAGAGGCAAGAAATCTCTGACAGTGGAGTGGAACAGGGTAACAAAGGAAGCACTAGAGGTTTTAAAATTTTATGTTTACTAATAGTGATTTTTCTCAGTGTTATCTCCCCCTCCCCCCACCAGCTACAGGGCCTCAGCATGCAGAACTGCTCACCCCTGCCCTGACAACTCCAGTGTCCCGCCTCCAGGCCTCACACTGGCTGTTCCCTGGATCGAAAGTGCCCTCCATCCCTTGCTCCTCCTTGAATTCTCGCTCGGTCCTTTATGGGCATGTTAAAACCCTGGTTTCTCAGCAAAGCCTCACTTTAGTTCTACCACAAAGAAACTATAGAACTTTGGAGAAGTCACTTCTCTGAGATTCCATTTCTCCACCTTCTAAAATGAGCAAATTGGAAGTCATTTGTTTCTGGTCCTTGAGTTAATTCCACAAGTACAACAATGTCCGTGCACCTAGGAAACCTCGACCTCTCCTTACTTTTTAGGCACATTCCTTCAATTATGTTCATAAACTGCACTGCATAACTTATATTGTGGTTAAATAGGAGTTTTGCAAGTGCTTAGGTACATAAGTTTTCTTTCTACTGGACTATGAATTCATTATGATAGTACCATTTATAAATTTATTTTTCTGTTCTCTGATGCCTTGCATTTTTAAGTTCTCAAACGTATGTGGAATGAATGAATGACCTAATAAATTTTGAGATTAAAGATTTTTTAAAAGATTTTATTTAATTATCTGAGAAAGAGAGAGAGTGCAAGAGAACACAAGTAGGAGCAGGGGCAAAGGGAGAAGCAGGCTCCCTGCAGAGCAGAGAGCCCAACGAGGGGCTCTATCCCAGGACCCTGGGATCATGACCTGAGCCAAAGGAAGACACTTAACCAACTGAGCCACCAAAGCGCCCCAAGATGTTTTTTTAAAGAGGGGGTAGGGGCTGAGGGAGAGGGAGAGAGAGAGAATCTCAAGTAGACTCCCCACTGAGCATAGAGCCCAACAAGGGGCTCAATTTCATGATCCTGAGATCACAACCTGAACTGAAATCAGGAGTCTGATGCTTAACCAACTGAGCTACCCAGGTGCCCTGAGATTAAAAATTTTTAGTAGATACAATGATGCAATAATGTGTCAGCGCATGGCTTTCTGTTTTATGTTTATCAGGAAAGAAGAACAGGTAGGAAGACAATCACTGCCTCACTTATCTTCAGATTACGGTTTTAAGTAGATGAATAACTAATGTTTCAAACTGCCCTACAATGGGGGCATAAAGCAGTAAGTTTCTGTCTTCAGAGGTGTTTAATCAGAGTTTTTATGGCCACTTTGTCAGAAGGAGTCACACATGGAATAAAGGGTTATTCTAGTGGGCTTTCTAGTGGACACAAGAATGAGCTGATGAATCCAGAACCCTACAGAAAGTGACTGTGCATGCCGAGGGCATGGAGGTCTAAAGCCACAGTGTCTGTGTCCTGGTCTTGGCAACAGAAGCATGAGCTCAGGCTCAGGCTCTGCTGATAAAGGGCTGTAGCTTTGGGCAGATCTCCTCACCTTCTAGGGTTTCAGATTATCCTCCAGAAAAAGAAAAGAGGTTAGACAAGATAATTTCAAATATTCTTACAAGCTTTAAATGATTGTATATTTAAAAAATGATTGTATATCAATAGGAACTGAGATATACTTCATTTCTGAAAATCCCAATTAGATGATTACCCAAAGCCACATAGCTATGAACCCATCCTGTACTTCACAAAATTAATCGTTATTTCACAAAGGATTTCCTTGAGAAAGCATGCTCATGAATGTTTATTTATACCAATTTTACTAACACACAGTTTTGCTATGATGAAACAAAATTGGTAAGCATTGCACGAGTAGGGGTGAGGGGATTATAAACATTATCATCATTTACCATTATTGTGCAATTTCCTAAATATAAACTACAGTGACTAAAAGTGATGCTTTTACAACTCTCCTATTAATCACAGAACTATTAATCCATTACTGAGTTTATGCATGCTCCATAAAAAATCCTGATGATGGAGAAAAAGATGAAAACATCAGGGATGCTCAGAATGAGCTCTAATTGAAAGGGATGGCTTCAGTGAAGTTTATGGTTTAAAGAGGGCTTTCATTTTATGACTGGCTTTATTTCTTTAAGAGCTAAATTTTACTTTATTCCTCTCATGAATTGTATTTCAGGAAACTTAAGGAGGAAAATAAAATTCTCTATCAAGAAATAGTGAGAAATGACGGACTTGGGACAGAGATGAGATGCCAAGTCAGGGCTAGATGGCAGAAAAATTGAAGAAGTTTACCTTTTCCACTCTGACACTGATTTTTATACTCTTACATATTTCTAGCATCCCTATCTCTTGTTCAAGTGTTCAATGCCTTAGATTGTCCCAGATTTCCATGTCATCGTAAAAAGGGGTCTTATAAATTCACCCACTCTAAGCTGCTAATGTTTAAACCTCTTCAAAATACCAAATCCAGGGGCACCTGGGTGGCTCAGTTGGTTAAGCGACTGCCTTCGGCTCAGGTCATGATCCTGGAGTCTCGGGATCGAGTCCCGCATCGGGCTCCCTGCTCAGTGGAGAGCCTGCTTCTGCCTCTCTCTCTGCCTGCCTCTCTGCCTACTTGTGCTTTCTCTCTGTGTGTCAAATAAATAAATAAAATCTTAAAAAAAAAACAAAACAAAAAAAACAAAATACCAAATCCATTATCTATCTAAGATTGAAGGAATTATAACCAGATTACTAAGGTGTGTATAAATCTTTATACTTTACAAAGCATCTTTTCTCATAAATTATCTGATTATAACCTTACAATAATCCTTTGAGGTATATATGTTAGATATTATTCATAGCTCTTATAAATGGTATGGGAAATGGTTCAGAGGGTGTAAGTGGCCTATCCAGAATCACTGAACTAATCAGTGGAAGAAGATGAATTCCAATGCAAATTTCTCTAAGAGGCTTCATAATATGCTTCTACTCTAGCTATCCATGCCAAATGTAAGTGTCTTACCTCAACTTTTCTTCTCAGTGTTGTTTCCTTTTCTATTTTGTCTTTATTCATTTATCACACAAGTCTTCAATTTTATTATCAGAAAAGTCCTAAATTAGAAAAAAGAAACAAAAAAACCCAACTAATCCTTGGGGCAGATATCTAGTTTTCAGTGATAAATGGCCCAAATCCCTGCATGTCACCATCTGTGTTCTTACAGATTTCATAAAATAGTGCAATGAAAGTGACATCTCATCCCAACCCCGTAACGGATTAAAGAAACAGGATCCCTTGAATAATGTCAAACAGCTAATTAATCTAATTAGTAGTAGAACTAACGCAGAAACTATAGTTGCCAACACTGACCCTTGTACACATTTTTTATTAAAAATATGACTTTTCCCTTAAAAACATTTTTCCCTTTAATATTCTCTAGGAAAAGAAGTTCCACCAAGTTCTTCAGTATGCCATTCTATTATTCCTTCTCACTAGAATCCTTTCTCTCTGTCCAACCAAACTATAAAAATTCCTATTATCATCTATGTCTGTCCTGCTCAGAAACCAAGCAAGAATTGCACTAGGGCTTCCTGAGTATAACACTTCAGTGGTAAAAGGACATTCTGTCTTCTAAAATGTAGTTTAGTGGCCAGGCAGCATGTGAATGAAACTCAGCTTCTGTGGAATGTCCACACATACACGAGGACAAGAAAATCCATGAGGTGTGGTGGACATGGCAATGTGTCACTCAGACCCCGTTCAAGGGAAGCCCTGCTACCGGTTGTGGGAAGAGAGGTCAGCAGCCATCTCCTGTGGCCCCTGCTTAGCTCCATGGAGCCCGAGCCCTCTTTTCCTGAGTCACACCCTTCCTACCTCTTCTAGGGCAGCCCGAATTCTGTGCCTGAGCACCATGGTGTATAAAGGTGCCCCACTTCAGCCTGACACACGACAGCCCTGATGGGTACCACTTGCTCCAGAGCTGCCTGCAGTAGGCGCCACAATTTGACTTTTTCCTCTGGCCAATTCTGTGTCCTCCCCCTTTCCTTCACAGTGACTTCTAATAACCATCTTGTATCCCAACTATTTCAGCCTCTGCCTCCCAGAAACCAAGTCTGCAATAGAGAGCTGCAGTGCAGGGAGAGCTGAAAGAGCAAACATGCAGAGCGAGGCAGAAACAAGAGTCAAAAGGAGAGTTAGGATAGCTTTGCAGTTTCTGCTTTTATTCTCCTGAGCCCAGCTATAATTCTGCCCTTTCATTTTGTGTGCCAACCTTGCGGATTAAAATAAATCACTTTCATTATTTTTGCTATTAGTTTATTGCTTAATTTAATTCAGATCGGTTTTTTTATCTCTTGCAACCACAGTCATAACTATATAACTGAATGTGACCCAGTGCTGTATTTGTGGTACTGACACAAAGTACAAGAAAAGCTAAAAGAATGAACATATTGGTGCCTGAGCTCCTAAAGACAAGGAAATAAACAAGAATGCCAAGATTTTAACCATTTGTTCTCCAGACCCACTGTTTCTTTTTTCTTTTCTCTTTTTATTTATTTATTTATTTACTTATGCCATCGTTCTTCCTCTCTGTATTTTCCTGCTTTCTGCGACCGACTGTTCTTCTTCAACAGTCTGAGAAGATTCCTATCGTGCCAGAACACCAAATGGGGTTTCTAAAAGTGGTATGTCTATCTGGTCTGGGATATTACAAAGGACAGCTAGTGCCGAAATCGCAGCGGATCTTGTACGGCAAGGGCTGGACCCCTATCAGAGAAAAGAAATAGATCATGAACTTAAGAAAGTTCAGGTCCTGCTGTATTTTATTCCACGTAGAAGAAATTATACTCTATAGCTCAGTTAAGACAACCAATCCTTCAGTTCTTTTAAGTCCAGCATCCTTGGTGTTCCTCCTCTTTCTTCCTAGTTCAATGACATTTTTCTCGCCTTCTAAATCCTTAATTTACTAGTTTGGAAGCTCTATTAGAGGGAGAAACATACCTATTTTTACCTTGATGTCCCCAGTGCTAACAAGCATGGATCATCGGGGATATTTCAGCGTGTGCTTGCCTGAACAGATAAGTCTATTTATTAATAAACAAATGTTTAGCCTTTTGTCACTACAGTGTATTTTATATAAGCTCTTTTTATTTAACTCAGACGACAGGGGTTAGCGCTCAGATAAACTGAGACCCCAAAAGAGATGCCCTCAGGCAGATCCTGGGCATGAGTCCAGTGGTGTCTTTTGCATAAAAAGACGTTCAGCTTTCCACTAGGACACAGCTGCACCCTCGTTAGCAAGAACAGTGGCAGGCTGAGGAGACAGTTCCTCCCTCACTTAGCTGCTTCCAATAGTGAGTGATAAAAGGAATACAGCAAAATTTTCTGGGATGCAAGCAGATGAAAATTACATGTCCTTACTCCAAAGATTTAGGTTTGTTTTACTAACATAAAAATGAATGAAAAGCAAAGGAGGTTCTCCCAAGTCCCATTTTGCTTGTTGGAGTGGGAAGACAGAAGACTCAGTCAGAAGCCCCACTGAAGCCCAACTAAAAGGCTCCAGGAGATCTGCAATTTCTTAGAAACCAGCTAGGCTGACAGAGCCCCAGGGTCTGGGGCAGCTGAGTACAGTAAATGATGAGTGAATGATTAGTGAGGACTAGGTGAGACTTCAGCATCCTGGAAAGCGCAAAATAGCAACTGGTTCTTAAAAGAAGCCTCAGTCTCGGAAAGGAGCACAGGATTCATCAGCGCATGAAAAGGCAATGTGGAGTCTTTGACCTAATCAGTGCCTGCAGTTACATTCTCAGCACAATGGTGTCTCCTGATTGTCTGGCACGTGCATTTTATGCTTCTCTTTTCACCTTTCAAGGTCTCCCTAGGTATCTGTTCCTACTCCCTCACTGCTTCTGCCTATCTCCCCTTGAGGGGTTCCAGGTGACAGCTGCCCTGTGCTACACTCCATGCCCCCCCCCTTTTTCCTCCTAAAGATGACTGCTCATTCTGTCTTATCCAGTTTCCCTAATTACCACATCCACATTTCTAAGAATCACAAATATAATCTGAATGACACATGGCTCAGCCTTTTAATTTGTACTGCTCTTCTCCAACATTTTTTCAGGAAATGGTGTGTACAACCTATGTTTTTGCAGGTCAGGGGTTGTGTTTTATAATTCTTCCAGGTGAGTTAGCATGTTTCAAGGTCACAAAACATGCTTGCTATAAAGTGACAGATTCATGTGTTATTAAGCATTATATATGTATAAACAATTTGTTCCCTCACCCTATAAAAATATCTGTTCCCTACCGTTTTACAAATACCTTTTGGCATTTTCAAGATCTTCTGGAAATGAAAAAGGATCTGCTCTAAACATGAACAAACATAAATGTCATCAATAAAAAGACACTATAAATAAAGCCCCTTCTAGTGAATCCAACCATACCTAAATCTTTTTGTATGTTTGGTATATTGACAAAACATTTCTTTAACCATCCTGCTCATATTTCAGCAGCAAACTTAAAGCGAATCTTATACATTGTTATAAATGCACTTTTATAAATAAACTTACTGAATATGACTTCATTTTCTTTCTTAAATTTGCACTCAGATTGGTAAGGTTTAAAAAATATTTTTTATATGGAACACTTTGAGTTGCCTTAATAAAAAGGAGCTTCATGAATCACCAGGTGAGTTTGAGCTGGAGTTCATCAGGCTATTTATCTCCTGTTGCCATGCCAATGACGCCTGACCACAATATGACGTAATGAGTGCTGTCTGGTTTAATAAAAGATGAGTTCTGCTCCAGTGCTTCAGGACAGAGATTTCAATCAGCTCACAGTCTGAGACTCAATCTACCCTCAGGTTGAAATCATGCTGTCGGCAGCATCTCAGCTTGCCATGAAGAGTGCTATCGGAAGCACGTTTGCTTGGACCAGCTCCAGAATGAGAAAGCCCGCAGCAAAAGATAAACGAACAAGCAAGGACAAGAACATTTTCCAAGTAGTGATGACTCCTGATGGTATTCCTAAATTCTTCATCCCCTCTTTGGATGTGGCACATGTAGACTTTGATCTAAAATCAGTCAAACTCCCAGAAGACTGGTGTCTGAGGAGAAGGCTATCTGATGTGATAAACAGCAAATGCCCATCAGTCCACTGCAACTCAGAATCCTCTATGAAGGAGCAGATTATGAAGAAAAAAGAAACTTGGTATAAAAAGGATTCTCTCGGGGCGCTTGGGTGGCTCAGTCGTTAAGCGTCTGCCTTCGGCTCAGGTCATGATCCCAGGGTCCTGGGATCGAGCCCGGCATCGGGCTCTCTGCTCGGCGGGAAGCCTGCTTCTCCCTCTCCCACTCCCCCTGCTTGTGTTCCCTCTCTCGCTGTCTTTCTCTGTCAAATAAATAAATAAAATCTTTAAAAAAAAAAAAAGGATTCTCTCTTCTTGGTTGAGGGTCTTGTTGACTGCAAAGATATGCACGGAGCTATGCGTCACACAGATCCAGCAACCAGGGCTGCCCTGTCATTGCCACATCTCCTCAAAATTACAATCCCCTATGGGTTTCTCGTACTAGGTGAGAGCCCCAACATTCAAATGAAGGAGTCACTCTTCTTTGTGTCTGACACAGCTGGGCTTGGAACTCTGTTGTCACAGAGAAAAGAGATTACTGGCCTCCACAGTTACCCATTAAACCTTCTGGACAGATCAGGAGACCGAGGAAGTCATTCCCAGGATCCTGGATTCCCACTGAAGCAGAGGGGGGCAAGGTCTTTGGAGCTGATGGGCCACAGTCCCCTTGCCTCTCTGACACACTGCCCTGTTGGGTCTGAAAACTATCATTCCAAGGAAGAGAAGTCTTTTCAAAGACTGACGAAGCACCTACCCAGCATTAAGCATGTGTAAGCAGAAGTCAGGTATGGGCAGAACAATGTTTGATACAATGTTAACCTAGAGATTCTGTTTTGTCTATCAGAAGGGGGTCCAGGCATGGAAGCAGCTGCACTATCTTCCTCCTGCATCTGGACCATGGCACAATTTCAGCCCTGTAAGGAGAGATGTGCCAGCCTGCTCTAACTGATGGGCAAATCAGTGAAATATGTAAATTCTTACCATGTTTAACTCAGTGTGGCCCCCTTTGGTACTGTCATTAAGATCAGTGATTTTTTTTTCTTCTGAATAGTGTGGTTAGCAGAGTATTTCTATTAGAATACTGTAAGCTCTGGCCCTGTATTAAATGCAAAGTTACAATCAAAACCAGAAAGAAAAGTAAGCAACAGTGGGCACAGTGCAAATAATAACAATGAATTAATGTTCTTTTTGTAGTGACAGAACTCACACAGAAGAAGCCAGTAGAAATCAATATAGGAGTGCCCATATTCAACCACAGGAAAATTAATGCTATCTTAACATGGTAACTTACTTGTCTATACTCTTTGTTGAAATCCAATATAACAAAGCACCCAACATAAGAATGAGAAAGTTGAATGGCATATATTTATCACCCATTCCCTAGGAATGTGAGAGAATTTGTTTTAGGTCAACACTATAATAGAAATGTAAGTGGCATGCTAACTTTTTCACTCCAAAACTACATAAAATTATCTAACTCAAATTATAGGGTATATTGAGTTTAACATTTTCCTTCTTTTTTCCTTGCCAGTTTTTTTTGGGGGGCGGGTAGGGACAGTGTCTCCTTGACTTAATATCATGCAGAATTTCCTTCATTTGCCAAAAAATCAAGTGTAATTAATAGGTTTATTTGCATTTTGCCTAAAACATCATTTTATAGAAATTTATAACCAGATTTACTCTAATATCAAATAGGAAGATTAAATAAAGGGAAATATTAAATTAAATACACTAAACCTAGAGATATTCTAAAATTTAAAAAGTTTAAGAAAACACTCTGATAAGGACATCTTTGAAAATTAAGGAAAAAAAGCATGACTGGTTCTAGTCTATGACTGAGAATAATAAATATGATCTTTATAGAATGTCCTTTTCCCATCCAGACGAGAAAATTGAGACTGCTTCAGTGAGATTAAACAGTCATTCAGAATTACATGGTTGTTAATGTGGCAGAGTCAACATCTGAAGCCAGGATATCTAACTTGCAAATCAATGCTGTTCCATTATTGGAGTTTAATTTTAACAAAAACAAAAAAGAACTCAATTGATTAACTAGTTAAGCACATAAAAGAGCAGATCATGTGGCAAATAAGTAGCTTCCATCAAATAGGGATGGAGGAAAGTTAGATCCAAGGCTCTGTGCTTTGCTCATGAAAAGTGGAATTGGGGTAATACTGTCATGGGGGGCTCTGAGTATCCAAGGATTACCAGGAGCATGGCATCAAGACTGGGATGCAGCAGGGAGGTGATGCAGAGGGCAATGAAGGCAGTAGAAAGGCAAAGATAAAAGCATAGGCCAAGTTTATAACTTTTCTAAATACTGGACACAAAATCTCTGGTTCTCCAGTATAAAAACCCAAGGGCAGTGCCCTGTGCGGCTGGTACTGGTACACACACTCACACCTAGCAGGTGTAGTAGTTAGTCTAATGTTTCAACTTGGCCAGGCTATCACGATGTACCCAGTTATTAATCAAACATTAGGTATTGCCAAAGGTATTTTGTAGATGTGGTTAATACCTACAATCAGTTGACTAAGTAAAGGAGATGGCGCCCTATAATGTGGGAGGGCTTCATTCAACAAATTGAAGGTCTTTAGGGCAGAAACAGAGCTTTCCCATGTAAGAAGGGATTTTGCCTCAGGACTGGAACATCAACTCCTGCCCCAGTACTCAGCCTGCTGGTCTGCCTTACAGATTTCAGACTTGCTAGCCAACAAAGTCATGTAATATAATACCTTCAAAATAAATACGTACATACTTTTAAAAGCTTGTGTATTGTCCCCTGCTTTCCCTCATCAAACCTGCTCTTAGTAAACAGACAAGCAAATGTAAATCTTCTCATAAAATCAATTATAACTTGATTTGAATATGCTTAAATCACTATTACTTTTTCCAAGAACTTTGCAATTTAAGCTTCATCTCTGATCTTGTAATAACAAAGTAGGGTGCTATTAAAGAATATCAGGAATCACCACACACGCAGGAGGGTAGGGGCTCCCCTGCTGAAAGTCTGCTGTCTGTGCCCCCCTCCCACTTAAGTATACTCTGGCCTTTGGCTAACCGGGTGAGGGTAAAGTGTGATCTAAAACTGGGAGTTTGTCACCTTTTTGAATCTGGCCTGAGCCAGAGTAGGCTTATGGAGAAAGTGCTTGGTAAGCGAATGAAAACTGTTAAGAAGATTTTGGGGTGGTGGTGGGGATGTGTGATCAAAGCTTTTCGGCCATGGCTTTTTTTGTTGTGTGTAAATAGATTGAACTTATAAATGAGTCTCATGGGGCCATAAAAGCTGGTTTCAGCAGGGCATTCACTTGGAAACACTGGTAGTGGTGATGGTTTTGAAAATAATAAAAACTCATTTTTAAAAATGTGTAAATCATAAGTGCACCTGTCATGATGAGCACCAGGTGATGTATGGAAGGGGTGAATCACTATATTGTACACCTGAAACTAATATCACACTATATGGTAACTAACTGGAATTAAAATAAAAACTTAAGAGAAAAGAAAATTAAAAAAATAAAAATAAAAAATAAAAATGATGTTCATAGAAACAAGGACACTGTCCTATGGTATCTCTGTTTACAGCACATCCATTGACTTAACTGTCCTCTCAATTCCATTATCTTTACCCATGAAAGAGTGTCAGTAAGTCTTAATCCTGTATCTTTGAACATAATATAAGATTAAATGTTAACAAGAACAGTGGTCAGTATATTTTGTTATCACAAAATTAATTTCATATACTCTATCTCACTGACCCTCATGGTAACTTGTGAAATATATGTTATTATTATTTCTATTTTATGAATGTTGACATTGTTAATTTGGTTCCTCAGGATTGAACTTGGGCTTTCTCTCATCAAAGTTCGGGTCCTTTCTAAATCTAAGGGACTTATTACTATCTATTAGTAAATTCGGATTCTTATGTCTTTTACAGAAATATTTTTTTGTGGTACTGACAGAAAGTTCATAACTTCTACATTTTGCTACATGATGGCAAAAATAATGAATATAATATAATATCACCACTATTTCCAAAAATGGCCTACCACCTCAACACAACAGAAACAAGTGAATATTAGAATAAATATTTAGAAAATCAAATTAGCTTTTTATATTTATACACACCAGTGAAAAGAGTGAAAATTTTGTTGTGTATGGTTATTAGGCAATATCATTTGAAGATCAGCCTTTTCACAGTTTTATATTGTTTGCAGTGTAATTCCACTGAACAATAATTTATTGTACCTCCCTGTGTATCCAGCACCATTCTTATTGTTAGGGGGATATGAAATTCTGGCATAGTTTTTCTAGTGTGAGTGCAGGGTATCAGTTGTTTTTAAAAGTTCCTTAGTGATTTTCATGTACATCTTGGGTTGCAAAACAGCTGTAAAGAGAAGGTTGCAAATAAGCGGGTAATCTGACTCCAAATCCTCTGATCTTTCTATAACAATAAGTGTGATAAACTAAAGTAATAATTACAACTTATCCAAGCAGAATTTAATGGCTATTCATTCTTAATAGTTTAAACAGTATCAAAACATAGAAGACAACTCAAAAGCAGCTTAAAATGTTCATAAAACTTGTGCATAATGATTATTGCAGATATTATTCTCAAGTTTTAGTTCTCTTATTTTCACATACTTCTACAAGCTTTAATATAGTTTCTTATACCTTAGAATTATTAGAAGGCAAAATTAAGTTTAAAGATTTTTTTAAAAAATTTATTTATTTGACAGAGAGAGATAGTGAGAGAAGGAACACAAGCAGGGGGAGTGGGAGAGGGAGAAGCAGGCATCCCACGGAGCAGGAAGCCTGATGTGGGGCTTGATCCCAGGACCCTGAGACCATGACCCGAGCCAAGGGCAGCGCCTAATGACTGAGCCACCCAGGTGCCCCAGCAAAATTAAGTTTAAAAAAATTATCAGTGGTGCAATCCCAGTCCTCTCCAGAAATCTCCAAAGTATTCCAAAGAAATACTTTGAAGAGAAGGTCAAAAGTCAACCACTTTGCCAGAGAGATGAGCACAACTAATTTCATGATGCTTTCCATCCCTGTCCTCCTCAGGTTCTGAAAGAAATCTAAAACCCCTACATGATTCCTGATTTTCCACACTGTCCTTGCATTAGGGTTCTGAACATCTTCTAAATGATCAACAGTCATGCCATTCATAAGCCACAGGCTCATTCGCTGCATCGTGTGATATTCATTCTTCACCACATGCCTGCTTCAGGATCTCTCAGCTAAATGTCCCTTGATCTTTTTGCTCTAAGGTAAACCTGGCTATCCTCTGACCTGGGCTTCCCCAGGAACGCTCTCACTTGGTGCCTACTTCCTCCCTCACAAATTTTGAACCACTGAGCCCATTACATGCAAAATCTAAATATCAATGTCCTGTGATAGGATATCAATGTTAAAGAAAAATGATTATTCCAACACTTGTTAAAATTATAAACAAGACTAGGGGAGGAGAAAGATGGTGGAGGAGTAGAAGACCTAAATTTTGTCTGGTCCCAGGAATTCAGCTAGATAGGTATCAAAC
>NC_138381.1:27356992-27394345 GCF_054177405.1 Leptonychotes weddellii | reverse complement strand
TGTATGACCCAGCAATTGCACTACTGGGTATTTACCCCAAAGATACAAATGTAGTGATCTGAAGGGGTACATGCACCCAGTGTTTATAGCAGCAATGTCCACAATAGCCAAACTATGGAAAGAGCCAAGATGTCCATCAACAGATGAATGGATAAAGAAGATGTGGTGTGTGTATATATATAATGGAATATTATGCAGCCATCAAAAAAAAAAAAACACAAAAAACACGAAATCTTGCCATTTGCAATGATGTGGATGGAACTAGAGGGTAGTATGCTAAGCGAAATAAGTCAATTAGAGAAAGACAAGTATCATATGATCTCACTGATATGAGGGATTCTTAATCTCAGGAAACAAACTGAGGGTTCTGGAGGGGTGGGGGTGGGAGCGATGGGGTGGCTGTGTGATTGATATTGGGGAGGTGCTATGTTGAGTGCTGTGAATTATGTAAGACTGATGAATCACAGACCTGTACCTCTGAAACAAGTAATACATTATATGTTATAAAAAAAAAGAGAGAGAAGACAGTAGGAAGGGAAAAATGAAAGGGGGAAGTCAGAGGGTTAGACGAACCATAAGAGACTATAGACTCTGAGAAACAAACTGAGGGTTCTAGAGGGGAGGGGTTGGGGGAATGGGTTAGCCTGGAGATGTGTATTAAAGAAGGCATGTATTGAATGGAGCGCTGGGTGTTATATGCAAACAGTGAATCATGGAACACTACAGCAAAAACTAATGATGTAATGTATGGTGATTAACACAACATAATAAAATAAAATTTAAAAAAATTATAAACAAGACTTTATTCAGGACTATTGTAACAGGTGCAAGACTAACAATAGGGGAAAAAGATCAGTCTCAACTCTGAATACAGCAAAGACAGCTGGGAAGACTTATAGCCAACAGAGTGAGGACATCAGTGGATGCAACATACCAAGAGGAGGTATCAAGGATAGGTGCATTCTTGCTAATCCCACTTGACAGGATTCTTGCTGAAGGCAGGCCAGGGCGATCAGATAGCAAGGGTGGGAGATCCTAATTTAGTAAGATTCTTGCTAAATCTTGACTCAGCAATGACAGTGGTCAAGGTCAGGGCTTTGGGAAGAGAACTCAGAAGAGGCTGACTAAGGGTTGGTCTAGGACAGAGTCTTTGTTATGATTAAGAATTATAAAAATAAGTCAGAGGAGTCATGGGTTGATGTTTCCCAGCACTACACCTGTTTTTCAACTCCCTATTTCTATCTTGTTGCAAGAAGGCACAGCAGGCTGCTGAGTTAGGTGGAGGTAGATATAATTTATAAGCATACTAAAATATATAATAGAGACTAGAACAGTCCTTCGGGGTAAAGGATCAATGTTTATTCCAGCAACCCTATGGCACCTCTATGCTGTCTGGGCACCTTCCATTTGAAACCCTTTGAGGGCTGGCATTAATCATTGTTAGGGAGAGTTGTCCTTAGTATAGAAGAAATGGGTAGAAAACAAATCAGATGAGCCAGTCTAACTCCTCTTCCTGCCTTCAGAATTATTCTCCTTGAACTTAACTTCCACACTGCCAAAAGATTGATATAGTTCAGTAGTTCAATGAGTGGACCTTACAGTTTTGCTCCACAAATTAAAACTCTTTGTTGATATCTCATTTCCTAATTTATAAATTCCATAAAGAAGTGACTGATGAGCTGGTCCCGCCTCTTTCATGAGTCTCAGTTTTCACGAGTCACTCTATACTCCAGTGAACTATTAATAATCTCCTGAAATACCCCGGTTCTCAGATTCACACCTTTTCATTTCAACTATCTCTGTCTTTCTGGCTGAATTATTCTGTGGCTAACAACAACAACAACAACAACAACCCTAAAAACTCAGGGGGTTAAGCCAACACAATTTCATTTCTTATGAACAATACATATTCACTGCATTTGGGCACAGGCATGTGCTCATCAAACGGACCCCACAGGCAGAGTAGCTACCATCTCAAGCATTGACAGTCACAGTGCCAGAGAGAAAAGGTAGAGCCCAGCTCATCAGGCAGAATTGCCCCACGCCCTGCCTGATCTAGTGGGGGAAAGAAGTGCCCCAAAGGAGGAAGAACCAAAACTCTTCAGCTAATAACACTAATGACTACCACACACTGGTCTCCTGATGAACTCACACAATTCTTTCAAAATTCAACTCAAATGTTTCTACCTTTTGTGATCATCATCTATGCACCCTCCACTCTCATTTGTACTTAGCATATCTTACTGAAATTATTAATTTACACGCTAGTCCTGCAACTAAATTAGTAGTTTGTTGAATATAGAAAGTGTATCTTATTCTTGCATTTTTGGCACCTAGGCCATTGTGTGTTTTATTGTGGGGATTGTTAAATCAGTGAGAGATCAATAAAATCAGTCTGGCCAACCAACTCTTCATTGGTGTGTGACATTTGCCATTAGACATGCAGGATTTTGGTATAAGGCTATATACATTCCCTAAAGAGGTCAAACTGTGCCATGAAAAAATAATGTATTTCTGCATCATTATAAATGAACCTGCTAGATTTGTCATTTATATAACCCTAAGTCCATACTAGACATATTAACTCATTTAATCTGCATATAAACCCATTTTACAGACAAGGAAAGTGAGACACAGAGACGTTAAGGAACTTGCCACAGCTAGAGAAAGGCAATGCACAAATGAAATTCCAGGTCATCTAGCTTCAGACTCCTCACTCTTGACCACTAGACTGTGCTGATATTTTTGCGCAGCATAGCTTCTTAAAAGGATAATTGAGTACTTTGTTTGGGGAATACTAATTGGAGGGGTTTACATTGATCATATCAGTGGTACCTAAACTCTTGTCTGTTTATAGATTAATATTGGGATTACTGTGTAAGAATCTCCCAGGGATCAGACATTCCATTTGGTATATCTGAAATTTAGAAATAAATAAAACTCACAGATTATTTTGATATGCAGCTATCCTTGTAAATCACTGCTTTAAATTATTTTATTTTCCTGTAAAGCAATAGGAGGCTATTCATTAACACCCATACTAATAATGGAAGATAAGGAGACAGTTTATCACAATGGGTAATAGAGTAGGCTGGAGTCTTAGTACTTTCCAAAGAAACTTGTTTCAGTCATGTGATGAAGGATGAAAAGTACCAGGGATATTAGCTCTCCCTATTGCTAGCTTATGGAAATGTTAGTACCCATACTTAAGGGCATATGATAATTCTAAGAATTATCTGTTATAATGATAATGTGATTATATTAAAATTCTTGAGATAAAATGAAAAAAATCTTATAAATGTGTATTTTTATTTGCCAAGAATTTTTCTTTTTGCTAGCTAGCATATAAAATATTTTTAAAGAATCCTAATGTATTAAGTGAACTGAATAAAGATTAAACAGGTGCATCAAAAAATCATAGGGCTGTTTAAGCAATGGGATAATTTAGCTCAACTGATTAAAGTAATCTCCACATAAAGGCTTCATGCTAGCCTGCATTAATGTTACATATTATTTATATGGGGTACTCAGCTTAAAGTGATCACATAGTATTACAGTAATAAAGCATACTGACAGCTTAAAATAGATCAGCTAGGAAAGTTTACCTAAAGATCAAATAATAAAGTATGTGATATCAAAAGTCCTTTTTACATTTCAGTTCTGAGACAATCCACTGGCAAGATACACATTTCTGAAAAATGAAAAAAAAAAAAAAACACACACACACACCTGGTGCCTGCATTTCTGCATATGAATTTCCAAACTGCCGCCAATTAGCTCTAAGATGATAATATGACCAGTCTACAGGGCTGTATAATGGATGGCGTTGTTTTAATTAGTAATAATCGATGTATTTATATGCATTCTAGGGGTAGGAGAGTCCCACTAAAGAGTCATTGACTCCATATGACATCCCCCAAATCATACCCCAATGAAAGCTAATGACACTCATTAAAATAAAATAGCATTCATAGAAAGACATTGGGAATTCAAATGATCTCCCATAATATAGATGTTGTTACTAGATTGCTTTAGCTGTAGTGATGGGAGAGCATATATGAATATTTGGAAGAAAAAAATGTAACATTTGCCTCTTTGTTGTATTTCACATCTATCACATCAAACCTAACCTTATTACCCATTTCTGCTATGTCCAAATGCTTCAAAGCTCTAGAAAACCACCATCTCCATTTGGGCTGGTTCCAAATTTATGTCACCTCTAGTAATCATAAACATAAACCCTTAAACTTGTCCACAACAAAATATCATTTTAGATCCTGAGACTTTCCCCATATCCAGACAGTCATGGTGTCCTGTATATTCATTCCCCTGTTGCAGCTCCTGTTCAGGTCCTCATTGTCCCTCACCTGGGTAATTGTGGCAATGGACACATTGCTGCTCTATTATCTCTTCTCTACGATCTTTCCTTCATACTGTAGCCCAATTTACCTTCCTAAGTCACCAGATAATGTCTCCTCCCTTTAAGAACACTGGAGACTCTTTGTTTTCCACAGAATAAAGTCCAAAATACTCCACTTCATTAGATTTCCTTTGTGCTTTTAATGTCTTTATAGTCTTTATAGTTTTATTTCTTCCTACACCACTCTACCCACTCCATACTCAAGAAAGAACAGATTTTTAGATATTTTTTCCAAACCAATGTTAGACAATTTTAGCAATAGGGACATTCAAACCCTACAATCAATTATCAATTTATAGCTTACTGTGGCTGCATACAAATCATTTATTTCTAATAGACTAATGCCTTCACAAGAGAAATAAATTCTGACTGCCTGTAAGGAGAAAATTTTTGTGGTTGGTTGGAAAAGGAGACGGTGAGATTTGGTCGTACATTCTGAAATGTGGATGGTTTCTGTTGACCAGGACCTGAGCAAGTCACAAAGTGATCATGACAGAGAACACACTTATGACCACAGGTAGATGAAATAAGAGGCAAGAGATGGAAGGATGTGGGGAAGTAGTGCATGCATATACTCTGCTATCCTCCATCTTTTATCATTTATGAGAAAATCATATTTCCTGGGGTAAATATATTTACCTAAAATTATACGATTTTAGTGGCCAAGAGGTTCCATATAATGAAAAGAAGACAAGAATGTGCCTATGACAAGAGGAATTAGAATATATAATGCTTCTGTCAGAACATTAACAGCACATAAAAGTCTCTGGATTTGAGAATTCCATGGTGGCTTAAGTAGAAGTTATAGAGGGTCCAATTCCATGAGGTGAAACCCAACTCTAAAGGCCACTGAATGGGGAAAACATTGAGTACATTCATTATTTATTTGAACAGCCCAACACCACAAATGCTCTGACACCAATTCTCTGATAACAACTGGGTGACATGCAATTCAATTCTGTTCTGACCACTAATTATCAAGAGTTAGTGTTTAACCCCGCAGGCTAAGTTCTCAGTCCCACAAGACTGCTCTCACTTCAGATGCCAACCCAAGTCTTAGGAGCCACCTGGACTTATGACAAACTGGCTATAAGCTGGAGGGTTCCCATAAGTCTTTCAGGTTCAAGAATTCACTACAATGACTCACAGAACTCACTCAAAGCATGATATTTACTCTTGCAGTTTTCTCATAAGGGCTATACATAGGACAAGGTCTGGAAGTGTCCCAGACACAGAACTGCCATGCCTGCTCTTTACGAAGTCAGGGAACATCACCCCACCTACCAACCAGGAAGTTCTACCATGTCTTGGTGTCCAGAGTTTTTATTGAGCATTAGGCATGACTGATTAAGTCTTTGGCCAAGTGATTGAATTCGATCTCTGGTACCTCCTATACTTCTTAGAGGTCAGGCTGGCTTAAAGTTCTAAACTTCTAACCTAGTAGTTGGTATCTGTCATCCTGAAACTATGTAGGGGTCCACCTTGTTACCTTATTAGCATAAAAAAGATCCTCCTATTACTCAGGAAACTCCAAGGTTCTAGGGGCTTTTACCAGGTACTCCATGGATCAAAGACCAGGTATATCCTCCAGCTTATCACACCATTGTTCCATCATGGAGCAAATTTTGTCGCTTACCAAAATTCTGCATTATTTAAAAATAGTTCTTACTTATTAAATTGACACAGTGTGCCACAAATAAAAATAGTACAAGAGACATCCATATATCCTTTATTTATTTAATCTTTTCACATTTAACCTTACGTGGTTACTTTAGCATTCTCTCTTCCTCCCTTCTTCCCTGCCTTTCTCCACGTACACATACATGTTACACACATTTTCTCCCTCAACCATTTCAGGATACATTACATGTACCATCTGCACTACTCTTAACGTGATGATAAAAGTTTTCTCTGTTGAAAGACTTATCTTTACCCATGCAAATGTGGTTATGTTTATTAAAGCAATTTATTTTCCTATTTTGTATTGTATATAGTTATTTATATTTCCATTATGGCAAAGGCCTCTTAAGGGCCCAGGCATCTTTACTTTTAAGAATTGCCTCCGTATTATCCTGATTCAGGTGATCTTTAAAAAAAATGCTTTGAGGGGAGTGTTTGTATTTTTTTTATTATTTATTTATTTATTTAATTTATTTATTTTGAGAGTCATGTTTTTAAATCATCTCTACATCTGACATCAAGTCTAACTAGTGCTCAGTAAATGTTTTTGAAAGGGAAATATTTTATAAAGAAAATTATTTAATAAAGTTCTCTTGGTCTTTCATTATGCAAATATTGATGAATTAGATCAAAATACAAAGAATTCTCCCTTATTATGAAAAATGGCAGACTGAGATACTGGTTGGTCACTGTATATTCTCTATAGTCAGAAATACTATACACAAGTAATTTTAATTTAGTTCAATCTGTATCTAAGGCTAAATTCCCTAGAAGAAGAACCTGACAAAGATTCAAGTCCATGTGATTTTTAAGGCAGTGCCTTCGGGAGAAAGAGCATGAGGGAAGCAGGACAGGGCAAGGAAAAGAGTAAAGCCAGTATGTGTCTCAGCTGGAGTCTAGCTTTAGCCTGATCTCATGGGAGCTCTGGAACATGAACTATATTACATGGAGGAAAAAACCCAAGTCAGGAAGCTGGCAATTTGTATTTTCATGTTGGTCAGTCATTTGATACAACCAGTTCTGGGGATAAGGAACATAACCTCCCAGACAAGACAGCTCCCATTTGGCTGAGGAAAATCCTCTCTGGAGAACAGTGCAATTGTGACCATTAGCAACCAACACTCACAGCAGCTGGGGCCTTGTGCACCAGACTGGTGAAAGGGATCTGGGAACTGGTACCAACAGTGTCCACTACAGCCCCAATATCTAAACGATTATTTATTTAATATTTAGCAGGGATCCAGAGTGTTCTGAACACTGCAAAGTCTCTTCAGATGCTCAGATACATTTTAAAGTTTAACATAATGTTAAATGTTACTTTCATGACTCTTACTAGTAATTAAGGTTTACAACCTTACCAGGCAGCTATTAAAAAAAGGATTTTCAGGGGCACCTGGGTGGCTCAGTTGGTTAAGCATCTGCCTTCAGTTCAGGTCGTAATCTCAAGGTCCTGGGATCCAGCCCCGCATCGGGCTCCCTGCTCAGCGGGGAGCCTACTTCTCCCCCTCTCACTGCTGCTCCCCCTGCTTGTACTCTCTCTCTCTGTCAAATAAATAAATAAAATCTTAAAAAAAAAAAAAAAAAGGATTTTCAAGTGGTATATACAATAACATGGTTCTCCAGGATGGAATCTTGGGGATGATTATCTACATTTTCAATGTACACCAGACACTGCCCCTTCCTTCCTTTCACTCACTATCTTTAATTGAAGCTGTTTATTCAAGTATCCCTCCTCCATTTAAATGCAGCCTCTTTGTAGGCAATATTTGCATTTTATTCAGATATACACTACTGTTGCATTCCTATTCAGTAAGTGCTCAATTCACGACTAATGAGTAACTAAACATATGTATAAATGTATACAACTATAATGATATGGGGCATGGACTGAAAATTCTTTCAGTGCATCTGAGAAGGAAGACAAACATATGGAATAGTAATTAGCTTAAATAAGATATAATTTACTTCTAAAATTGGTTAGAAGAGCTGTGACTAGGAAACTAATGAAATGATAAGACAGTTAATCTTGGTGAAATATTTTTCAGGCTGAGAATCAACAAGGATGAATAATCTGGTTGTTGAATCATCTAAAAAGAACAATAAGGCCCTGCTTATAGGGAAAAGATAGGAATGAACTGAAATAGCTCATTCTTGAATTTTGTGTAAATACGTATTTTCAGGTGGTGGATTAAATAAGGAACTGGGAGAGGAAATTGGTTTACTTCTAAGCTTTTTGCATTTGCACATCATTATTTTTTTCAATTTGTCAGATTCTTGATACAGATGGTGTACCAGGTGGTTTAAAAATCTGTCTAACAATAACAAAAATCTAAAGTCCTCACTCCTTTCCTGCAGATGTTGATTTTTGTTCTTAGGGCAGCTACCAAGATCAATAATGTCTTTCCCCCTTAATAACACACACTTTATTTTTAGTTTATTTATGCTCAAACTTTAATCCAAAAATGATTTTAAGTTGCTTATAATGATATTTCAAAACAAACATATTGTTCACTTAGTTGTTCTGTTTGGCTTCCATTTCCTGAATATTTTAGCAGGTGCCTTAATATTGATTATTGAAGCTGGGCTCTAGTTTTTATTTCTGTACCTAAGGTGAATCCTCATTTTCTATCTCACACCATTAATGGTCAGAGCTTAAGATTCAGGACTCATTATTTAGAACGAAAGCTGTAATACACAGATGGCATATTGTAGAAATGATGTTGGGGCTTTGCCAACACTGATACCTTGGGTAGCAGAGGAGGAACGTTGGGATGAGCATGGAAGATAGAAACGAGACAGCCTAGGTAAGCATTAGACTGGATGTCCAGACAAGCTGCTGAGACAATGACCAGGTAGTAGACATAACTGGAGGATTACAGGAAATCATTTGCAATGAATCAGACAACACGGTACCACATTCAACCCAATTACTCCTTTTTCTTTAAATTTTACATCTATTTTTATTATCTTTTATAGAAAATAGGACCTTACATATTATTCCTAACTTAATAAATGCTTATTGGACAATAACCATGGACTAAATATTTGAAGTATTTTAATCAGCTGGATATTGCATATGTTCATTTGAGACACACTGGTATATAAACCTTGATATTTAAAAGAGCTTGGAATTTAGAGGCTATGTGAGGAAGGGGAGTTAGTTTCCTCGGGTCTCATTTCATGGATACCTAAAGGGCCTGGGTTGTAAGATTCAAGAAGAAATGAACCAATGGTGGTGACCTCTGTGAATATTTGCTAAATAAGGAATATAATTTCCTTGAACTCGCTCTGATTTGTATTAAAAATGCCTAGGGGTATATCATGTTATAAAGATCAAACTAATGCCAGGATAAATCCTGCTTTAATAAGCAGAGAGCTCCTTCTGTATGGCAGATACTATGTTGGGTACAAGAGACTCAATAATAAAATAGATATGGTGTCCTAGTTTCATGGGTCTTATAGTCATATGAGTCTCAACCAGGAGTGATTAATCTCCTTAGGTAGGGTGTGGAAAAATGTCAAGTGGTGAAATGTGTGTATGCAGTGGGGGAGGGGAGAGCTTGGGTACTACTGATTGACATAATAATTGGGCAGTGCTATAGATCTTTGGTGTTTTTAAGATCTAGGTATGGTAAATATCCTCTAGTGCCTTGGTGAGACCCATATAAGGAAGACTGCCTGCTCAAAGTGTATAGGGCTTCCCCTGAAGAAACACTATAGGAAAGAAAGACGATTAACATGGACCTAAAATATGGCATAACTCATATAAAATTAAAATACAGCATCACAGCTCATCTGAGGGACATTACAACACATATTTGAGATGTCTAGCCCAACTTTAGAGCTTTAGAGAATTAGGGAATTTCTTTCACAAGAAGCAGCAAGTGAAGAATGAACAAATTTAATCACATGAAATAGGATTGAAGAGATGGCCTGTATAAGGAACAAAAAGAAATTTGCAAAGAGGTGATATGATTGCTAGGTGGGGAGGGGAAAGAGATGAAGTTTGACCAAAGGCCAGGGCCAGGTTATTCAAGGCCTTATGAGGTATATGACATGCTCCTGCATGTTACCCTGAGGAAAACAGAAAGTCACTGAAGAATTTTTCATTGAGAGAGTGACATGACCATAGGTGTAGCATAAGATATTTTCACTTACACTTTGTAGAATCAGTGAGATGATCTTTTCAATATTTATTTATCTTTCCAATAAATTCCTCTGCCACTGCTGCTCTACAATCACTAAGAAGGATAAAGGAAGAGTAGAGAAGATAAGCATTGTAACAGAACACAAACTGGATGCTCAGTATGGAAGGAACATTTTTCCTGCCTGGACCTTTATGCTGCCTGATATAAATACAATGAGCCACATATGTAATCCTAGATTTACCAGTAGCTACATTAAAAAAAAATTACAAAGAAATAGGTGACATTGATTTTACATATTTTAAATTTAACCCAATATATTCAAATATTGCCATTTCAAAATAAAACCAATACAAAAATTTAATGATAAGTTTACATTGTTTTTAAATTTTCATACCTCATATTGTAAATGCAGCCTGTATTTATTACTTACAGCACATCTCAATTTGGACCAGTCACATTGTTTGTGCTAGCCACAAGTGAGAAGTGATTATCATATTGGACAGCACAGGCTTGGTATTTGTTACTGAAGAAGAAAGAACAATAAAAAATTTGATTGTTTGCTATATAATTGAAGAGTACTTTGATTTTTTTCACACCAAGTTTGCTTAGGAAACTGAGCAAAAGCAAAACCCCTATTTGTACCAATTGATTAAAATTGGGAGAAAGAAGGAAAAACATCATGACCCATTTTCTTTCTGTCTATGGATAACTCTATTAGGTTAACTTCATAAAACAAATTGATGATGACCTATAGTTTCATTGATTTTACCAAATGGCTATTGTAAAACTAAACAATAAGCAAAAATTCCTATTTATTTTAGTGCTTTGCTTATGTGAAAGTTCAATTTCTGAGATAGGTGTAAATAGATTTAGAAAATTATTCATTCAAAACCTAATGTCCTGGGGGCACCTGGGTGGCTCAGTCAGTTAAGAGTCTGCCTTCGGCTCAGGTCATGATCTCAGGGTCCTGGGATTGAGCCCCACATCAGGCTCCCTGATCAGTGGGAAGCCTGCTTCTCCCTCTCCCATTCCCCTTGCTTATATTCCCTTTCTCGCTGTGTCTCTCTCTGTCAAATAAATAAATAAAATCTTTAAAAAAAAAAAAAACAAAACCTAATGTCCTGGAATATAGTTAATTTTCACTATCATTTCCATTTAAAGTAGTACATCCTGTTTAAAGTTATTGTGAGGATTCAAGGAGTTAAATATATGTAATGCACTAGACATGTACCTGGGGCACAAAAGTGCTGTATAAGATATAGCTGTCTTTGTTTCTGAATTAAATTGTTAGGGATAAAAGTAGTCTCCTTTATGCAGTGATCTTTCTGCCTTGCCCTTTTCTTATGCAGAGAGTTCTTCAGACTTGACTTTAAGTGTATTAAATTTTTAAACTATTGTTAATATTTTCCTTTGTTAAGGCTCTAATTAAATCAATAAAATTATGTACATTTCATATAGGTGTTAATCTCTCCTATAAGCTCTTCATAATAAGTAATTTGTACATGTTGCTTGAGTGTTTTCTCTCATTAATATGGGGTAATATGGAGTTTCTGTATTCCATCCCTGCAGGGGAGCTTTGCCATGTTTTCTCCTTGAACACCAAGAGAACTTTGATCCCCTTTACTGATAATGTTTGTTAAGGGTAATAAAGCCTCAGATGTACTCAGGAATCTATCAACCAGAGCAAGCACAGGAAGAGGTGGGGGTGAGAGTCTCTCCTGGGACCATTAGCAAACTAATTCTGAAGGAGATGTTTTGCTGGCTCACTGGGATGCCACCTACAGGATGAGTGCCTCTGTGAGTTTCTTCAGAAAAAATATATTTTCATATACCCTATCCCAAACAAACATTAACATCTGGTTAAAAAAAGCCTATGGAATACTACACACAATTGTTAAATATAATTCCTTGTGCTTACTTGCGCTTTTACATTTGAGAGTTCCCCTGTATGTATAACGTATTTGGACATTTGAGCAAGCCCTATTCTCCCTTATCCAAATACACCTTTGCATACTTAGATCCCAGACCCAGCCCAGGCTCCCTTTGCCTTTGAACTAACCAGCCTTGCCTTGGCTCTGTGATAGCCACATGAGGTCCTCTACTTGCGCGTGCATGAATATCGGGTATGGGGTTGGAAAGACTTGAAACCCTTTGAGGTAGCATTGCGTTTCACAGATTTCCACTCTGGCACCGTGTTTTGTATGTAGTTATGTTTTATAAATTTTTCCTATAAAACTTCTGAGAAACTGAAAGCTTTTGTAAACTTTTTAAAACTTAAGCTAAAGGAATTGACATGAACTTAGAATTCTGCATTTGGAGCAATTATTTATAAATGCCTCCAAATAGAACTAAAGCTGTGACAGAGATTTGGAAACTCTGAAGGGAGATTTCTTAAAAAAAATTTTTTTTTGAGTGGTGAGGTATTTTAAATGAAAACTTCATAGAAACATTGTCTACTGGCACAGTGTTTTCTGTTGCAAATGCTGGCTGCTTAACTTCTCCTGTGTTTCTGACAGTTTGCAGACAACAGACAAAGATCCCCAAATGGACTTGTGCTTCACATGAAAATGTTGAATGGGTGAAGTTTTCACAAAGAATATATTTACCTGATGTGAGTACATTGGAGCTGGGCCATCATGTAAAGGAAGAACCCTATGCCACAGGCATTCTCCTTCTATTACAGTACAGTTGTAAATTGGCAAAGGTAATAGATGTCTAGGGAAGCTGAGAATCTAAATTTGTGCATTTTTTTTCTGTGTGAAAACCCATGTAATTCCCATTCTTTAATGATCTCATGTTTTGTTTGCTTAAAATTGTATAGAAAGAATAAAAATGTACAGGGCTTAAAACTGTTTCAGCCCCTGGGATTCATTGGTTGGTGAACTTGAACAGGCCAGTTGACCTACTGGTTTTCAGTGTCCTTATCTGTAAAGTGAGGGTAAGTTTCATAAAGACAACCCTCAGGTTGTCCTCCTCACTCCTTAGCCAGTTGAAAGGCCATGGTCAACCATTATAATCCCTCCCCTGCATGCATTCTCAGAAGTGATGCTGTGCCCTTCTTAGTTCATCACCAAGCCATATGATGTCAGCTAGTCCCAGTTTTGGTGATATTAACTTTTATCACTTGGTTAAGGTGGTGTTCACCAGGGATCTGCACTATAAAGTTAACATTTTACCTTTTAAGTTAATTATGGTGATACTTTAAGAAAATGTTAACCTCACTCTTGCTATCAAACAATCACCCACTAGGTTTTGAATCCCCTGATGATTGTTTAACTCAATCATGCCTTCTGTATCTAAAAGAGCTTTTCCTTCTTTTCATTAATTTATTTATTCATTTGTTTATATTGATACAGTTTCATGGATTCTTACTTTATTCATTCCTTTCATTATTTATTTTGATGCTCAAATTGTCCCAAGTTTGGCAAGTGGGAAGTACCTTTGACCTGGTCTCTGTGTGTTTTTGATAAATACTATGAACATTGTTTTGCTTTCTGGGGCACAGTACTCCAGCAGTACTTTCACTGCCTTAGCACGGGAGTCAGCCTTTCCTTCTACAGACTCCTGTTTCTTTTAAAGGAGAAAGATATTAAAGATCTGGTGTGGTCCCAATAGTTCATTTTTGCTTTTGTTTCCCTTACCTGAGGAGACATATCTAGAAAAATGTTTCTATGGCTGATGTCAAAAAAATTACTGCCTATGTTTTCTTCTAGGATTTTTATGATTTCAGGTCTTGCATTTAAGTCTTTAATTCATTTTGAGTTTATTTTTTGTGTATGGTGTAAGAAAGTGTTCCAGTTTCATTCTTTCACATGTAACTGTCCAGTTTTCCCAACACCATTTGTTGAAGAGACTTTTTTCCCTTGCATATTCTTGCCTCCTTTGTCATAGATTACTTGACCATAAAAGCTTGGGTTTACTTCTGGACTCTCTATTCTGTTCCATTGATCTATACGCCTATTTTTGTGCCAGTACCATACTGTTTTGATTACTAAAGATTTATAGTATACCTTTTTTTTTTTTCAGTGAAGTAAACCTAACTTTTATTTATTTATTTTATTATTTTTTTATTCTTATGTTAATCCCCATACATTACATCATTAGTTTTAGATGAAGTGTTCCATGATTCATTGTTTGTGCATAACACCCAGTGCTCCATGCAGAATGTGTGTAGTATATCTTGAAGTCTGGGATTGTGATACCTCTAGTGTCATTCTTCTTTTTCAAGATTGCTTTGGCTATTCAGGGTCTTTAGGAATTCATTACAAATTTTAGGATTATTTGTTCTAGTTCTGTGAAAAATGTTTTTGGTATTTTAACAAGATCTCATTAAATCTGTAGATTGCTTTGGGTAGTATGGACATTTTAACAATACTGGTTCTTCCAATCCATGAACATGGAATATCTTTCCATTTGTTTGTGTCATCTTCAATATATTTCATCAATGTTTTTTTAAAAGATTTTATTTATTTATTTGAGAGAGAAAGAGAGCACACAAGGGAGGAGCAGAGGGAGAGGGACAAGCAGACTCCCCACTGAGCGTGGAGCCCAACATGGGGCTCAATCCCATGACTCTGAGATCATGACCTGAGCCAAAACCAAGAGTCAGACGCTTAACCGACTAAGCCACCCAGGCACCCCTCATCAATGTTTTCTATACACCAGAATAAAAAGCTTTTTGCACAGCCAAAGAAACCATCAAAACAAAACAAAAGAGCAATCTACTGCATGGGAGAAGATATCTGGAAATGCATACCTGATAAAGGGTTAATTTCCAAAATATATAAAGAACTTATGCAACTCAACACCAAAAAGACAGGCAGATGGGCAGAGGACTTGAATAGACATTTTTCCACAAAGAAGATATACAGATGGCCAACAAACACATGAAAAGATGCTCAGCATCACTAATCATCAGGGAAATGCAAATTAAAATGACACTGAGCTATTACTTTATACCTTTCAGAATGACTAAAATAAAAAATACAAGAAATAACCAGTGTCAGGGAAGATGTGGAAAAAAAGGGTACCCTCATGCACTGTTGGTGAGAATGTAAATTGGTGCAGCCACCACGGAAAACAGTATGGAGGTTCCTCAAAAAAATTAAAAATAGAAATACCATATGACCCAATAATTCCACTACTAGGTATTTACTCACAGAAAATGAAAATGCCAATTTGGAAAGATATATGCATCCCTATGTTTACTGCAGCATAATTTTATTTTCCAATAGTCACTATGGAAGCAATCCAAATATCCATTGATAAATGAATGGATAAAGAAGATGTGGTGTGTATACACAATGGACTATTGCTCAACCATAAAAAAGTATGAAATCTTGCACTTGCAACAACACAGAAGGACCTAGAGGGTATAATGCTAAGTAAAATAAGTCATTGAAAGGAAGACAAATACTGTATGATTTCAATCATATTTGGAATTTAAGAAACAAAACAAAGAAAAAGAAAAAAAAAAGCCAAAAACCAGAAACTTAAATACAGAGAACACACTGGTGGTTGCCAGAGGGGAGGTAAGAGGGAGATGGATAAAATAGATAAAGGGGAATAAGAGTATACTTAACTCAGTGAGCACTGAGAAATGTATAGAATTGCTGAATCATATTGTACACCTGAAACTAACATAATGCTGTGTGCTAATTATGTTTGAATAAAAAAAATCCTTTTTTTTTTTTTAAAGATTTTATTTATTTATTTGACAGAGAGAGAGAGAGACAGTGAGAGAGGGAACACAAGCAAGGGTAGTGGGAGAGGGGGAAGCAGGCTCTCCGCTGAGCAGGGAGCCTGATGCGGGGCTCGATCCCAGGACCCTGGGATCATGACCTGAGCTGAAGGCAGATGCTTAATGACTGAGCCACCCAGGCGCCCCAGAATAAAAAAAAAAATTCTTAAAAAAAGAAAAAGTCATGGAGATCTGGATGCTAAGTGTAATCATTACTACTGATGCTTCATTGTTTCTTGGCTTTCTCTGGCTGAGAGTTTTTTATTATGAATGGATATTTCTGTCTCCAAGCAGAGCAGACTTAATCATAGAACTCACATACAAATTTTAACAAATGTTTGTTCTAATTCAAGTTTGCTTATGGGAAACAAAGCAAACGAAGGTGACATTAATAGAATAACTATCATATACACATGGCAAATTTATCATGAGCTAACATCCTGACAAATACTACATGGTCAGCGTTTCCATAGGCCCAAAGTTTGGCCTCTGAAGGACACCAAGTACAGATGATTCCTTTGCCTCAGTCAACCTTGCCTTTTTGTTTATTTTTGCAAAGTCCTACCCCTCTCCAAATTCAGGCAGAGAAGTGAAGGAGATGGAGAAGAATGGAGGTTTGTACATTTCACAGCTTTTCATTTGTTCCCTCTTCATAAACACATCAGAAGTAGAACAGTTCATCTTTGGTATGGTACCTTAAGACTGAAGAGATGCAGACTAAGGAAGTGTGATATATTTTGTCAGGCACATCAAGCTCTTCCTCCCAAATACATAACTCCATACAAAGAATAAATATGTTTAAACTATGTAACTTCTTTCTCAAATATATTGGCAAGTTGTATTATTTTATTCTACCAGGTCACCTAGTTGATGTTCACTAGTCAAGTGGGTGATATGCCATTTGATGGAGGTGGGAGAGATTAATTTCTCTACCTACCTATTATTTCACGAATAAGGCTAACAGCTGAGAGTATAAAACTGTAAATCTTGGCTATGCTATTATTATGATAGTTATTTAGTGTGGTAAAATAATTTACTTATTACCATAACATAATCAGAATGATTCATTTCTAATATTTCATTACATCATTATTGGCCTAATAAGAGAACTTGCAGCCAAAGCACAATCCAAGAGAAGAAAACTGTAGAAAAATGAAAACCTTGTATCAATACTTTATGTTACCCTGTGTGTCAACTTTAGTTGTAGTTATTAATTCTATTTTCATTCATTGTTCACTCTTTAGTTTACAGATGAAATTTGCAACAGGGCCGGGGAATACCCCAACATACTGTACCACTTTCAAAGAAAATTGGGAGCTGAAGTTATATTTATTCAGCAAATACTTATTATTTACATGATGCATAAATCACAGAGTTTTAGATATACCGGAAAGTATATGTATATGAGGGATCCCTCTGGACCTTATAATTACGTTGAAAAGTCAAGTTATACCTTGGCAAAGTACTGCAAAGTACCTTCAGATATATTATTCTTACTTCTGATTAAGTATTATTAATATCATCTGATTTTTATATCGAAATATTAATGACAGACAATAACAACAACAAATACCGAAATGTAAGAACACAAGTAGCCTTTCCAAAGCTCCGTGGCTTATGTGATGAAAGCTGAAGGCTAACTCAAGTCTTCTGATTTAAAAACTGCATGTTTTAAAACCCCTACACCAGTTGGGAAACTATTATATTACAGTCAAATGATTGTTGGGATCTATGAGTCTTATGGGTGGTTTATGGAAGTCAGCCTTACAGAGGTGATGAGAGCTGGGCTAGGACCTGAATAATGAATGGACTTTCATAGAGAATGTAGGATGAGGAGATCCTTGGCAAAGGGGGAAAATGATGGGCAAAGGACTCAGGAGCATGCCAGCTACTATCTTCATGAATATTCTACTGAGACGAAAAAAGCAAGAAGATTAAAGGGCCAGAAATCCAAGAAGTGTCAGGTCTGGCTATGGTCTGAAGCATGTGCCAGTCATATAAGAAACATCAACCATTCTTAGTTCTGTTTCTAGGGTAAAGTATCCTATACTTGAAGGAGGGGGCTAATTGGAAAGCTTCCTGATTTGCCTCCATGGCAAGAGACATTTTATATCCAGCACAACCACCCCTTTCTGACTCTCTTTTAAAGCATTTTTTTTTAAAGAGTTATTTATTTGAGAAAGAGGAAGTGAGTGGGGGGAGGGGCAGAGAGAGAGGGACAGAGAATCCTCAAGCAGACTCCTCGCAGAGCACGGAGCCTAACGTGGTGCTCAATCCCACAACCCTGAGATCATGACCTGAGCCAAAGTCAAGAGTCTGACACTTAACTGACTGAGCCACCCAGGTGCCCCTGACTCTCTTTTAAAGCTTTTGGAATGAGCCAGTGACTTTTCTCAGGGCTACTCATTTTGAGGGTGTGAAATCTTGCTCACAGGAAAGGGTATTTTCAATTCATTCTGAGACTCTCACAGAGGCTCAGTCTTGATCAAAGGAAGAAAATGATTGCCCATGCACTGTGATTTCAGAGGCAGCAGAATGGAAAGAAGACTAGAACAAAGACTGAGCATCTAAAACTGTGGCACTATGAATAAACTGCCTAAGTTTTCTGAGTCTCAGTTTATGTATTTACTTTAAAACTGGAAATAATACCTTCCTGACTGACTTCCCAACTTTGATGACATTATATTACTGTCAGGGCCTTCCTTACTCAATAGTTCCCGTCTCTTAATATTTTCATTTTTATGGGTTTTGGTATTCATCTTTAAACCATCTCTCTATAGTAACAAAAGCAAACGTAGCTAAGCCAGCAGGGTGCATACTGGCCAGAACTGTTGATAGCACATGATGCCAGGCATTCTCTCATATAAACCCCATTCTTTTGTAAAGGGAGATTTCAAAATGGAGCAAGCAAGCCTAGCTAAGAGAGTCTCTTTTAAAATAGGGTCGGGAGGCCATAAGAGGAGTTATTTATGCACATCCTCATCAGAGAAACTATGAACTTTTTGCCAGCTATAAGCCCTCAGCCTGGACTTAACTCACTCATTGCCACGACACCTGAATCTTTCCCATTCTTCACTTTGAAAAGAGCCAACAAGATTTGACAAGTTCCAATCTCTCATTTGCATATTAGCTCTACAGATCCCAGTTAACCTAGTTTCAATCCTTGTTTTGCATAGAGGACCTAAATGAGAATTACACTCATGACCTTTCGTCTTTATAACTCCGTTCCCTCTTTATCTTCCTGGGAACATGAGTCAGCTTTCTACCTGAATCTGTCTCTACCGAATTGCAATTTTAATTGCCCCAGTAAATGCCTGTTTGCTTAAATTTTCAGTGAATATTTCTTGGTTGACACTTTCCATTCTCATTCCCATGGTCTTAGTTCAGGCTTACATTTTTGGCCCACATTTTCCCAACAACCCTTCAGCCTGCCTTGTAAGCCCAACCTACCCTGTTTCAGTGATTCTTCTCACTCATTCAGAGTAATTGTTCACTGTCCTACTCAAAGCCCTTTAGTTGCCACTGACCTTCCTCCCCACTCACACATCTCTAAGAAAAAGTCTAAATTTCTCATCCTTGGCATAACACACAGGACATGCCATGATCTGTCCTCTTAATGTCTCCTGGACAACACACAAAGGCTAAGGAAGACAGTTAATCTAGCAGTTAAATTCAGTTTTTCTTACTCCTAGATCAGGACTTTTTTTTGTCTGAATGATGTGGGTAAAAGATTTAACCCATGAAGAAAATGTTATTATACAAGTAACAGTATTAACATCAACAGCACTGCTAATATTTCAACATTCTACCTAAGAAAAACATGTAAGTGGAAAATAATATATATTATCCATATGCATCAAAATATCATAACTATAGGGGCACCTGGGTGGCTCAGTTGGTTAAAACATCTGACTCTTGGTTTTAGCTTGGGTCATGATTTCAGGGTTGTGGAACTGAGCCCCACAGCAGGCTCCAGGCTCAGCATGGAGTCTGCTTGTCCCTCTCCCTCTGCTCCTCCCCCTGCTCACACTCTCTCTCTCACTCTCAAATACAATACAACACAATACAATATGATAAAATAAAATAAAATAAAATAATAAAATATCCTAACTATAATTAATCAATACATACTATTGCCAGGCATGATGAAAAGAACTGATGAAGGATAAAAGCAGAAAAATGTTCACCTTTTGCCCAGAAGGCTGGTGTATATACTTTTTTTTTTTTTTAAGATTTTATTTATTTATTTGAGAGAGAGAGAATGAGAGAGAGCACATGAGAGGGGTTAGGGTCAGAGGGAGAAGCAGACTCCCCGCCAAGCAGGGAGCCCGATGCGGGACCCGATCCTGGGACTCCAGGACCATGACCTGAGCCGAAGGCAGTCGCTTAACCAACTGAGCCACCCAGGCGCCCTGGTGTATATACTTTTGATAAGGATCAAATATGTGCTGGTTACTACATTCTTAAAGGGTCTTATGACTGCCTGTAAATCTCAACAGTAATTAATATCGAACTGAATGATAAGCACCAGAGAAATCTTGCGAAAGTAGTTTTATGAGTAAAAATTCAAAGAAAACATTTATGATCTAACATTCCCTGCACATTTCCCCCCATCTTGAGCACTAAGCACATAACCACCAGCTTCATGCAGCGAAAGGGTAGCTCTATCTACCCACGGGTCCTGAACCCGTGCTACTTAAATAAACTTACTAAGTTGCACCATATGATGTCTGAAGAATTCTTTTTTGACCTTCGTGATCAAACATACCACAGCGGAACTTGGCACATATCTAATATACTTCTTATTGTAAGCAGATAAACAGGTAGCACTTTATCCTTATTTTATAGGTGAAGAAATAGAGAGATTATGTTGTTTTTTCAAATTCGAACAACTAATGAGTAAGGAGTGCATGCATCTGTGCTTTTCCCACTAACATCTGTAGTTAACTGAAGGAGCCACCTGACTTAGGGGATGAGTGTGTGAAGAGGAAAAAATTAAAAATCTGGTAGAATATAAAAGAAACTGCAATTTTAAAATTAGAAGTCATCAGTTTAAAAAAATCATATACATATTATTTTCCTAGTTTCCAAAGTGGACCCATTCACATTTTTAATTCTTTTTTTTTTTAAGATTTTAAGATTTTTAAAGATTTTTTTAAGATTTAAGAGAGAGAGAGAGTTGGGGGAGGGGCAGAGAATCTTCAAGCAGACTCCCCACTGAATATGGAGCCCAAGGGCTAGGGGCTCCATCTCACAACCCATGAGATCATGACCAGAGCCAAAACCAAGAGTCAAATGCTTAACCAAATGAGCCACCCAGGCTCCCCACACATTTCTAGTTTCCTAAGGATCCCAAATTTTCCCAAAATATAACCGACAAAAATATTGTTTATAATTAATTTTAAGTATATAAAAATACTTTCTATTTTTGCATTTACTGAAATTATTGGGCATATTTTATGGCTATAGTTTTTCCTGAGCTATTTATTAAACATCTCTATGGTTTATTTTTTAAAGATTATATTTAACCAAGAGAATGTTAATTAAATTATGCCATTTCTGAATCTAAGCAAGTAGTTCTTGACATACAACATTTTCCCACCTTAAATTCCATTGATATGTTCTAAGAAGAGATTTTAAATTAGTTGTTGACATGTGGATTAAATTTTCACATTTTAAGAGGAAATGGTTCTGTATAGCCATGCTTCCTCCTGATACCTAATTATCTTCTCTTCTCTCTCACCTGAATGAAATTAATTGTCCTGGACACCTACATTCAAATGATGTGTGCACTGTGTAAAAGAAAGGGAGATAATAAATTTCTTTTCACCAGTTTCTAATTTATGTCTCTTGTCATTGATCGATCCCGCTGGTATGCGGTAGTTTAAATTTCTACTTTGCATAATACTTGGAGGATTTTTCCCAGTCAAAAATAGGTGCTGACTCATGCCTTGGGAACTCTTGAGTGTGAATCTCTTCCCATTTATTTAAATCAAAAACACTTGTGAAAACCCTCCCTTTCTAGATTGTTGAAGCCAGGGGCTGTTTGAGGAGTCCTTTGGTGAACCTGATGAAAATATTTCTGAGAATCTTCTTTCTAAGCTAATGTCTAAAGACACTACAAACCACACATGGACCTTTGGTTTGTGGAACAAGTGCTTTGCTTTGCTTAAAGTGCATAATGGTTCCTGCACAGGAAGTTCCTAACTGTAGATAATTTTGCTGGAAGGAACTCATTCTAATGCAATAAATACTTCACATTTGTCTCTTCTGTTAAAAAAAAAATGATGTCCTCCGATGACATCTTTTGGAATTCTGCTTCTTTGTGTAGAGGAAGGTAAATTCTATTGGGTGAAAGATGAAAACAATAATGTAGAATTCAGTCTCTTGGTGGAAGTGGGAGATGGACTGGGAGAAAATGATTAGAAATGTCAGAGGCTATTGTTTCTTTTATTTCTGTTTGAGTTCCCTCTTTCACTCCTCTTGGCCATTTTATTATTTCCTTTTTAAAATTAAAAGTTAATTACAGAAATGTCCAAAGGCTGATACAAAATATGTTCATGTACTCAGAACTATCAGATGTTAAATCTTATAAAATGTTTTATATTTTATATAAAATAACATATTATTTGAGATGGTGTCTGAGATTTGCTTCAAATATGCAAATAATGCCAAAAGGGAAGCGAGTGGGAGTATAGATGTAACAAATTGATGGGATTTCACATCTTTGAATCTGGAGTGCGGGATACATGACTATTCTGTGTACTTTGGTGTATGTTTGTATTTTTCATAACAAAAGCTTTTAAAAAATCTTATGCAAATAGCTTCATGTTTTTGCTCTTCCTAATAAATCTACCCTAATGCCCTCTTAATAATAGTCCCATTAAACTGAACCGTGTATAATTTTGGGGAAAAATATGTGACAAATAATGTTAAAGCCCACTCATTTTGCCCCATAGTCCCGTCTTCCTTCTCAGTTGCACAAATAGGATTTTGGTTTTATTTCAGTCCATATATTTTTTAGGTTTATTATATACATACCTATCTATAAATAGTTTATTACTTTCTATATTTTAAAGTATAAAACTTTAATGTTTAACATAATGTTATATGTTACTGTATGCAACTTACCTTTTCCTATAAATAATTTACTTTTAGGTTTATCCATGTCCACAAAATAAATCTAGTTCTTTCATTTTACCTGATGTAGAACAGTCCATGGCTGAACATAGCCAAAATGCTGAGTTTTGCTGCTGCAAACAATGCTACAATATAGCAGTTATATAACTATTTTTACACCACTGCAAGAATTGCTTTAGGGTATAAACCGAGAAGTAAAAATTTTCAGCTATAGAGCATTTTCATGGACATTCACTAGATACGGCTGGATTACTCTGTGGAACAATTGGGGGAGCTCAAAGATTGGGAGAACCCCCTGTTTTATAGTATATTTTGACCAATGTTTAGAATTGATTGGCTCTCTTTCTTTTTGCTAATCTGATAGTATGAAGCATATCTCATTGTCATTTTATTTTTATTTCTTGTATTACTTGTGAGATTGAACATCTTTTCAAATGTATATTAGCCTTTTAGATTCTTCTGTGAATTGCCAGTTTCATAAATATACATATAAATACATATTTACATAAGTATACATGTATATATTTAGAACATTTGATTTTTCTTACTGATTTATATGCATTCTTTATACATCCAGGATACTAAGCTGTGGATAGTTATAACATAGAGATGATGCCAATGAATCGAGATATGTTTTATTACCAGTCCAAGGTCGCTCAGATAATAACTATACCCATGAGACTTAGCTACAAACCCTTTCTCTCCTACACTATGCTGCCTTCCAAATATCAAATAATACGCTGAAGAAAAAGACTTCTAACACCCTTTCCATTTCTGACACTTCATGGTTTTTGTCAAGTTCATGAAGAAGGTCATTTTTCTTCCATGTAAAATTTAGTTGGTTTGTATTGATGAGTAAGTGAGGATGACATTAAGAAGAGCAAGAAAATTCAGGACATCTCTTTTCAGACAGCCTCCTGGATTTGGAGGCTTCTTAAGAATTTAAAATATAGCAACACCAACAGGCACATGAAAAGATGCCCAACATCACTAATGATCAGAAAAATGCAAATCCAGACCACAATGAGAAATCACCTCACACCTCTCAGATTGGCTAGTATAAAATGCAAAAAAGAGTAAGTGTTGGCAAAAAGGTGGAGATAAAGGAAATGCTGTTGGTGAGAGTGGAAATTGGTGCAGCTACTATGAAAAATAATGTGGAAGTTCCTCAAAAAATTAAAAATAGAATGACCATACAATCCAGCAATTCTACTTCTGTGTATTTATTCAAAGAAAACAAAAACACCAATTTGAAGAGATATATGTACCCCTATGTTCATTGCAGCATTGTTTACAATAGCCAAGATGTGAAAGCAACCTAAGTATCCATCAACAGATGAATGGATAAACAACATGCGATATACATACATATAGTCAAACACACAGACACAGACACACATACACACACTGGAATATTACTCAACTATAAAAAAGACTGAAACCTTGCCATTTGTGACAGGATAGATAGACCTAGAGGGTATTATGCTAAGTGAAATAAGTCAGAGAAAGAAAATACTGCAAGTTTTCACTTATATGTGGAATCTAAAAGAACACATGAACAAACAAAACAAGATAGAAACAGACTCATAGACACAGGAAACCAACTGTTGGTTACCAGTAGGAGGAGGAGTTGAGGGGGTGGGTGAAAGCGATAAAAGGGATTAAGAGGTACAAAATTCCATTTATAATAAATCATGGGGATGTAATGTATAGCATAGGGAATATAGTCAATAATATCGAAATAATTTTGTACGGTGACAGATGGTAACTAGATTTACCATGGGGATTGTTTTGTAATGTATAAAAATATCGGATCACTATGATGTACACCTGAAACTAATAGGATTTTGCATGTCAATTATACTTCAATAAAAAATAAATAAACATAAACTATGAGAACACAGCACATCAACAGATTATTTTCCTGCAGTGGATGCAGCTCCCGCAGTGTCACACAAAGGACTGATGTATGGTGAGCGTTAATAAAATGTATTAAATTATCTATGGGCTTGCTGAATATATGATAGGTAAACTCTAAAATCTTATTTATTTAAAAATACACTTATGAGTGTGTTCCTACTAAAATATTTGTGCTTCTTGACATCACTTGGGAAGCAAACAGGTAACATTAATTTGAGTTAGCAGAAATTTGGTACAAGGTGCCAAGGAGATAGAACTATTCCTGTTTGTCATCTTCTTGTCATAGAATCTTGCTATATTTGGGGTGCCGGGGTAGCTCAGTCCCTTAAATGTCTGCCTTCGGCTCAGGTCATGATCCTGGGGTCTTGGGATCAAGCCCCATGTCCGGCTCCATGCTCAAAGGGATCCTGCTTCTCCCTGCTTGTGCTCTCTCTTGCTATCTCTGTCACTATCTGTCTCTCTCTCAAATAAACAAATAAAATCTTTAAAAAATATTTTAAAAAAGAAACTTGCTATATTTGTAAAATAACGTGATTCCTGTGTTGCCTTAAAGGCTCTGAAGCGTCATCATAGGGATAAATAATATTCTTTGTTCTCTGAACAACTCATAGAGACACAGAGACCTCAGAAGCATGGCTGGCCTCATCTGGTTTTGCCCTTAGGCAGAAAATGGATGCAAGTGCTTGCACCAGGTTGTCAGTTTTGCTGTTGTTGTTTCATTTCTTCAGCATCTCACATGAACTTAAGTTTATTATTCTTATTGATCCTTAAAGGTCTGTGATGTTCTAAGCAGCATGAGCATCCCTAGGCTGAGTACAAAACCTAAATGACACAATTTCATGGATTGTCAAGCGTTGAAAAAGAAGGACCAAACAAAGGAAATTTTGAAAGGCAGTAAAGAACTTTGCCCTTACTAGTCCATTCTTTGTGTCCCTTTATACACAATTAGCAGCTTACTGATTCCAATTAAAATGGGTGCTTCTTGCAGTTTTAGGCACATCCATATTAAAGAACATACAAAAATAAATATATTCTATAGGTCAATGAAATAAGCAAGGGTTTCCAGATGGTAAACTTCTCCTGGAATTCATCCACGTAGTGTACCATGAGTAGCAAAACACTCATTGCTGATGATAAGTTTATCTAATAACCAAAACCTAACCAATGAACCCCTACCTCAAACCTGCTACTCTCCTATTTCCTTGTCTGTGTCAATAACTTTTACCATTATTAATCATCTAGGCTTAAAAGAAAGCATGGAGTTCTTAGTAAATCCTTTTAGTCTTAAATTTCCAAAACGGATCAAGTGAAAATTTTTCTTAGAATAACTAGTAGGATTCCAAATTTATTCACACTGATATTGGGATATATGGAGAAGATATAGCTGATTGTTTATGGGAAAAAAATTTCTTTCCTCACTGCTCTGTAATAACACCATTATTGTTATAAATAAGGTAGTCACATACATGCTGGTCTGCTTCTGAACTATCTACTCAGTTTTATTGGTCAGGTTGTCTATCTGGCCCCCATACTACATGACCTTATTTAATACAGCTTTACAATAGGTCTTATATTTAATGTTACATGTCCTTAAATTTGTTCTTCAAAATTGCCTAGGATATTCTTGACCTTTTGCTTTTCCAGAAGAATTGTAGAATTAACTAGTTAAATTTGAAAAAAAAAAAAAAAGGAAACACTTAAATTTTGATTAGGATTTGTTAAATTTATAGATTAATTTTGGGAAAATTGACATCATTAGAATATTAAGTACTATGATATTGAGTATGATACACCCTATAGACTTTCTTTTATTTCTCCCCCAAAATATTTTTCAGATTTCATTGTAGAGATTTTCACATCTTCATTAAGTATTCTGATACAATATACTTTAGATTATACAGAGTTTACTTAGTGACTGGATAAAGAAGAATTTGGAGACTAGCTAAATTCAGACAGGGAGAGAAGTAATAAAAAGCAGGTATGTAAGTTCAAGAACTATAGAGGTAAAATAAATTTGTTTTGGTAACTAAACATGAACAAAGAAGTCACAGGAGTCCATAAGGGCTTAGAAATTTTGGAGTGAGTTAAACTTTATAGAAAGGTTATGTTTTACACAATTGTAGAAGGACATCAAGGTGATAGTTTGCAAATAGGGGTTGTGTACACAATCTGATTGTATGAAGAGACTACTTAACTTGTAAACTTCATGAAATTGGTGACATTATCTTGTTGACTGTGGTATCTCCAGATTCTAGTGTATGACACATGTACAATCCTCAATACATACTTGATGAATGGGAGAAAGACAACAAGAAAGAAGAAAAAGAAAAGAAGAGAAAAAGAAGAAAGGAAGGAAAGAAGAAAGGAGGGAGTGAGGGGAAGGAGACAGAGATAGACACATGGGGGGGCATAGGAAAGGAAATAAAAATAAAAGGGAAAAAAAACTCAGAAGATCTTGGAAAAGAGATGGCCCTTTTCCAATAATATGTTATTTCCTTTTAAACAGTTTTATTCTCACTACTCTGATCACATTGTTCATCTCATTTTCATTGGAGATGTTTAATATGAACATAATGTAAAAGGGAGATTTAGATGTCTTTATTGTTATGAAAATCCTAATAAAAGGGAAATGTGATCATTCAATGAATATTTATTTGTTCAGGTTAGTAAGTATAATGATAATAATTTTTACATAGCAATAAAGCGAGGAATGAGAATGGGTTATTGCTTTTACAGCCCAATGTATATTTCACTTGATTCAGATACTTTAACATTATTGCATTTAAGAAACAATTACTGTACCATCAGGTTGTCATTTTATTAAGGTAAAGCCATCTTAATACTATGACAGTTTGATGCAAATTTCAAGGTAGGAAATCTCAAATTTAAATGAGTCTATATCCTGTAAGTTGTAGGCACTCAATTGGTTTCTACTAAATGAAAATATTTTTGAGCTTTCTTTGCTGAAGTAGGAAACTAGAAATAGATTATAAAAGGTTTCTTAGGTCAGCCACTCACCTTCAAGCATAATTAAGTATATTTAATTGCAGAAAGGTAAAACCCTATTCTATTTTACTCTTCTATTACATTGCTTTCCCCTTTCTCTTGATTAGAAATCCATGAACAATGTGCTTTCAGTATCTGGTAGACTTTTTGTTTGTTTGAGGAGCTGAGTTCAAGAAACCTTGACATGCAACATTTGCCCCAGCCAATGACAGAATAGAGAAGCCAGCAGGGCATATAAGGTGAGAGAATAAAGACCTGAGTAATCCAGGAATCTTTTTTTTTTAATTTAATTTATTATGTTATGTTAGTCACCATACAGTACATCATTAGTTTTTTAATTTTTTTATTGTTATGTTAATCCCCATACATTACATCATTAGTTTTTGATGTAGTGTTCCATGATTCATTGTTTTTGTATAACACCCAGTGCTCCATGCAGAACGTGCCCTCTTTAATACTCATCACCGGGCTAACCAATCCCCCCACCCCCTCCCCTCTAGAACCCTCAGTTTGTTTCTCGGATTCCATAGTCTCTCATGGTTAGTCTCCCCCTCCGATTCTGCCCCCTTCATTTTCCCCTTCCTTCTCCTAATGTCCTCCATTCTATCCCTTATGTTCCACAAATATGTGAAACCTTATGATAATTGACTTTCTCTGCTTGACTTATTTCACTTAGCATAATCTCCTCCAGTCCATCCATGTTGATATAAAATTTGGGTATTCATCCTTTCTGATGGCTGAGTAATTTACTATTGTATATATGGACCACATCTTCTTTATCCATTCATCTATTGAAGGGCATCTCGGCTCTTTCCACAGTTTGGTTATTGTGGACATTGCTGCTATGAACATTGGAGTGCATGTGGCCCTTCTTTTCACTACATCTGTGTCTGTGGGGTAAATAACCAGTAGTGCAATTGCTGGGTCACAGGGTAGCTCTATTTTTAATTTTTTGAGGAACCTCCACACTGTTTTCCAAAGTGGCTGTGAAGGGAAATCTGTGTCCTAAGATGGCTGACCGAGCCAGTGAGAGAGTCCCAGTCCTTGCCCCGGGGCTCTTCTGGGTTCTTCTCCCTGCCACACTTCGCGCACGCACCAAAAGTGCCAAGTATGTGGAAGTAGAAGTGTATAAATTACCCCCTTTATGTGTGCTCAGGGCTCAGACTTTTGGAGATCATTCTTCTCTGAGCCCACCAGCATTAAATAAACCTCCTATCTCCCAAGATCTCTGAGTACTGCTTGGTTCTTCCATTGGGCGATCCAGTCCAGATTCTGTAACATTTGGTTCCCTGACCAGGAAACCCAACCACTCTGGCCCATTGTTGCCACTGGTTTGAGGGCAATGGCGGGCGGTGATGGAACAAGAGATCTTAATGGAGTCTAATTTTCGACAGACTCCCGCCCCAGTCACCTTGGGCCAGCCCCACTCCGCTGTTCCTGCTGGACTCGAGGAGACTTGGCAGGTGAGGATCTGGTCCTGACATCGGATTCTGGTAAGGCCTGGGGCCCCAGGAACCAGACAGGCCCACCTTAAAGGGTAGAAGGGGAGCCTGATCACCTCCCAGAGACCTCTTAGAGGTCTCACACATAGGGATTCCCAGGGAGCGAATGTAATAACTTCTACAGTGAATGTGTGAGTGAATGTGCAGTCCAATCTGGCTTGCTCAAGCCGACTGATTCTGTGACTCCACAGGTGGGCACCATTAAGGTCCCCAGAAGCCTATGGAGTCTGAGTGGGCCTGTCTGCGATTCCATCATGAATAGCATACAGTCTATGGTGGCATCGGAATAGTTTCTGATTGTAAGTCACAACGCTGAGACCACTACAGCTAAGCCTCACCTAAGCTCCTTCAGGACACGGCCAAATGGGCATCTGATTGGTCTCCTCACCTCAGGAGCACCCCTCCCCCCCTTTGTCTGTCTCTGTGCCACTGCACACAGGGACATCACCATTGGATGAGGGCAGAGTAAACCTACAGTTCTAGAGACCATGATCAAAAATTTCAAGAAGGGGTTTTTGGGAGACTATGGAGTCAGGATGAACCCCAGCAAGTTGAGAACCCTATGTGAATTGGAATGGCCCACCTTTGATGTTGGGTGGCCTTCAGAAGAGACATTGGATGTCCCAACGATTTATCGAGTATGGCGAGTCGTAACAAGAGAACCAGGACACCCTGACCAGTTTCCGTACATTGACTCCTGGCTAGGAATTGCTCAGACCCTTCCCCCCTGGGTGTGATTCGCTTGCAATAGGCAGGGACAGGCCAGAGTCTTAATTCCCTCATCCAAGCGACCTAAAGAAAATCAGCAAAAGCCCCCGTCTCCACAAATCCTAGCCGGAGATCCCGAGGACAAACCGATCCTGCCCCCACCATACGTACCCCCAAGACCGTCTATACCTGGCCCTTCAGCTCCAGACACTCCACCGCCATTGGTTTCACCAGCGCCCCAGGCCCAGAGGATCCACCAGTGCCCCAAGGCCCAAAAGATCCACTTTTTCCAGGACCAGCAGCCAGGCTGGGCCCCAGGCCCTCCAAATGCCGGTACAAGAGATGTAGGAACCTGAGAGGCATAATGAAGATGGGACAGTCCAACCTAGCCATTCCATGATATATTATCAGCCCTTCTCCACCACCGACCGCCTCAACTGGAAACATAACACCCCATCCTACTCTGAGAAACCACAGGCCATGGTAGACCTCATAGAATCCCTCTTCCAGACTCATTGGCCAACCTTGGAAGATTCCCAACAGTTACTCCGCACCCTGTTTAACATAGAGGAAAGGAGGAGAATAATGAAAGGTACATGGCAGTACCTGGAAGAGCATGCACCAGTGGGAGTCATCGACCCTGCTGCCTGGGCTAATACAGCTGCACCCAAAGAGCACCCAGCATGGGACTTCACCACAACCGAGGGACAGGCCCACATCCGCCGGTGCCAGGAGGCCCTCCTCTGGGGAATCCAGGTAGGAGCTAAGAAACCCATGAACATGACTAAGGTATCCTCTGTCACTCAACAACCAGGGGAGTCCCCCCGGGACTACTACAAAAGACTATGTGAAGCCTACAGGATATACACTCCATTTGACCCCGAGGCACAGGAAAGCCAACAGATGATAAACACCTCCTTCGTGGCTCAGGCCACCCCAGACATCAGAAAAAAACTTCAGAAACTAGAGGGTTTCACCAGGATGAACATCACCCAGCTAATAGAGATTGCCAATAAGGTCTACATGAACAGGGAGGTCACATCTAAACGGGAAGTAGACAAAAAGATGAAAAAGAAAGTCAGCCTCTTTGCCGCTGCCCTAAAAAATGGACAACACAAAGGTGGGGAGACACCGACCACCGAAAGGGGGGAAACTCAGAACCCCCTTGGCAAGGGGTCAATGTGCCTACTGTAAAGAGAAAGGGCATAGGAAAAATGAATGTCCCAACCAGGGAAAGGCTCAGAAACCCAGCCACTACAAGAAAGAACCCCGAGAGGAGGACCTCATAGGCCTTGCGTGAATGGACTCAGACTGAGGGGGACCACGCTCTTTCCTCCTTGGCCCCCATGAGCCCATGGTCCGAATGAAGGTAGGGGGTCAATGAGTGACTTTTATGGTTGATACTGGAGCCGAGCACTCTGTTGTCACCTCCCCAGTGGCACCTTTCAGCAAAAGGACTGTGACCATCCTCGAGGCCACCGGGATGCAGGTGATACAACAGCCCTTTTGCCAGGCTCACCAGTGTGAACTTGGGGGCCACAAGGTCTGACACGAATTCCTTTATCTGCCTGATTGCCCCGTCCCTCTCCTGGGCCGAGACATACTCTCCAAGCTTAGGGCTCAGATAATCTTTGAGCTCACTGAACACACTAGCCTCCGATTGAACCCAAGGCAAGAGGAGACGGGTCTCTAATATTACCAATTACCACGTCAAGGGAAGAAGAATGGAGGCCATTCTGTGCCTAAGCCCAATCGAGCAGCCTGCTGGAGTTCAGACTCGCCTTCCCTTCAGTATGGGCCATAAACAACCCACCTGGACTAGCCTGGAATCAGGTCCCTATCATTGTTGAACTGATCCCAGGAGCCCAACCTCAGAGGCAAAGGCAATACCCCCTTCCACAAGAAGCTAAGATCGGCATCCAAGAACATCTGACCAAATTCAAAGAAGCAGGTATTCTAGTTGCGTGCCAGTTGGCCTGCAATATCCCACTCCTGCCAGTCAAGAATCCAGGAGGGGGATACTGACCAGTTCAAGACCTGCAGCCATAAACAAGGTGACCATCTCTTTGCACCTAGTGGTCCCGAATCCATACACCCTCCTCGGCCTAATCCCAGGGTCGGCCACATGGTTCACTTGCCTAGATTTGAAGGATGCCTTTTTCTGCCTCTGCTTAGCTCCCCAGAGCCAGCCACTATTTGCCTTTGAATGGTCTGAACCTGATACAGGGCGCCAGATAAAAAACTGACTTGGACGCGCCGCCCGCAGGGGTTTAAAACCTTACCAACCCTCTTTGGGGAAGCAATGGCGTGGACCTCGCCAGCTTCCCAAGAGAGGCCACACGATGCACCCTCCTCCAGTTTGTGGATGACCTCCTCCTCACCAGTGACACACAAGAAGACTGCACAAAAGGCACCAAGGCCCTCCTACAGCTCCTGTCAGACTCAGGATACCGAGCCTCATGGAAGAAGGCACAAATCTACCAACAACAGGTCCAGTATCTTGGTTTCCTCCTCACCCAAGAGAAGAGAGAACTAGGGCCAGAGAGGAAAAGGATCATCATCTCCCTGCCACAGCCCCAGACAAAAAGGGGCCTACAAGAATTCCTGGGGGCTGCAGGATTCTGCTGCATCTGGATCCCTGGGTTCTCGGCAATAGCAAGACCCCTCTATGATCTCTTAGGGGGAACAGATCAAGAACCCCCTGCCTGGACTGACGAAGCAGAAGCTGCTTTCAGAGAGATAAAGACCACCCTGGGGCGGGTTCCAGTCCTGGGCCTACGAGATGTAGAAAAACCCTTCAATCTCTTTGTGCATGAAAAGTCCGAGCCCTCACCCTCGGTGAAGGCAAGCAAGTCAACATCTATACTGACTCTCGGTATGCCTTTGCTACTGTACATATACATGGAGCCATCTACAAGGAAAGGGGCCTCCTAACCACAGCAGGAAAAGCTATCAAGAACAAGGAGAGATACTGAGACCCCTTGAAGCCATCTGGCTTCCAAAGGAAGTAGCAATCCTGCACTGTAAGGGACACCAGAAAGAAGATGACCCCATAGCATGGGGAAATCATCTGGCAGATAAGGCAGCCAAGACTGCAGCCAGTGAGGACATGGACAGAGCCCCTGCCCTCACCATGGCCCTAACACCCCCAGAAGAAGTCCCTCTGCCCAGTTACACTAAAAAGGAAAAGGAATGGGCCATGGCTGAGGGAGCCACCCTGACTGAAAAGGGATGGTGGATGATGCCAGATGGGCACATCTTTGTTCCAACAGCAACTGGAGGGCATCTAGTCAAGGAACACCAACTCACTGATCTGGGAACTGCACCAGTCAGCTGCCAGCACTATGCCGAGCAATGAGTGAATGATGCATGATATGGCTAAAAATAATGCTTGGTCTGTACCATGGCCCCCGCCAGGTGTCCAGAGGATGGGAGCAACCCCCTTCGAAGATCTAGAGGTAGACTTCACAGATGTGTAGCCGAGCAGGGTGTTCAGATATCTTCTAGTAATAGTATGCACATACTCTGGGTGGGTCAAAGCCTTCCCAACCAGGACGGAGCAAAGCCAGGAAGTAGCTAAAATCCTCTTGCAGGAGATCATGCCCTGGTTTGGCCTGCCATTAACAATCCACAGTGACAATGGACCCGCATTTGTGGCAGACATTGTACAGGTCTTGACCAAATCTCTCAACATCACCTGGAGACTCCACACCGCTTACCAGCCCCAAAGTTCAGGGAAAGTAGAGCGAATGAATCACACCCTCAAGGGAACCTTAGCAAAGTTTTGTCAGGAGACTAACCTCCCATGGCCGGATCTGCTACCCCTAACTCTTCTGTGTGCTCACTGCACGCCCCAGACATTAGGTTTTTCCGAATCCGAATTAATATATGGATGGCCTCCCCCATGCTTGGGGAGCCTTCCAGGAATCTTGCAAAGGTTGGAGATAAAGGGATAAAGGAGCAGATTCAGGCCCTGGGGGCCACTCTAAATAAATTACAAAAATACACCACTGAGAGAGCCCCAATCTCCTTAGGGTCTCAGGTACACTCCTTCCAGACAGGGGACTCAGTTTGGGTCCAAGATTGGAAGAAAGACCCACTCAAACCACAGTGGACAGGGCCCCACACTGTTGTTCTAAACACCCCTACTGCCCTCAAGGTCTCAGGTGTCACCCCGTGGGTCCACCACTCAAGAGTGAAGAAAGCTCATCATTCAGATGAGGAGCCATGCCAGTGGAGAGTCCAGCCAGACTTCACGAAACTGCTCCAGATTCACCTTTGACGAGAACCCACCGACTGATGGACGCCTGCTCACCGTGGTTCCTGGCTCTCATCGGCATAATTTCCCTCATCCTGGGAGTCGGACTCTACACTGTTCCCCTCCTGACTGGACTTTCCCCCAGGGGCTTACTATTGTCATTGCTTATTGGGTGACCCTAGGGTGTATTACTGCACTTACTTGTCCACAGGTTTAATCTGCTATTGGGTTAGCCACAAAGGCTCCCTCTACCTAAGGTCATAGACCCCTACTTTTACTGGCCCTCTGCTGTCTACTCCTGAGCGCATTTCACAATGGTTTTCCTGGCCCCAGCCCATCCTGGTCTTCTGCTACCTGGTGTGCTGTTCCTCCTCACTGCCTCTAGCTTGCCCAGCCTGGCAAGGGGGGCAAACTCTCGTATCACTGTTACTGGCAAATGGACTTTCCAGCTTATCCCCTCAATCCCGTAACAGTGCCCCCACTGACTTCTTCCACCTGGGATGGGCACATACCAAAGGTTGACCTCCATTTTGATGGATGCCAACTTCTTGATACCTCCTGGGAACTTCATAGATGGTGTTCCTACCATGGCCCTCACGCAGGTTACCGGCTGGTAGATATCTACATCTGTGGGGGCCCTACGCCTCAACAGCCAAACACCTGCCCTCAGTTCTGCTCACAAGCCTGGGGATGTAAGTCATGAGCAGCGACTTGACCCAGAATGAAATGATGGTCCACCAGGTGGCACGTCAAACAGCGCAGTGACATTCCAATTTCCTTGTCACGCAACGCCATCCCATCTTCTTGCCCTAACAATCACTGTATACTGCTCACTCTCTCAGTCTTAGAACCCAATGCCACATCATGGACTACAGGAATCATTCTCCTGTTGAGCCAATATCACCCCATGGGGACCAACCCCATGGCCAAATTTATGATTAAGTCCACGTTCACTCCAATCCTTACAGTCAACCCCCAGAGTCAGAAAATAACTCGCCCTGGCGCATCCCTGGGTCCCCCATCCACATGCAGCAGGCATCTATAGCGCAACTGTTAGGTATGATTAACGTCTCCCACCAAGTGCTTAAACACTCATATCCACCCCTAGCATCTGACTGCTGGATCTGTATAAAGCCCAGTCCCGTCCAATACCTAAGTGTCATCTTCAACCAATCCACTGTGTCACCTCCCACCTCGGCACCAGGGACCTCAGATTATCCCTTTCTGGCTCCAGTACCGCTGTATGGCAATTCTTCCTCTCCCATCATGGGCCACAGTCAGGTCTGCGTGCCTAACACTTTTCTGGCTTGTGATAAATGTGTATATATCTGCATCACCCCGTGTGATCAATCATGCATGCTTGTCAGTCTCTTACCCAATCTTTCAGTCCTCCCTGGAAGTGATGCCCCATTCATATGGAGACCTCCTAGCCACCCTCAATGTTCCCCCACGGCCATCCCTCTTATCACGAGGCTGCTGGCCGCGTCAGCTGTTGCCCTCGGTGCCACTGGCGTTGGGATGTCTCAGGTTTAATACCAGGGGCTAACTCAAAAACTCACAGTGGATTTTTCTGCCCTCACTTAGTTGGCCCTGGCCCTGCAGCACCAACTCAATTCACTGGCCTTAGTGGTCCTCCAAAACAGGCATGGGCTCGACTTGCTTACGGCCATGCAAGGGGGGGCTCTACCTCTTCTTACAGGAGGAATGTTGTTTCTAAGCTAATAAGTCGGGGGTGGTCCAAGAAACTCTGACCCAATTACAGGAACAAGTACATCGCTCGTGGGAAACACTCCAGTGGACAACTTGGTGGGATACCCTCTCACAATGGTTCCCTTGGTATGCCCCCCTCATTGGCCCCCTCCTATTGCTTCTCCTCACAGCAGCATTTGGTCCTGTATGCTTAATGCCCTTACTAGGCTTATCACTACTCAAATTGCTAAAATCAGACTCCAGTTGCTCCTTACTCACTATTGCCCCTTAAAAGATGAAAATGATGCCCTCTAAACTAGGTGTTTAAAGGGGCATCAAAGGGAGGAATGATAAGGAAAATCTGTGTCCTAAGATGACCGACCGAGCCAGCGGGAGAGTCCCAGTCCTTGCCCCGGGGCTCTCCTGGGTTCTTCTCCCTGCTCTGCTTCCCGAGCACACCAATCTAGGTTCTTCTCCCTGCCCCACTTCATGTACGCACCAAAAGTGCCAAGTATGTGGAAGTAGAAGTGTATAAATTACCCCCTTTGTTTGTGCTTGGGGCTCAGACCTTTGGAGATCACTCTCCTCTGAGCCCACCAGTGTTAAATAAACCTCTTATCCTCTAAGATCTCCCAGTGCCACTTGGTTCTTCCATTGGGCAATCCAGTCCAGGTTCCATAACAGCAGTACCAACTTGCATTCCCACCAACAGTGTAAGAGAGTTCCCCTTTCTCCACAACCTCTCCAACATTTGTTGTTTCTTGCCTTGTCAATTTTTGCCATTCTAACTGGTGCTAGGTGATATCTCAGTGTGGTTTTGATTTGAATTTCCCTGATGACTAATGATGATGAACATTTTTTCATGTGTCTGTTAGCCATTTGTATGTCTTCTTCAGAGAAGTGTCTGTTCATGTCTTCTGCCCATTTTTTGACTTGACTGTTTTTTGGGTGTTGAGTTTGAGAAGTTCTTTATAGATCTTGGATACCAGCCCTTTGCTTGTAGTGTCATTTGCAAATATCTTCTCCCATTCCATAGGTTGCCTCTTTGTTTTGTTGACTGTTTCCTTTGTTGTGCAGAAGTTTTTTATCTTGATGAAGTCCCAAAAGTTCATTTTCCCTTTTGTTTCACTTGCCTTTGGAGA
>NC_138381.1:27309956-27356492 GCF_054177405.1 Leptonychotes weddellii | reverse complement strand
GCGGGAGGGGAGGAATGAAGCGGGGGAAATCGGAGGGGTGGACGAACCATGAGAGAAGATGGACTCTGAAAAACAAACTGAGGGTTCTAGAGGGGAGGGGGGTGGGAGGATGGGTTGGCCTGGTGGTGGGTGTTGAGGAGGGCACGTTCTGCATGGAGCACTGGGTGTTGTGCACGAACAATGAATCATGGAACACTTCTACTAGAACTAATGATGTAATGTATGGGGATTAACATAAGAATAAAAAAAAAAAAAGATACTTTGTTTGCTTCTTAACCTTCCTCCAATCCTTTCATCTTATTCCAAACTTTTGTATGTCCCTCCCTGGAGTTTTCCAATTAAAACAAATGGATGGGTCACTGCTATTTTTAATTTTGTTTCTCAATTCCACCTAAAAACAAACAATCCATTATATTAATGCTGTAGGATCCTCTGTTGTGTTCTGTCCCTTTTTGCTTTTCTTCTTTCTGCCCTTTCTCTCGCTGGGTGGAAATCGTCTTTTCCTCCGATGAGAGCTCAAGAACCGTCCCTTTTCAAACACTTCCCTTCCTTATAGTCATTAATCCACAAACTTCAGTTCTCTGTATTTGCAGACTCCGTGCCTATCTTTCTTGATCCTACTTGGATGTTTAAGACATTTTTTTTTAATTTTCTGAAATAAATGACTAAAGAAAAAATCTTTATCCCTCCATGTAGACATTAGCCTCTTTATGATGTGGGAAACAAAAGCAAAAGAAAAATGAAATTTCCTTGCTACTTACAGCCCATTGACAAGTCCTTGAAACAGGCAGAGTGACATTCCTCTAGGAACTCAGTTGCCTCATTTTGTTAATACTTTGCTAAGGGCAAAAGGCAATCTTAGCTGGACCCCCAGGATCCTTTAAGTCTACTTGAATGTATTAAAATTATTTTGGAAACTTCCTTTACCTCTACCCCCAATATATAGTTGGCAATCAACCCCCAAGCATATGACCTACTGATAAAACTCTGAAGGGTCTCATGACTAAAGTTTTTTTTTTTTTTTAAAGATTTTATTTATTTATTTGACACAGAGAGAGAAAGCACAAGTAGGCAGAGAGGCAGGCAGAGAGAGAGGGAGAAGCAGGCTCTCCACTGAGCAGGGAGCCGGACGTGGGGCTCGATCCCAGGACCCTGGGATCATGACCTGAGCCGAAGGCAGCCGCTTAACCAACTGAGCCACCCAGGCGCCCCTTGACTAAAGTTTTATTAGACAGTAATAAATGACCTTTTCCTAACAATAGCTAGCCCCTTCAGGGTTCTGGAAACCTTGATTCCAAAATTCCTTAGGGACTTGCACTATCCCTAACCCCCTCCCTAACCCCTCATGACCCCAGAGCAGCTCTTTCTGCCCACGGGGTCCTGTCTTCTTGCTTTAATAAAACAATCTTTTTGCACCAAAGACATCTCAAGAATTCTTTCCTGGCCATTGGCTCTGAACCCCAACATCTTTCCTACATCACTTGTGGGCAGTGTTTGTATCTCAAAGTTCTTCTGCCTCCCACACATATCCTGGACACAAACACATACATGGTTACATAAGTGGTTTATGGCTAATGATAAATCTCCTTTTCTGCCTACATTCATACTGAGCAGTAGTAAAAATAATACAAACAAAAAAATAGATAATACTAGAGTTACATTCAGCTGTGCTGAATTCTAGTTTATCCCTCAGAATTTCAGCTTAGTCAGCTGTAATCTTTGTCCTAATTGATCTTAGAGTTTCCTTATTCTAGCTATAATATTCATCATTTCCTAATCATGGTAATATCAGTAGACTTGTATTTAGTTTCATCAAAAAGTCACAACAGAGGGCCTGAATAGACATGTTTCCAAAGAAGACATACAGATGGTCAATAGACACCTGAAAAGATGCTCAACATCTCTAATCACAAAGGAAATTCAAGTCAAAATCACAATGAGATTAGGAGGGTATGTGCTATGGTGAGCGCTGTGAAGTGTGTAAGACTGTTGAATCACAGACCTGTACCTCTGAAACAAATAATACATTATATGTTAAAAAAAAAGAAGAAGAAGAAGATAGCAGGAAGGGAAAAATGAAAGGGGGGAAATCGGAGGGGGAGACGAACCATGAGAGACTATGGACTCTGAGAAACAAACTGAGGTTCTAGAGGGGAGGGGGTTGGGGGGATGGGTTAGCCTGGTGACGGGTATTAAAGAGGGCATGTACTGAATGGAGCACTGGGTGTTATACGCAAACAATGAATCATGGAACACTACATCAAAAACTAATGATGTAATGTATGGTGATTAACATAACATAATAAAAAAAAATCACAATGAGATATCACCTCATACCCGTCAGAATGGCTAATATCAAAATGATAAGAAATAACAAACGTTGGAAAAATGTGGAGAAAAAGGAACCCTTGTGCCCTATTATTAGAAATGCAAATTGGTGCAGCCACTGTGGAAAACAATATGGAAGTTCCTCAAAAAACTAAAAATAGAATTACTGTATGATCCAGTACTTCCCCTACTGGGTATTTACCCAATGAAAACAAAAACACTCATTTGAAAAAATATATGCACCCTTATGTTTACTGCAGCATTATTTACAATGGCCAAGATACAGAAGCAACTCAAGTGTCCATCAATAAATGAATAGATAAAGAAGATGTGGTATGTAAATGTGTGTGTGTGTATTTTATATATATATATATATATATATAATCTTACACAGCCATAAAAGAATGAGATCTTGCCATTTGCAACAACATGGGTGGACCTGGATATTATAATGTTCAGTGAAATAGGTCAGAGAAAGACAAATACCATATGATTTCACTCATATGTGGAATTTAAGAAACAAAACAAACAGGAAAAAAGAAGACAAAAGAACACACTCTTAAATACAGAGAACAAACTGATGATTGCCAGAGGGGAGGTGGGTGGGGCATGAATCAAATAAAAAAAATTCATAGCAGTCATTAAACAAATTTTCATTGCATATTATATATGTACCAGACACTGTTCTATGGACTGAAAATATTGCAGTGAACAAGAGATAAAATGTCTGCCTTTGAGAAAATATTTTATTTTTTTTAAAGATTTTATTTATTTGAGAGAGAGACAGAAAGAGAATGAGCAGGGGGAGGGGCAGAGGGAGAGGGAGAAGCAGACTCCCCACTGAGTGGGGAGCCTGATGTGGGGCTCAATCCCAGGACCCTGGGATCATGACCTGAGCTGAAGGCAGACTCTTAACTGACTGAGCCACCCAGCCACCCTGAGAAAGTGATATTTAAATAGGGGAGAATGATAATAAACACTTTAGTCTTTAAACAATAATATTTATTCAATTCTGATATTAGGGAGTGTTAAATGTTAGGGAGAAAATAAAATGGGATAATAAGATGCAGTGTCAAGAGAGAGCTTCATCACAGGTCAAGGGGAGAGCTAAGCTGAGCAATGAGAAGCTGAGTCATTTAAGCTGACCTGAGGGATGAGAAGCAGGCAGTCCCATAAAAATCTGGGGAAGAAGGATGTCAAGTGTCCTGTTCCTGGTGACAAGGATTAAGTATGATTGAAGTCACCAGAAGTTCCTAAACAATAAGGCAGGAGTTTACAAAACACTCTCACTGCTATTTGGAGAATGCACTATGGAGAGGTTTTGATATAGAAGCAAAGCAAAGCAATTATTGAATTGGTTATAACTTAAGTGGTGCCTTATTTGGGAAAGCCTAGTCGGCTGTTTGTGACTGGTTGTTCTTAAGTTTCATTTTCTTGGATTCAAGTGCATTAACTCTGGTTCAGGTTTTGGTTTGCTTACATAGGCTACCAAGACATTAGAGCTACCCCAGTCTACTGGTCTCCATGTTAAATTACTTTAACACTTGGTACAGTCGATCTGTACAGAATCAGTGAATGCTGTCTTTGCTGAGCTGCATGTGCAACGCAACTAGCAGAAATATTCACAGAACCGGTCAGCACAGGACCACCCACAGGCTGTTATGGTAAAACAGACCAAAGCTGTTTGTGGAGGTTCTGCATTCCTTGTGAATCATCCCCATCCATTTTGGAATCCTCTTCCTCAGATAACCCAGGATTTCCTTCTCCACGTCTTCAAAACTTAATTGTTCATTTTCTCACAGAGTTCCCTTTTCAAATCAAGTTGTAGAGATCATTAACCACTCTATGTAAAATCTAACCCTAGCTTAGATAACAGCCTAGAGAAATAAACAAATCAGATATTTCAAATCAGATAGCCGAAAATATTTTCTAAGGACTCTGGGCAACAAACACAAAGACACTACCTTAAATGGTATGGATGATTAGAAAGAGAAAGTCCACACCAAGATACAGGGGGGAGGTCCATTAGCACAGGGTAACAATTTTCCTTGTGGCAGCTACACAAATGTCTTCAAATGTTTATGAATTTTGTATGTCAATATTTTAAAGGTTTGGTCTCTATTTTGATAATAGTATTTACTTACAAAAGAAACACAGCATATTATGCATTAACTGGGTGAACACCAACATCTGGGATTTGTGCCTGTTTTTGATTTGTGATTACAATGGCGATCATACCAAGTATATTACTTGAGTTGACCTGACTTAGGAAAAAAGAGCTAATGAATAGTTTTGGGCTCTCTCTGGAAGAAAGTCCAAAAGTGCACCAATATAAAAGTTTATAAGTAATTAGAAGACAGAAACATAATAGGAGAAATAGGAAAACTTGAGTTACCACCCAGCATAACAGTAAAGGCAGCAATCAGCCCATATGCAAAGAGATTTAGTGTCAGCTAAATACCATCTATTTCATTAATGTCCTTAAAATGAATTTCATTGATTTTTGTGGGATTTGTGGGGTTTTTTGCATTTGATTTGTAAATTTTATTTTGGTTGTTATAAGTTTAAGTAAATAATACTGCAACTCATTCTAGTGCATATTTAGTTTTATAATAAAAAGTAATTTAAATAAACTATGGGTTTATGATCATTATTTTTCTTTAAGATAATTAATACCCAAATAAATTTTGGAAAACACTGACTTTGGAGCAAGACCAATGTGGATTTTATCCTGGTGCTACTTTTTACCAGACATGACAATCTGGCAGTTCTTTTAACAACTCTGAACCTTAGAGTTTTTATCTACAAGTTAGAGATAATGCTTGTCTCATTAGACAGTTGTGAGGTTTATAGAATCATGTATGTAATGATGTCCCCATATTTTCAAGTCTCATCCAGAGCCTCTCCTGAGCTCAAAAGCCATTATATAATCTTCACAGGAATGGCTTTATCCACTTGGGTATCTCAAAGCACATCCAACTCAATTTATTAAAAACTGTCTCATTCTCCCAAAACTCCTCCAGTGTTGCCTAACTTAGTGAATGCCACCATCAGTAGAAGTCATCAACTGAACCTCTGTCATTGACTTCTATTCTTCCTGTTGCTTCACATAAAACATGCCCAGGTCTTTCCGCTTTATGTAATAACTTCTGAATCAAGGACCTCTCTGTATCCATCTGTGACGACTTGAGTTCAGGTCTCATCACCTTTCTTGGATTATTGGAACAGCTCTGATCCAAGCATCTAGTCTTTCTTCTCTCCAATCCATTTTCCATGATAAAGGAAGAATGCTTTCTGAAAAGATGAACTTGATCACACCTGCTTATCAACCTGAGGCCACTGCCTTCAGACTATAGTTCAGTTTTTTACTATTGCTTATAAATTCTTTCATGTTCTAGTGTCTGCTTATATCTCCCAGTTTATCAGCCTCATGTCTTGGCCATTTTTTCAGCTATCTTCAACTATTTATATTAGTTGTAATTTTTCAAATATGTTATTCTTTCTTTTATCCTTTGCATACAATATTCTCCTGATTCTGGAATATTTATGCTTACTCCCTATCCTCCTTGATGTTTCCTTGCTGATGTGTTTCAACCTTCCCTGGCCTGCAAAGACCAGATGTGCGTCCTCCAACCTGATACCCCAAATTACCCCATCATGTTTAATTCATTTTAAAAAATTATTTTTAAAAAATTTTACTATGATCTATTTGCAAGAGACTCTTTCTTATTCATAGTCGTTTTTCAGTGCCTTTTACATGTAGTATTTTTTTTAAACAATTTTTTGTTGAATGACTACTTAGTACAAAGTAAGTGTTAACTGAGTATTTGATTTTTTAAAAAGATTTTACTTATTTATTTGAGAGAGAGAGAGCACGTGAGCACACATGAGGGGGAGGGGGAGAGGAGAAGGGGCAGAGAGGGAGGGAAAGGGAGAAGCAGGCTCCTCACTGAGCAGGGAACCCAATGCTGGGCTTGATTCCAGGACCCCGGGATCATGAGCTGAGCCGAGACAGATGCTTAGCCAACTGAGCCACCCAGGCACCCCAAATATTTGGTGGTTTTGTACAGGATGCTTATTCTAACTACACAACATTTAGAATTTTTTCGATTTTCCTCTCTTTTTTTCTCATGTATATTTTATCTCTTTGTGGAAACAAGTTACCTTTATATTTCTTGAGTACCCCCATGGCTTCTGGGATATTTTGAAACTCACACTAGGTGCTTAAAATACTATTTAACTGAGCAATCAAATTAATTAAAATGCCAGTGAATTTATAGGTATATCCATCAAAATGATTATTTGAAGCTGTTCAGACAAAAGCACTGATTGAGTGAGTAGATATTTAATCATCTGATTAAGTATTTTTACACCATTTACTTCTTATGATATGAAAGAGATGGATTCTTTTAGCAGAAACACTCTGACTCTGGAAATTATGTTTAATCAGTCACCAGAATGATGTTCAACTGGCCAAACACCATTTTAGATACTTCCGGTTAACAATGTCCAGAAAAAAAAAAAAACACAACTCTTGAATATTACTTTTCCCTCCATTTTTGTTTGTTTACTCTATTACAGAGATTGTAAAGGGGAAGTCATAATAAACTCTCTTTATATGTAACTTCAGTGATAGTTCTATTCAGAGGAATACAAATAATAATAATAAATAATAGTTTAAAAGTTTCCATATATTAATCACTGGATTTTTGTCCTTGTCATGACTAGTGACCTTGTTTTATATATGTCTGAGAAAGGAAATGGAGAAGAGAGAAACCAGTTGATCTTTTGACAGATAAAGCTAAGTGATGACACTTAATTATGATTAACATCTGGGAATTGCACTGTATTAAAAAGCCTGAGAAGGGAGAATGATCAGCATCTTAATTTCTTTTTCATTGTCATGCTCTGTACATAAGACCATTTTGAAAGGAAACCTAAAAGAACAATTCTCAGAGGATTCTGTATTGTTTAGAAGAGTAAATGCAAAGACATGAATCTATAATGCTTTATTTATCATATGGTTATAAACTACCTACAGTTCTTCATTTCTTTTAATGCTTCATGTATATAAATCTGTTAAATATGCATATATTTGGAAATAATATAACATGTCTTAATATCACAATGGAAATATAAAAGTCCTTAGAACCAAATGATAATAAAAAAATAGGTTTCAAAACTCGTGAGATATGGCAAGTACAGCACTTAAAGGGAATCATCACATTAAATGTTCATAAAAGGAAATCAGTGAAGCTTAAAATTAACAAGTAAAACAGTCACTTAAGACACTGAAAAATAAAAACTGATCAAATTCCTCCCCAAAGTAGAAGAAAACAAAACAAAACAAAAAGTAAGGATGAAAAGTTAAAACAAAAAATAGCATAGAGAGGATCAATAAATTCAAAGTTGGCTTTGAAATGGATAATAACATAGATTAAAATTCTGATGAGGTTGGTCAAGGAAAAAAAAGAAATAGGACTGAAAAATAGGACATAACTATAGATATAGCAGAGATTAGGGAAATAGAAATTTTTGAATAATTTTTATGGCAAAAGAATTGAAAAATTATACATAATGGATAAATTTCAAGAAAAATACAGCTTATCAAAAATTATCCAAGACAAAGCAGATAGTATAATTAGATCTATAAACATTTAAGAAATTGAGTAGGTAGTTTAAAATCTCTCTCCCTTCAAAAAGTAATAAAATAATAGTTTTCAGATGGTTTAAATTTTCAAGGAATATATCATGTAAAGTATTGAAAATATTCCAGGGAAACAAATAAGAAGAAAGAATTTTCAATTTATTCTACATCTCTGAAATAAACATCAGACAAGAAGAATTTGGAAAAGAAGAATTAGATTCTAATCCATCTACAGCTGTTGATGAGTCCCCAGCATTTCCCATTTAAGGCATATGAGTATAAATAATATCACAAGATCCCTATGTGTCTTGGTTTCTGAAAGCTTTTCTCAAAGAGGAGTATCAGAGACATTTCTAACCATGTCTCTAACAATGGTACTATCCCTAGAATAAGGTTTTCACTCTTTCAGTCATTAAGTGGATAAGCTGCTTTGACAGATTAAATCTATTGTATTAATTTGTTTCCAATTTATAGAATTCACTTAAAACATTAATACATAATAATTTATAAACAAAAAAGGAAACTAAAGAAAAAGAAAACAGAAATAACACTGGCATCTAAGCAAATGTAAGCAATTAGGATGTCCAAAGGGGAAGAAGATGAATGTTCCTTAGCATCAAAAATGTGCCAGGGACTGTTATAGACATATTAATTATATTTTATTTAATTTTCTTAACCTTATATAACAAAGACTATTAATCTTGTTGTATAAATGGAGAAACAAGCTTATGAAGGTTAAGTTACTCAGCTAACTTTCCCCAGCCTATAAGCAATAGACCTATGATTCAAAGTTAAGTAAGTTTTGGCTTCAAAGCCCATGCTTATACTATGCTGAATGGTTTATTTAAGTATTATAGAAAATTTAGATTATTGAGACCAGTAAGGAAAGTGCATGTTTTCAGAATATGACACTCACCAACATTAAAAATTCATCAACCTTTGTTCTTTTTCTAGTTATATTCAGGCTAATAAATCTAATGAGTTGCTTTAATAGGCTTTTTTTTATTTTGAAATAATTTGGAATTTACAGCAAAATTATAAAGATAGTACAAAGATTTTCTTTATGTGCCTCACTCATCTTCCCCTAATATTAACTATTTGCATTATCATGGTTCATTTGTCAAAATTAAGAAACTACTGAGAGAGAAACATTATCAATATCAGGAATGATAGAGGGAATAGCACTACAGACCACACAGATGTTAATGATACTTAATGGTGAAAGAATGAATGTTTCTCTCACAGACTGCAAGATCAACACATAAAAATCAATTCTAACTCTATATACCAGAAATGAACTATTGGAGACCAAAATGAAAGAAAACAACAAAAAAGTGCCATTTATAATAGCAGGACAAAAAATTTAAAACAGGTGTAAAACAATAACACAAGAAATCTAAAACAGGTATAAAATTTATATGCTGAAAACTAAAAAAAACCCTGAAATCAAAGAAAATTTTTGCAAATTACATATTCAGCTAAGGACCTATATTTTTTTTTAAAAAAGCTCTTAAAATACAATAATTAAAAACATTTTTCAGAATAACATCAATTTATTCACAATAATATTAACCTCTATTTTAGAAATCTTTTTTTATTAACATATAATGTATTATTTAAAAACTAGTTTTAATCAATGGGCAAAATATTTAAAAAGATACTTAATAAAAAAGGATATATCTGTGCAAATAAGCACCAGAATATGTATTCAGACTCATTAGTCATTATAAAAATGAAAATTAAAACATTAATGAAATGCCATTATACACCCATTAGAATGGATTAAAGATGAATAATACCAAATGCTGGTAAGGTTGCAGAGCAAGTGGAACTCTTACACATTGCTAATGGGAATGCAAAATGGTAGAGTCACTTTGGAAAACAGTTCGGCAGTTTCTTACAAAGTTATACCTACAACTTAAGCAATATGGCCTAGCAATCCAACTTACATTTATCAAAATGAAATAAAATCTTATCTTCACACAAAAATCTCTATGCAAATATTTTAGAGGTTTTATTCATAATTGCCTCAAACAAGAAAGAACCCAAATTTCCCTCAACTGTGGAATTGATAGAGTGGTACATTATTAAATATAATACTACTCAGTAATAAAAAGGGTCGAACTACTGATACACGCAACAACATAGATGAATCTTAAGTACATAAGCTAAGTGAAAGAAGCCAGAATAAAAAGAATGTACACTGTATTAATCTAGTTATATAATATTCAGGAAAAGGCAAAAAGAGACAAAAGCAGCTCAGTGGTTTCTAGGGGGCTAGATAGTGTGGGAGTGAAGGGAGCAGAGAGAATTTGGCTAAAACGTGAGCCAGGTGAACTTTTTGGGGGATAGAACTATTCTGTCTTAATTTTGGTATGTTTTATGACCAAATACATTTATCAAAACTTTCAAAACTGTACACGAAAAAGGGTAAACTTTATTTATGCTAATTTACTTTAATTAAAAAAATGAAAAAAAAATTGATTTTCACTAAAAATTTATACTGAACTTATTTTGTAGGCTCTTCTCCTAAGGCTAAATGGTCATTTGTTTACTTACTGCCTTCTGGAAAAACATACTGAAGAATCAATCAATCAATAAAGAACGGGGGGAGAGGAGACAAGACAAGACTTAGGAAAAGGAACTGATAGCCACATTCTCAAGAGTATACAAGTAACAACAAACTATGATGTCCATTCTTTCTTTTTTCTTTCCCTTGTCTCCCATGAAGAAAAGGAAAATGGGGACTCTGCCACAATATCCAAGTTTTTCAGAAATCTAATCAATTCAATATTTTTCCAGACACAAAATTTAATTGGAAAAGTAAATTATTTTGTATTATAAAGATTATTTTGAAAACCATTTATATACTAATTAGAACTCTAATTAGTTTTCTATAATGAGAAATATGTGATGAAAATTTTCTTTCTCCAGAGATTGTCTGGGAATATTAGTAAGAACTTAGTTTAGAAGGAATAACCAATTAAGCCTCTTATATTGGATATAAAAATAAATGTAAAAAGCATTTTACCTAGCTAGCTCTTTAGAAGTACAACTAAAGACAGATCACTACGAAATAATTAGAGATGAGAATATTGTAATAATCTTCATTTGGTTCTGAACTAGCACAAATAAATGAGGATGATTTTTTTTTTTTTACCAGATCAGACCCATTTTCTCTTCAGATATTTATCCAGTAATACCACCCCCAACACATAAACACTTTCTTTTTTTCATACTATTTGCCCCCCACGTTCTAATCTACTTCTGACCTATTTGCAGCTTACAGTTGAATTTGTATTCCTAAAGCACACCTTCCATCATGTACACTCACCCCTAACTACTTCAAGATGTGCTACATCTTCCTTTACCTCTCAGAGACCACACATCACAATTTGGCTTTGACAAAAGTGTTGTTTACCCACCCTTTGGACTTCATTTCCATAATATTAAAAAATATCCATTCTCTCCTTTAACTATACTTCTCTATTTACTTTCCAACTTAGGTAGCAATGTTTTTTTTTTGCCAACTCTGACAAAACAGAAAAAAAAAGACAAAAATGAACAGAGCATCAGAGAAAGCTAGGACACCATTAATCACACCAACATATGTTATAATAGGAATACCAGGGAGAGGAGAGAAAGAAGGGAGTAGAAAAAAATGTGAAATAATGTCTGAACATTTCCCAAATTTGATGAAAACATTAATCTACATGGTCAAGAAGCTCAGGAAACTCTTAAGTAAGATAAACAAAAAGTGATACATACCCATACAAATATTAATCAAAATGTTTAAAGTCAAAAATAAAGAGAAAATCTTGAAGGCAGTAAGAAAAAAATGATTCATTGCATACAGGGACCCCCATTAAGATGAACAGTTGACGTCTCATTAGACAACGGAGGCCAGACAGCAGTGTAGCCACACACATACTCACAAAGCTTAAAAAACTCTCAACCAAGAATCTTAAATCTAGCAAAACTATCTCTCAAAAGTAAAGGAGAGATAAATATATTCCCAAATTACAAAACAAACAAAAAACCAAAATTCATTGTTAGCAGACTTGTCTTACAAGAAATGTTAAAGGAAATTCTCCAGTCTGAAAGCAAGTGACACTAGATGATAATTCAAAGCCACACAAGAAAACAAAGAGAGCCGTTAAAGTAAATATGTAGGTAATTACAAAAGACAACATAATTGCATATTTCTTCTTACTCCTCCTAACTGATTTAAAAAATAAGCTGCATAAAATGATATGTATATAACTGCATTAATGATCCTATAATGTACTTGACAATAACAACACAGAAGAAGAGTTTGTGGGAAAAGGTGTATGGGAATAAGGAAATGACAACAGATGGTAGCACATATCCAGAAGAATAATGAAGAGAACCAGAAAGGGTGCCTTTATTTATTCTCTCAGCATCATTAAAAGATAAATGATTACTATCTTAGTCAGTTTGGGCTGCTGTAACGATTACCTTAGATGGAGAGGCTTAAATGACAAACACTTATTTCTCACAGTTCTGTAGATTAAGAAGTTCAAGATCAAGGTGCTGGCAGAGCTGGTGTTTGGTGAGATCCTGCTTCCCGGTTTGCATATGGCCATGTTCTCATTGTGTCTTCACAGGGCAGAAAGGAGATAGGAAGCAAGCTCTTTTGTGTCTCATCTTATGATAGTAATCCTATCATGAGTACTCTAAGTTCATGACTAATTACCAAAGGACTAATCTCCAAATACCATCATACTGGGGATTAAGATTTCAACACATGAATTCCGAGGAGACACAAACATTCAGTCCATGGCCAGTATAGAAAGTAATAATTGTAACATGTATTATTGGGTTTAAATTATACATACATACATATACACACATATACACATTATATATACATATTATGTATATAATATATGCAAAACTTACTTTGATATCTATTTAATATACTATAGTACTAAATAGTACCAAAAGAGGGAAGAAGGAATGGGTTATATGAAATTAGAATCCTATATTTTATGGGAACTAATTCAGGATAAATCTGAAGTAGATTTTGATTAGTTAAGATATACTGTAAACCACAGAACAACCAGTAGGGAAAAAGAAAAGTTAAGAAAATAATTAAAAAAAAAAAATCATTGAAGAATTAATGTTACACTAGGAAATACACATTTAATAAAAAGATGGCAATAGATAAACAGAGAAACAAAAATGTCATGAGACACGTGGAAAAAAAATGAACAAAAACTGTTGATCTATATCCAACCTGATCAATATTAAATATTAATAATAAAGTAAATAATCTAATTAGAAGTCAGATTGTGTAACTGCCCCACATTAAAAAATAAAGATTCAACCTTGTGCTATCTATAAGAGACACACTTTATGTTAAAAGTTCAAATAGGTTAGGGGCGCCTGGGTGGTTCAGTCGTTAAGCGTCTGCCTTCAGCTCAGGTCATGATCCCGGGGTCCTGGGATTAAGCCCCACATCGGGCTCCCTGCTTGGCAGGAAGCCTGCTTCTCTCCCTCTCCCACTCCACCTGCCTGTGTTCCATCTCTCGCTGTGTCTCTCTCTGTCAAATAAATAAAATCTTAAAAAAAAAAAATTCAAATAGGTTGTAGGCAAAAGCATAGGGAAAAGTATACCATAAAAACAGTAACCGTAAGCTGAAATGGCTATGCTAGTATTAGATAAAATAGATTTTAAAGCAAAAAATGTTACAACAGATGAAGAGGCAAAAAAAAAAAAAAAAAAGATGAAGGGTCATTATCTCTCAATGATAAAAGGGTCAATGCATCAGGAAGATACAACAATAAGCATATATATGCCTAAAAAAAAGCTCTAAATTACATGAAAAAAACCCTGATATAACTGAAGAGTGAAATAGACAATTCAACAATGATAGAGACTTTAACACTTCTCTCTCAATAATGGAAAGAACAACTAGGCAGTAGATCAACAAAAAAGTATTAGACTTGAGTAATACCATAAAGAACTAGACCTAGCAGACATCTATAAAATATTCCATCCAGCAGCAGCAGAATATATATTCTTCTCAAGCACACATGGACCTTCTCCAGGACAGACTATATGCTAGGCCATAAAACAATCACCAATAAATTCTGAAGAACTGAAGTACAGTCAGCTGGGAAGATGGCAGAGTAGGAGGACCCTAAGCTTGCCTCTAACCACGATACTAGATAACACTCACATCAGCATAAATAACTCAGGAAATGACCCAAAGACTAGCAGAACAAACTCCACAACTAATGGCAGGGAAGAGGTCACATCCAAGAAGGGAGGGAAAGTGAAGACGCCATCTGGGAGTGAAACGGACCATGGCCATCCATGGTGCAAATAAAAGCAGAAAACAGACTTTCACATTGGGGAGCCCTGGAACAGGAAGGACAAATCTCTGTAATATTTGCCTTTGAAAGTGAGAGGGTGAAATTCCCTGAGTTCTTAAAACCATCAGGACTTAAAGCCTAGAATTTTAAAAATCAGTGGGTTCACCTCTGGGAGAGCCTGGAAGGCATTAAGAAGCGGAGACCTTGCCCTTAAAGAGACAAGCATGCAAACAGCCTGTGCAGATATGGTGTAGAACCAGTAATTTGAAAAATACTGTGGGTAAACGGGAAGGAGTTATTTGCTCATCTCAGAGTGTGCCTAGAGAGATAGGATTCATGGGGAGACCCCTCTAGGAACAAAGGAGCTGGCAGATGCCATTTCCTTACCCTGTCCCCCAGCATAAATAATGGCCACTTGCAGGAACCAGTATAGCATTCATACTCCTTACCTAAGTTGCTTGTACCAAGCTCCCCTTCCCCATACTTTGGAGGTTCTGCCCTTCCCAGTCATGGGCCCTGAGTCCTAACACTGTGCCCCCTGCCCCAGAAGACCCACCACAAACCCTGACAACACCACATTTCCTGACCTGCACATTTGTGGGACCTCAGTTCTGGCAGTGGTAGGGGCAGGTCTCCTTTCACAAGCAGACTACCACACACCTTGCTGCCCATGATAAGCAAAGAGAGGCTCTGTGAACAACTGAACTGGAGGAAAAAGAGGCCAAGACTCAAAGCAACACACATAGGAGACCTCCCTGAAGCAACAGACCCTGGGGTACAGGGGACACTGAACTGCAGGGTACTACAGGACCTCTTCTTCATAAGGCTATTATCATTAAGAGCAAGAGAAGTAGCTGACTTTCCTAACACAGAGAAACAGATACAGAAAGTCAGACAAAATGAGGAGACAAAGAAACATCTCCCAAATGAAAGAACAGGACCAAAGCACACCAAGAGACCAAAGCAAAAACAGATATAAGTAACATGCCTGATAGAGAATTTAAAGTAATGATCACAAATATACTCACTGGACTGGAGAAAATAATGGAGGACATCAGTTAGACCCTTAACACAGAGAGAAAAAAGAACCAATCAGAGTTCAAGAACATAACAAATAAAATTAGAAATACACTTGATGGTATAAATAGCAGGCTAGATGCTGAGGAATGAATTAATGATCAGGAAGAGAGAATAATGGAAAGTAACCAAGCTGAGCAAAAAAAGGAAGGAAAATTATGCAAATTGAGAATAGACTCAGGTAACTCAGTGACTCCATCAAGTATAATAACATCCAAATTATAGGGATCTCAGAAGAAGAGGAGATAAGGGGTAGAAAATTTATTTGAAGAAATAATAGCTGAAAACTTTCCTAATTTGGAGAAATAAACAGTTATCCAGATCCAGGTGGCACAGAAATCCCCCCACCCCCAAATTCAACCCAGGGAGATCCACACCAAGACGTATAGTAACTAAAATGGCAAAAAGTAGCACTAAAGAAAAACAAACAAACTTAAAGCAGCAAGAGAAAAGAAGATAGTTATATACAAAGGAAACCTCATAAGGCTATCAGTGGATTTTTCAGCAAAACTTTAACAGACCAGAGGGACTGGCATGATATATTCAAAGTACTGAAAGGGAAAAATTTGCAGCCAAGAATACTGTATTCAGCAAGGCTATAATTCAGAATAGAAGGAGAGATAAATAGTTTCTCACACTGGGATGACTGAGTGGCTCAGTCAATTAAGTGTCTGACTTCAGCTCAAGTCATGATCTGTGGATCCTGATCCGCAACAGTCTCCCTGCTCAGTGGGGAGTCTGCTTGTCCATCTGCCCCTCCCCCAGTTTGTGTGCTTTCTCTCTCTCTCAAATAAATAAATAAAATCTTTAAAAAAAAATGGGTTTCTCAGATAAATGAAAACTAAAGAAGTTCATGACCACTAAACCAGCCCTACAAAAAATATTAAAGAGGACTCTTCAAGTGGAAAGAAGGACCATAAGTGAGAGTATAAAAAAGTAAAAAACATAAAAGCAGCCAAAACAGTTATTTCTGTAAAAATCAGTCAAGGAATTTATAAAATAAAAGGCTGTAAAATATGACACCATACACCTAAAATGTGGGAGAGAGAGGAGTAAAGAATGGGTTTAAACTTAAGTGACCATAAATTTAATACAAACTGCATATGCAGAAGATGTAATATATAAAGCTAATGGTAACCACAAATCAAAAACCAGTAAGAGACATGCAAACAATAAAGAGAAAGGGATCCAAGTATATCACTAAAGAAAGCCAACAAACCATGAAAGAGAGCAAGAGAAATATCAGAGGAAATCTACAGAAATAACCACAAGACAAGTAACAAAATGGCAACAAAAATATACCTATCAATAATTACTTTGAATTTAAATGGCCCAAACACTCCAATCAAAAGACATAAGGTGACAGAATGGATTAAAACAAAACAAAACAAAACAAATAAACAAAAATGAAGATCCATCTATACACTGCATGCAAGAGATATATTTCAGACCTAAAGACACCTGCAGATTGAAAGTAAGGGGATGGAGAAAAAATTAACATGCAAATGGGTGAAAAAAAGAAGCTAGGGTAGCAATACTTATATTGGACAAAATAGACTTTAAAACAAAGATTATAACAAGAGACAAAGAAGGACACTCTATAATAACGAAAGGGACAATCCAACAAGAAAATAAAACAATTGTATATGTGCTGCCAAAGCGAGCATGAGAATAAAACAATTGTAAATATGTATGCCCCCAACATAGGAGCACCTAAATATATAAAACACTTAATAACAAACATTACCTCCTTAAGTAATTGATAGTAATAAAAAATAGTAGGGGACTTACCACCCCACTTACATCAATGGACAGATCATCCAAACAGAAAATCAACAAGGAAAACAGTGACTTTGAATGACACAGATGGATTTAACATATTCAGAACATTCCATCCTAAAACAGAAGAACACACATTCTTTTCAAATGCACACAGAACATTCTCCAGAATAGATCACATATTGGGCTACAAAACAGGCCTTAACAAATTCAAAATGATTGAAGTCATACCATACATCTTTTCTGACCATATTATGAAACAAGAAATTAACCACAGGAAAAAATCTGGAAAGAGCACAAGTACATGGAGGTTAAATAAAATGCTATTAAACAATGAATGGGTCAACCAAGAAATCAAAGAAGAAATTAAAAATTACATGGAGACAAATGAAAATGAAAACACAATGGTCCAAGATCTTTGGGATTCAGCAAAAGTAGATCTAAGAGGGAAGTATAGCAACACAGGCCTACCTCAAAAAGCATGAAAAATCTCAAATAACCTAAACTTATACCTAAAGGAGCTAGAGAAAGAAGAACAAACAAAACCCAAACCCAGCAAAAGGAAGGAAATAATAAAGATTAGAGCAAAAGTAAATGATATAAAAATTAAAAATACAATAGAGCAGATCAATGAAACCAGGAGCTGGTTCTTTGAGAAGATCAACAAAATTGATAAACATCTAGCAAGACTCATTTAAAGAAAGAGAAAGAGAGATAGAGAGAGAAGACCTAAATAAACAAAATTACTAATGAAAGAGGAGAAATAACAACCAACACCACAAAAATACAAACAACTGTAATAGAATATTATGAAAACCTACATGCCAATAAACTGGACAACTTAGAAAAAATGGATCAATTCCTAGAAACATATAACCCACCAAAAATGAAGTAGGAAGAAACAGAAAAACTAGACCAATTACCAGCAAGGAAATTGAAACAGTAATCAAAAAATTCCCAACAAACAAAAGTCCAGAACCAGATGGCTTCACAGGTGAATTCTACCACACATTTAAAGAATTACTGTCTATTCTTCTCAAACTATTGCAGAAAAAAAAAGAAGGAAAACCTCCAAATTCATTCTATGAGGCCAGAACCACCCTGATAACAAAACAATATAAAGACACCACAAAAAAAGAGAACTACAAGCCAATATTTCTCATGAATATAGATGCAAAAATCCTCAACAAAATATTAGCAAACCAAATCCAACAATATATTAAAAAAAGTCATATACCACTATCAAGTGTGATTTATTCCTGGGATGCAAGGATGGTTTAATACTTGCAAAACAATCAATGTGATATGTCACATCAATAACAGAAAGGATGAAAACCATATAGTCATTCCAATAGATGCAGAAAAAGCATCTGACAAAGTACAACATCCATTCATGATGAAAACTCTCTACAAAGTAGGTCTAGTGGGAATATATCTCAACCTAATAGAGGCTTTATTTATTATTTTTTTTAATTTCAAGTTTTTAATTAAATTCCAGTTAGTTAACTTGTAGTGTACTATTAGTTTCAGGAGTAGAATTTAGTAATTCATCACTTACATACAACACTCAGTGCTCATCACAACAAGAACCCTCCTTAATACCCATCACCTATTTAACCCATCTATCCACCTCCCCTCTAGCAACCCTCAGTTTGTTCTCTATAGTCAAGAGTCTGTTTTATGCTTTGCCTCTCTCTCTCTCTTATAAAAAGCCCACAGCCAATATCATACTCAATGGTGAAAAACTGAAAACTTCCCCTAAGTTCTGGAATAAGACAGGGATGTCCATTCTCACTACTTTTATTCAACACAGTACTAGTAATCCTAGTCAGCAATTAGACAACTTAAAGAAAAAAAGGCATCTAAATTGGTAAGAAAAAAGTAAAATTTTCACAACTTATAAATGAGATGATAATATATATAGAAAACTCTAAAGACGCCACCAAAAAATTACTAGAACTGATAAATGAATTCAGTAAAGTCACAGGATACAAGATCAATGTACAGAAATATACTGCATTCTTATACACTAATAATAAAACAACAGAAAGTGAAATTAAGAAAACAATCCCATTTACAATTGTACCAAAAACAATAAAATATCTAGGAATAAACTTAACCAAAGAGGTGAAAGACCTGTACTCTGAAAGCTATAAAACAATGATGAAAGAAATTCAAGATGATGTAAAGAAATGGGAAGACATTCCATGCTCGTGAGTTGGAAGAACAAATACTGTTAAAATGTCTATACTATCTGAAGCAATCTACACATTTAATGCAATCCCTATCAAAATGCCAACAGCATTTTTCACAGAACTAGAATATACAATCCCAAAATTTGTATGAAACCAAAAAAGACACTGAATAGCCAAAGCAATCTTGAAAAAGAAAAACAAAACTGGAAGTATTACAATTCCAGATTTCAAGTTATATTACAAAGCATTAGTAATTAAAACAGTATGTTACTGGCACAAAAATAAATGTAGATCAATGGAACAGAATAGAAAGCCCAGAAATAAACCCACAATTCTATGGTCAGTTAATCTTTGACAAAAGAGGAATAAATATACAATGAGAAAAAGACAATCTCTTTAATAAATAGTATTGTGAAAACTGGACAGCTACACGCAAAAGAATGAAACTGGACCACTTTCATCATATACAAAAATAAACTCAAAATGGATTAAAGACATAAATCTGAGACTTGAAACCATAAAAACCCTTAAAGAGAGCACAGGAAGTTACTTCTCTGACACTGGCCACCAACATTTTTCTAGATAGGTCTACTGAGGCAAGGGAAAACAAAAGCAAAACAAACTATTGGGACTACATCAAAATAAAAAGTTTCTGTATAGTGAAAGAAACAATCAACAAAAGTAAAAGGCAACCTACTGAATAGGAGTAGATATTTGCAAATGATATATCTGATAAAGGGTTAATATCTAAAATATATAAAGAACTGATATAACTTGGGGCGCCTGGGTGGCTCAGTCATTAAGCGTCTGCCTTCAGCTCAGGTTATGGTCCCAGGGTCCTGGGATTGAACCCCACATCGGGCTCCCTGCCAGGCGGGAGGCCTGCTTCTCCCTCTCCCACTCCCCCTGCTTGTGTTCCCTCTCTCGCTGTGTCTCTCTCTGTCAAATAAATAAATAAAATCTTTAAAAAAAAAATAACTGACATAACTCAATACCCTAAAACCAAATAATCCAGTTAAAAAATGGGCAGAAGACTTGAACAGATACTTCTCCAAAGAAGAGATCCAGATGGCCAACAGGCACATGAAGATATTCAACATCACTCATCATCAGGGAAATGCAAATCAAAATTACAATGAGATATCATTCCACCTCTTTCACAATGGCTAAAATAAAAAACATAAGTAACAAGTGTTGGTAAGGATGTGGAGAAAAAGGAACCCTTGTACACTGTTGGTAGGAATGCAAATTAGTGCATCCATTGTGGAAAACTGCATGGAGGTTCCCCAAAATTTTAAAATAGAACCACCCTATGACCCAGGAATTGCACTACTGAGTATTTAATCAAATGCTAGAAAAACACTAATTCAAAGATATACATGCATTCCTATGTTTACTGCAGTATTATTTACAATAGTCAAACTATGGAAGCATCCCAGGGGCTGATGTATATATATATATATATATATACACACACACACACACACACACACACACACACACACAATGGAATATTATTCAGCCATTTGCAACAACATGGATAGAGATAGAGAGTATAATGCCAAGTGAAATAAGTCAGTCAGAGAAAGACAAATACCATGTGATCTCACTCACATGTAGAATTTAAAACACAAACAAATGAGCAAAGGAAAAAAAAATCAGAGAGGGACAAACCAAGAAACAGCCTCTTAACTAGAGAGAACAAACTATTGATTACCAGAGGGGAGGTGGGTGGGAGGATGGGTTAAATAGGTGATGAGGATTAAATGGTGCATGATGAAATGATGAAAAAAAAATGATAAAAAAAAAGAAAAAAGAACTGAAGTATAAAATATGCCCCTTGACCATAAGAAAATTTGCTATATTCACAAATAAGTAGAAATTAAAAGACACACTATTAAATAACTAATAGGTCAAAGAAGAAATCACAAAGAAAATAAAAAAATATTTTGAGATGAAAGGGAAAATACCAACTACCAAAACACAAAATACCAAAGCATATTAGATGTAGCTAAAGCAGCATTCAGAGGGATATTTTCAATTGTAATTGCCTATATCTAAAAAGAATAAAGATGTCAAATCAACATAATCCCTTAAAAAACAAGAAAAAGAAGGGCAAACTAAACACAAAGTAAGCAGAAAGAAGACAATAAGGAAGAATGCAGTGGAAATACATATTGATAAATAAAACTGGGAGACTGACCAAGAAAAAGAAAAGGAGCAAGAGAAAAGGGGAAATTACTAAAATTAAGATGAACTTGGGGGGATAGGTACTAACTTTACAGAAATATTAGTAATTTTAAGAAAATACTATTAATAACGGTTATGTATACCAACAGAGTAAATAATAGTTGAAATGGACAAATTCTATAAACAAATGAATTACTGAAAATTACTTAAGAATTAGAAAATATAAATAGATCTACAGCAAGTAAACGGATTTAATTAGTAATTTGAAACTTCTCACAAGGCAAAAATCCAGGTTCCGGTGACTTTCACTACTGAATTTTACCAGACTTTCAAAGAATAATACCAATCCTTCACCAGCTCTTCTAAGAAAAATAGAATAGGGAACACTTCCCAACTTATTCTATGGAATCAGTATTACTGATATCAAAAGAAAACTTGAGTCTAGCAGCTCCTATGAATCACACAAAATTCCTCAACAAAATACAAGCAAACTAATACAACAACATATAAAAATGACTAGACACTATAATTAACTAGGATTTGGCAGACAAACTTCTCAATTTTAAAACTTACTACAAAGCTACAATAATCAAGACAGTGTTGTACTGGCATGAATGGATCTCATACAGATAAGAGAATAGAATTGAGAGTCCATAAATAAACACTTATATTTACAGTTTAAGTTTCACAAGAATTTCAAGAAAGTTTATTTGGGGAAAGAACTTTTTTTTTTCAACAATGGTGCTAAGACTGGGTGTATACATGCAAAACAATAACACTTGACTTCTATCTCACACCATGCACAAAAAATTAACTTAAAATGGATCATAAACTTGTATGTAAGAGATAAAACTGTAAAACTCTTAAAGGAAAACATGGGCATAAATCTTTATTACCTTCAGTTAGTCATATCTTAGACACAGTATCAAAAATACAAGTGACAAAAGAAAATTAGATAAATTGTACTGCACCAAAGCTTAAAACATTTTATTTATTTATTTATTTATTTTGCCGAAAATGATACCATTAAGTAAACTGAGAAGACATCCCATAGAATGGGAGAAGATATTTGAATATCATTTATCTGATAACAGAGTTGGGTATAGAAGATTTAAAGAAAACATATGACTCTATTTATTTATTTATTTATTTATTTATTTGAGAGAGAGAAAGTGCAAAGAGGGATAGTGAGAGGGAGAAGAAGACTCCCCACTGAGTGGGGAGCCCCATGCTGGGCTTGATTCCAGGACTTTAGATCATGACCTCATCCAAAGGCAGACACTTAACCCACTGAGCCACCCAGGTGCATCATGACTTTTTTTTTTTAAGATTTGTTCTTTTATTTTAGAGAAAGAGTGTGTAAGCAAGGAGAGGGGGTGGGCAGAGAGAGAGAAACTCAAGCAGACTCCCTACTGAACAGGGAGCCCAACATGGGGCTCAGTCTCACACCCATGAGATCATAACCAAAGCTGGACCAACCCAACCGAGCCACTCAGGCACCCCCACATATAACTCTTAAACAAAAAGACAAATAACCCAATTTAAAAATGTACAAAGCATTTGAATAGACATTTCTCTAAAGAAGATATACAAATGGCCAATAAGCACATGAAAAACTGTTCATCATGATTAGTCATAGGAAAATTCAATCTAAACCGCAATGAGATAATCACTTCACAACCACTAGGGTGGCGACAGTAGATTATCAAGTGCTGGCAAAGATTTGGAGAAATGAGAGCCTTTATACACTGCTCATGGGAATTTAAATGGTGCAGCCACTTTGGAAAACAGTTTCACAGTTCAAAATGTTAAATGTAATGTTACCACTCCTGCCATCTCACTCCTAGTTATATATCCAAAATAAATAAAAATATATGTTCACTCAAAAATTTGTATACAGATGTTCACAGGAGCATTTTTCATAGTAGCCAAAAAATTAAAAACAGTCTAAATGCCCATCAACTGATGAATGGGTAAAAAAATATGTGGCACATAAAATCTTAAAAAAAAAAAATATGTGGCATATCCATACAAAGGAATAATATTCAGGAATAATACTGATACAACAATCTGTGTTAACTTTGAAAACATTATGCTAAGTGAAAGAAGCAAATCCATAGAAACAGAAGGCAGACTATGATTTATGTGCCTTTAAGGGCTGGGAAAGATAAGTAGAGAGGGCAGCAATGAGGAGTGACTGCAAATACACACAGGTTTTCTTTTGGGGAAAACAAAAATGTTCTAAAATTATATTGCGGTGATGTTTGCCCAATCTACATATCTTTGCCAGCACTTGATCTTTTACTGCAGCTACCCTAGTGGTTGTGAAGTGATATCTCATTGTGGTTCTGATTGAATTTAAATTTATTTAAAGATTTATTTATTTATTTGAGAGAGAGAAAGTGCGAGATAAAGAGCATGGGGGGAGGGGCAGAAGGAGAGGGAGAGAAGCCTATCACGGAGCCCCACGTGGGGCTCTATCTCATGACCCTGAGATCATGATCTGAGTCAAAATCAAGAATTGGAGGCTTAACTGACAGAGCCACCCAGGCCCCCCTGTGAATATATTTAAAAAACACTGAACTGTACATTATAAGTGGGTGAATTGTATGCTGTATTATTTACTTCAATGACACTTTTAAACAACATAATTTACATCATGCTAAATTTTTGCTTAAAATCTTCCAATAACTTCTCATTTTACTTGAAGCAAAATCAAATGGCTATATTCATCAATAAGGCCCTCCGTAATATGATCTCTATTTTAACCTCTCTGTCATGATCTGCTGCTATTCTCTTTGCTAGCTCAGTTACACATACTGCTTTTCAGGTCCTCAAACATGCCTGCAAACTCATTTCAGGGACAATGTGTTTGCTGTTTTTCCCACCTGGGACATTTTTTCCCTAGATACTGTGTGGATTGTTCCCTCATCTTGTGCTTTTGCCCAACAAAGCCTTCATGAGACAACTGTGCTTTAAATGGAAACTCCTTTGCCCTTTCCATGTCTTTTTTTTTTTTTTTTTCCCATGTCATTTGCCATTGTTTGGCCTCCTCCTTCCTTTGTTTTGTGTTCTACTATCTACACTCTAAAATGTAGATTCCCAAAGGCATGACATCACCTGTTTTTTTCACCGTGGCTTCCCTAGTACCTAGAACAGTAGGTTATTACATGGTAGGCATGAAACAAATATATTTGCTCAATGTATTATTTATACTATGTAGCTAATATCTTTAATTTTCTACTGCAGCCAGGAAATGTAGTAACCTTGTAGAGCTTAAAGTTCTTTCATAAAAATAAAAGCACTTTACTTTTTTGAAATGAAAAATGTGTTAAAAATCACACAACATTATTTTCTCAGCTGAAGTTAAAGCATGAATATCTGATAAATCATATCAAACATGTAGGACAAGATCCAATTAATTGACTTTTGCTGCAAACACAAATTATAATTTGTTCTCATATCACAGCTCTGACAACATCAGTTAATCTTTGGGTACCATTCCCTGAAATATCTTTGTCTTTACTGCTTCCAGGTTGCAGAGATTTAATCAGTATGGGCCTGACCACAGCAACATCTGGCAGAGCCTGCAGGGGCTGACAGTCAAAAGAGAGAAGGGGTGAGGAGAATGACTCATTCCTCCAGTCACCAGGGTAACCAGAGTCATAGTGACTGGTCTTGTTGACATTTCAGGCAATGATGTTCAGGATTAACCTGTGTTTTCATTATGAAGACAGAAAGTGTGACTCAAAAGTCATGAATTGATTATTGCCCAGGTGCAACATTAGTGTTACTGCCTTAAAACACATTATAAAGTATGAAATCTGAAAGGATACTGGAAGGTCACCCAATACATAAAATATAGTCCCCACTGTCCTGACATGACATGTCCAATTATCAACAACAGTGATTCAGTCCTTTAAGATATATTGTTCTTAGCAGTCATCTGCCAAAGAGACTACTCAGAGATGCTATGCATAAAAACACATCATCTTCCATTAACAGTATTTTTTTTAAAGATTTTATTTATTTATCTGACAGAGAGAGAGAGACAGCAAGAGCAGGAACACAAGCAGGGGGAGTGGGAGAGGGAGAAGCAGGCCTCCCGTGGAGCAGGAGGGCTCGATCCCAGGCCCCTGGGATCATGAACTGAGCCGAAGGCAGACGCTTAACGACTGAGCCACCCAGGCGCCCCGCCATTAACAGTATTTTAAAATAGAATAATGTTTCATAATTTTTAATTCTTTTGCCTGCAAATATAAGAAACAGACTTTGGCCAGTTTAAGAAGAAAGCAGTAATTTATCACAGAGACTGTAATATGGGCTAGAAGGAACTAGAATCAGATTAAAAACTCCCCAAACCTTTTCTCCATTGCTCATATTTTCTTGCTCTACAAGGGTTTGCATTCTATTTCCCTCACTCTCTCCCCAGCTCATCTCCCAATATTCATTTTGCCTGCTTCTCTGGTCCATATGGTGGGTTAAAAGTACCTTCCCTGTAGCTTCCAAATGCACATTTCACCTCCAGCTGAAGAAAATGAGAATATTTGTCCCTCTCATTCCCAACTGTAAAATTCCTACAGAGATATTTGTTTGGCCACAGTTCTATAAGGGACCCACATCCTGATTGAAGCTATACTTACTAAGAGTCAAGGTCACATTATACTAAATATCTTGCATGGTGCCCAGGTTGATTAGGGTAGACAACTACATGTGGTGTCAGGAGCTGGGCAGCATCTTCACAATGCCTTTGTATGGAGCACATTTTTAAATCTACTTGCAAAATTAATAGATGTCTACAAAAAGTGCAGGAAAATGTTATAAATTTACTTCTGAATCTACCTCAGGTCTCTTCACTAAACAACTGCTGTTAAACTTGCAGTGCTGAACTAGTAAACCTTAGCCATTAGCACTCTAACATGGATGTTTTGGGGAGGAAAACATTTTTCTCTACTCTTTAATGTTCAGTGCTTGGGAGCCTTTGAATTAAACTGACAAAAGACAGATTAGCAGGAGAAAAGACAAAATTTAATCACATAGGTTTGAGAGTTCACAAAAAAGTGACTCAAACAGGTGGTTAGAATTTGGGGCTTATATACTATCTTAATAGGGGAATGTGAAGAAGAAAGGACACTTGAGGGAAAGGAAATGACTTTACAGAAAGATGAATGGGTCCTTAGGAGTATAGATGAGGGAGATGATAGTTTTGTGACCATGTCTGTTTAGGTGTGGTGTAGAGACTTCTCATCTCTCGTGATGAGTCAATCTTCCCTGGTTGTTCCCAGGAAGGGGATTTAAGAAAACTGAGTTTTTAAAGGAAGCTTTGCTTCTAGGCAGATAAGAGATTTCAAGACCTCAAATGCCTTATGCTCAAAATAATTTTTATCCCATAGTGGCATATTCTGGACCCTTTCAGCTATATCAATGTGATGTCTCATTAAAAGCAGTTAAATTACCCAGGAGTAGGTTCAGAGGATAAGTGGCTCTGTTTTATACAGAAGCCACAAAGTCAGAAAACGTTCTGAGCAAAGTCAACTCTTGAGAAGTGGTAGGAGGGAATCTGGAGAGAAGGCAGCATGCAGGGGAGCAGGCACCAAAGGAGACAGGAAAGGCAAGCTTTATAAAGTACAACAGGTCCTGCAAGTGCCAGTCCATGTGATTCCTGAAACAAACCAGTGAAATAAGCATGACTGCTGTCTTTAGCTCTCCTGGGAGCTCTCCTTTATGAGAGGTGTGGTTACTTAACTGTGATGATTTACAGTGTAACTTCTGGAAGGAGTACCTGAAAACACAACTTCTAATTTTCAGATGGATCTCACTACAGTGTTTACAAGCAAGGGCAGCACAATCTGGCAGAGGCACCTACTTGATATGGGTATTGAAAGGAGTATACAATTACATATATGGGAAGCACTAAGCCAGTGTCTAGCACACTGTAAGCACCTCAATAAGCAGCAGCTGTTTTGAAGCCACTCTTTGAAAGGCTGTATAGGTTAGTGGTCAAGAACATGGACTCTAGAACCAAGCTTCAGGATGTAGTACTTATTTCTTTGCACCCTAACTGTGCTAACCTCTCTGTACCTCATTTTCCTCATCTGTAAAATGGAATATTTATAGAAAGAACCTCCAAGGTTTCTTATTATTTTTTAATGGGGATTAAATAAGTTAATATGAAAAGCACTTGGAACATTTCCTGTAGGTACTATATGTGTTACTATTACCAATAGAATCATCAACCAGGATGCAATTGGGAAGCCCAAAGTGGGGATGAGTTATAGGATGACTAATCTATGACCTCAAGGAAGTGATCGAAGACCCAGTTTCTTCTCACTGCTCCACTATTCCAGCTATAGGACTGGGGCTTGATTTTATGCTGCATGCTCATGTGATGGAAGGGATTATTTAATTGGTTCAAACAAATTGACCTACTCCTCTGAATCATGCAGGTCTTGCTATCTCATTTGTTGGCTTGATTCTTTTTGTGAAAACAATTAGCTTTCCTTTTTAAACATCTACTGACAAATTGACAAGTTTACCCTTTTAATCTGTGGTGTGGAAAAGTGGTAATTTTAATACAACAGTTACAGCAGATTGATCAGGGTACCCCAGTGCAGTGACCTGATTGTTCAATTTCACTGCCGGAAGTGGTTCCTGCTATTCCACAGTATCTGCAGGTTAGTTTTATATTAAAAAAAAGGGGGGGGAGCACCTGGGGGGCTCAGTCAATTAAGCTTCTGCCTTCAGCTCAGGTCATGATTCCAGGGTCCTGGGATTAAGCCCTGCATTGGGCTCCCTGCTCACTGGGGAGTCTGCTTCTCCCTCTCCTTCTGCTCCCCCCCCACTTGTGATCTCTCTCTCCCTCTCTCTCAAATAATTAAATACAATATTTTTTAAAAAGTCCTATCAAGAGCCAGTGGGTTATTTTTTTGGTCTCTGATTAAACAAAAATCATTGATTCTCACCAATAATAACAAATCACACGTCCACATTCACCAGATCTTTTGTTTTTGGTTTTGTTTTGTTTTGTTTTGTTTTTGCAGTTAGTGTCACTTGGGTTCTTTGACAGTAGTAAGTTCCTAACATTTTTACATGATGTTTTCAAATCATAAATGATTTAAAACTGTTTATTAGGAATACGAATCAGATAAAACAAGAAATTTGAAAACTGAGATTGAGAGTAGTAGAAATGTACAAGTTAATGAGGGGTAATTTAGAAAAAGTTAAAGCCAAAAGTCTGTAAAAATGAAGAAAATGAAAACCATGGAAAATGTGGTAGCTAAGACTTCCAACAATGAAGTTGGCAGTAAAGAAAACAACAGAATTACACTAACAGGAATAGTGGATTAGCATATAGCAGGGAAGTCAATCAAAAAAGTTTGAGAATTTATCTAGATAATTATTTAAATATAAATTTTATTGCTATAGAAATTCAAAAAAGCTTACAACTTGGTAACTCATGGGAAAATAAATCATGAACAATCACCACTGTAAACTATCACATGTGGTAACATGCACTGATCTTGCAAAGTGTGAAGGAAATAGTCAGATATTTTTGAAATAACACAAGAAAATTATAAACAAAGAAGTAGAAGGTTGGTCTCCAAATCCACTTGAATAGCACAGCTCACTTAGTACGAGATGAACAATGTGCTCCACACTCAGTCTATATGAGACTTTTCTCCACCTTCAAGAGATTTAGCCTAGCTGGGGAGAAAGAATGTGGTCTTGGGCAGAAAAATAATTTATTAGCTGATAACCTAACTACAACATTAGAACTGCTCTCATTTGAGTGTATTGCTTAGTCTTATATTTTCTCTTATGTATATTGTATCTTAAAAACTTATGTGTTCTGGTTCATTCATGATTTTTCATGAAAAACAGTATTTTTCTCTTTATTTTGTTATTTTTTCCTGACCATTTAAGAGGAAGCAAAGACTTCCCTTTGATCACATCTGTCAAGACTGATGGAAAGCACAGAGTCATTTATGCTTAGACCATCAGCATTTCTCTAAATGCTGATCAGCTGAATTACTGATCAGAGGGATTGCTATAGAACAATCTCAACATTCCTTAGATTTGGTATCAACAGCTCAGGAGAGAAGCTGCAGCAGGACAGGTGACTCCAGGACAGGAGAGCTATGGGTAGGAGGGTGGGAGGACTGGGGAAAAGGGATTGGGAATTATCAGGCTGCAAGGCCTGCACACATGAACAGAAAATGAGCAGTTTCCATGGACAAGAAAGTCTCAAAGTTTCATCTCTAATAGCAGACTTGAGGCTTGGTTAGGGTGCTGCAAGAGAACCCACCTGGCAGAAAAACCAGCTTCCCAGTTCAGCTTCCAGGCATAGTTCCCTGAGGTGTAGGCTGTGACAGCTTTTAGAGATTGCTTTTTTCTTGGGCAACCTGAATCATTCCCAGCATCTGTATCCCAGAAGAGGACTCTCTTGTGAATTAATAAAGGACTCAGCAACCTAGAAAATTCAATGAACTGACTTCTCATTCCTAACAAATCCCCACTGTACACAGCAGATAGGTCATTTGCAGCTCCCCTTGAGTGATTCTAGTCTCCAGTCTGAGAAGGTGGTCCCTCAGTGTCCCAGGATTCTTTCTATTCATTTCAGACCAGGAAAAATCATTTACTTGTTCCCAACAGTGTGAACATTGCTATGCCAGGAGATGAGGATGAGGATGATGAGGATGATGATGATGATGATAAATAATAATAATTATTGGTTCTAAAATACAGACATGTGATTTAGGTTCAGCTAGTCAGATACATCCATAAGAGATGCAAAAAAAATTCAGAGTTGAATTATGTGGGGAAAAGAGAGGAGATACGAATTAAACATCAATTTTGCTTCTATGAATTGCCACAGAGTAAACCTGGTTCTGTACTTAGCACTGTAGTGTGGCTTCCTGGTTTGAAAGCTTCCTGAATATAGTACAGGTTGCAATTCCCTTGCTGAGCCAGTTCTAGAGTGTGGAACCAAAATTGTCCTGGCAGCTCAGCCTGGAGTCAATTTCCTTAGCCTTTTCCAATGTTTCTGTAAATTATCTATATAACTTATAAAATCCCTTTCTCTATAAACTAGGTAGAGTATATTTCTCGTTAAGAACTCATACCCACAAAAATCCTTTCTAGAAAGTTTTTCTCTTATAACACCCTCAGATAGACACCTCTATTCTGTTTTTAAATAGAGATAAGTTTTAAACTGTCCTTGATCCATTCAGGTATCCAACCTGTCTTAACTGCAAACTTACATTAGTTCAGAAAAATGTACCAAGGCATATTCAATGCCTTAAACTTTGCTGGATTCAGAGCTAATACAAATAAATAAAATATGATTCTTATGTTTAAAAAGTTTTCTGTGAACAAAATGCACAGAAACTAAGAAATTTATTTTTGATAAAAAATTTTTTTTTATAGTCATTTACTACATGATTAGCAATGTACAATTTTGGAAGAATGGATCTTCTTTTAAACTCATGATGTGTTTGGTTGACTTGTATTTCTGCCACAGTATTTATCATATATCTTTGTAGTTGTGTGAATGGGTGTATGTACGCATGTGTAACTTTGTGTGTACAGTTTTATCTTCTCATGTGGAAACTCCTTTGGTGTAAGGCTCATATACTATTCCTCTTTCTACCACTAAAATCCTTAGTACACTGCTGGTACTCAGGAATAGTTACTGAATGAAAAAACAGCCAAAGTAGGCAAGCTATATCAGAAAGAATCCTAAAGACCCTACAGAAAATTAGGCAGAAATATGTCTCCTTTATGATGGAGTTCTTCCCTTAACCAGGCCTCCTACACTTCCCAACATATCTACCAATTATGAGGGAATTTTTTGTTGTTGTTTCTTTATTGTTGTACGGGCACAGAACTAATGACAAGACAGCCGTAAACCCAGGGAACACATGATGAACACTCTCTGCTTCGTCTCATTTCCCCAGCCCTGTCTTGGACTGTGCCTACCTTAATTTATGACAACCAATGCCTTTAGGAATAATGGGGCTTCTGAAACCAGTGTTCTTATGGATTAGCATTTTTCTGGGGAGCTTTTTAAAAATTCCTGATGCCTAGGCCATATCCCAGACCAATTAAATCAGGAGCTCTTGGGGAGAGCGCTAGGCATCGACTTGTAAAACTCCTGAGGAATTCCAATGTGCAGTCAAGGCTGGAAGCAACTGCTCTAATGATTTAATGATTTAATATACTTTAATCAAGTGTATCTCTAAGAAAGTCTTAAGATGAAAAGCTACTCAGCTTTGCATTATTGAATCCATCGGAAAGAGTTTGCAATGTGAATAAATGTGTAAATAAAATATTTTTAAAATATCCAGAGAGAGAAAGGCTTAACTCCCAATCATAATAATGTACGCAAATCATAGGCTTTTAATATTCCAAATTGTTCTAGTGTAATCTAATCTCTGTATTGTTCTAAATTGACTATATACATTGTCCAGGTGAACAGAATTCTATTTCAGAGTTTATGACAATTAAACTTCCTAACTAAAACACGTTTAAATTATTCCAAATAAGAACATAATAGTTCCTTAAAAAAAAAAAAAGTCAAAAACTGAACAGGAGCCTTGTTATTCTTTTATGTTTCTTTTCTTTTCTTTTTTTTTAAGATTTTATTTATTTATTTGAGAGAGAGAGAGGGAAAGAGAGCAGGAGGGAGAGGGAGAGAGAATCTGAAGCAGACTCTGTGCTGAGGGCAGAGCCTGATGCAGGACCTGATCCCATGACCATGAGATCATAACCTGAGCCAAAACCAAGAGTCAGATGCTTAACTGACTGAGCCACCCAGGCGCCCTTTGAGTTCCTTTTCTTCAATTAATGTAATGAGTTTCTTTTCATTGAGGAAGCACACATTTTTAATTAAACTACTTAGGAGCATAGTAAATATAACTCATGACTAAATGTTTTCCATGTGCATTCATATAACTAAATTTATATACAGTTACAAGGTAAAATAGCTAGGGGAACAATTTCAGATAGGTGTGTGATTTTGGTATGCCCTCTTACGCCATAATATTTTCCCTGTTCCATAGACATTTTCCAGGCAGTGATATCTCCTATTCTTTTCCCCTTTTCTTCCAGGGAGGGAGAAAGCTATAAAATCTAGGAATTAACTTTCCTGCCATCCCACCCTATTTTCTTTTCTTTCTTTCTTTTTAAAAGATTTATTTATTTATTTGAGAGAGAGAGAGTGTGTGAGCTCAAGCAGGAGGGGCAGAGGGAGAGAGAATCTCAAGCAGACTCCATGCCCAGTGCAAGTCCAATGTGGGGCTCGATCTCACGACCCTGAGATCATGACCTGAGCTGAAACCAAGAGCCAGACGCTTAACTGACTGTACTACCCACATGCCCCCCACCTTATTTTCCATCACAAGTACCTCCCCAAAATCCCGCCACCTAGACTTCTTGGCTCTTTCCCCCACCTCTTTCTGTGTTGTTTTCTACTTCCTCTGAGTTTGGCTGGTTTCATCCACTCCTAAAGGCCCCAAGGCTATGAAACCAAATGTAGGAACACTGGAAAGAGGTCTAAGTGGCCTTTCCAAGCTGGATCACAAAAGTGACAGCTGACTGCCTACTCTGCATCTGGAAAGGCTGTCTGACTTGGTTTTTATGTTTCCAAATAGCCTATATTTTAATTTGATCTATTTTCTTCCCATGTACTGGATGCAAATGTATATGTAAATAAGAACTGGTGCAAATATTCATCTGGAAATAGAATCTAGGGAAATAGAAAACACTACCTACTCAGGTGATCTCAAGCAAGTTAACATTTGAGTGCCATAAATTTCTAAATATTTAGTATGGAAATAAAAATAGGTAATTTTCATGTCCATTGTAAAGACTGGAGACAAGTTATGTAAAGTACTAGCAAAGTGCCTGGCACATGTATTACACCCTCAAAAAATGTTTGTTATTCTTGTGTTGTTATGATTGCCAGGATAACATACATGACTACGTAATCAAGACAAATTCTTCATCTATAAATGTGGGATTAGAAATGTAGTTCTATAATTTTGCTATGTGAAATAAATTAAGTGATGTATTCAAAAATGATGTGCAATTTATAAATCATCATGAATTTAACTATTACTAGTAGCTTATCCTATTGTATTCATACTAATGTAACCTATTTTGTTTTTGTTTTTTTTAAGATTTTATTTCTTTGAGACAGACAAAAAGAGAGCATGAGCAGGGAAGAGGGGCAAAGGGAGAGGGAGAAGCAGACTCCCCGCTGAGCAGAGAGCCCAGCATTGGGCTCGAACCCAGGAACCCGGGATCATGACCTGAGCTGAAGGCAGATGCTTAACTGACTGAGCCACCCAGGAGCCCCAAACTATCTTGATTTTTTAGAAGTGTCTTTACTAACCAAATTCCTGGAAAATATATAAGGGTGCTGACTAAATTAAAGCTATAAATTGAACAGGTACTATTTCCATAAGGAAATTGATTTCTTAAAGCTGCTAGAGAAATGCCAACTATTTAGGGGGATAAAGGGGAAACTGGAGGAGAGGAGCTCAGCTACCAATTCCATAAGGTCTATTTCCTCTCTGAAAGTCCAATAATGTCCTGGAAATCCTGAAATCAACATAGACTTGTTTTTTTGTTGTTCTTAGTTTTTGTTTTCCAATTAAATGCTCTGTTGTTTCCATTCTCACCCCTTAGGTTATCTTATTTCATTCTTTTTTGGAAAAAAAAAATCCTCTTTAAATTTCTAAAGCTGACATTTTGATGTCAATTCATGTTAAATTGGCCACCCACTGAATCCTGTCAAGATTGGAGATTAAATGACTGTTAAACTTCAGATGAACTCAACAAGAGCTACAACTGGAATACTAGGGGATTTATTCCTATTTGTATTCTTGGCTGAATATAAAAGATCCCAAATTTGGCTATAATCAGTCTGTGTGCATTATAAATCGTTTATGAGCCAAATTAATAAAAAGTTGTGGGTTGGTTTGTTTTTTAAGAGAGAGAAAGGACGTGCTTTCAAGAGGGGAGGTAGAGGGAGGGGCAGAGGGAGTGGGAGAGAGAGAATCTTAAGCAGGCTCCACGCCCAGTGCAGAGCTCAATCTCATGACCCTGAGATCATTACCTGAGCCAAAATCAAGAGTCAGATGCTTAACTGACTGAGCCACCTAGGTGTCCCAAGAAAAAGTTATTTTTTAAGAAAAACCTTTTACTGCACATGTAATTCAATGCTTATTATATAAATTAAGTAAATAGAAGAATATAAAGTTACCTACAGTCAACTATGTAGAAAGAACCACCTATAAAATATTGTTACCTACCATTCTTATGTGCAGTATTTTAAACAAAAATATAATCAGAATATGTATCTTCTTTTTGTAAACTGATTTTTAAAACATAAGGCTTCATGTTTCTATGATAGCAAATATCATACAATATCATATAATATTTTCATGGCATTCCACTGTAGGTTACAAGTTATTGGCTAATTAGGGTGTTTTAAGCCTTTCCTTTTAAAACACACTATGATGGTCAGACATGTATATTAATCTCTGTGCATATGCAACTACATCCTGAAGACCAATTCCTAGAAGTGGGATTGCTTTGCCAAATACACATAAGTTTAAGGATTTTGGTACATGTAACCAGAAATGTTTTCTATTTTTTTTAAAGATTTTATTTATTTATTTGACTGAGAGAGAGAGAGCACAAGCAGGGGGGGGCAGGAGAGGGAGAAGGAGAAGTAGACTCCCTGCTGAGCTGGGAGCCTGATGCGGGGCTTGATCCCAGGGCCCCAGGATCATGACCTGAGCTGAAGGCAGAGGTTTAACCAACTGAACCACCCAGGTGCCCCTTCTATTTTTATATTTTTACCAACTTCTGCCAACAGCAATCTGAGCTCATGTCAAGTGCTTTCTTATATGGCAACACTGGGGATTATCATTGCTTCTTAAAGATCTTTCTCATAGGATCATTTTAGGGTGTTGCCCTTATTAATATTTAAATGATTTATTATTATGGAGGCTGACCCTTTTTCAGGAAAATATGTTGCAATCATTTCCCCAGTTAATTTACCTTTAGCATCACGTAAGGTGATTTTAACACACACACAGACACTTATGTTTCTAAGCAAAAAATAGACAGTTGACTCTTAAAGAACATGAGTTTGAACTGTGCGGGTCCACTTATATGCAGAATTTTTTCAATAAATATAGCACAGTACTGTAAATGTATTTTCTCTTCCTTATAATTCTCTTAACATTTTCTTTTCTCAAGCTTACTTTATTGTACTCACTATATTTTTACCAGCAATGTTTGAACCCTTTAATATATATTTTGGGTGCAATTAGAAAAGTTCTCAGTGAATACCTTAAAAGGAAAGAGAGTTTGCTCTATTCTGAAGAGACAGAGAACATACTATATCTTACAGATGGAATTTCCTTCCTAGATATCTGCTGTTGTGCATAGGTTTTTGCAGTGTGAATGGGAAGATCATAAGGACAAGCCACTAGCTTGGCAACTAATTCACCTGGATTTCAAAAAACACGTGCCAGGCGCCTGGGTGGCTCAGTCGTTAAGCGTCTGCCTTCGGCTCAGGTCATGATCCCAGGGTCCTGGGATAGCGTCCCGTATCGGGCTCCCTGCTTGGAGGGAAGCCTGATTCTCCCTTTCCCACTCCCCCTGCTTGTGTTCCTGCTCTCGCTGTCTCTCTCTCTGTCAAATAAATAAATAAAATCTTTAAAAAAAAAAAAGTGTCAAATTATGAAACAATTGATATTTGTTTCTCTACAAATCCTATTTCCTCTTTCTGAGCCTCTCTCTTATCACCCTGTTTTACTAACAGCAAGCTCAGATCTCAATGATTTTGTGCTATTCCTTCCTGTTGAGATCATAGCACATGCTACGATGAAAAGACAAATAGGACCTGGTGCTTAGGATCAAAGGCAGTGACCATGGAGGAGATGAGGACATTCATTCATCAGTGACAGATAAAGATGAGAAAGGAGTGAAATGAATGAAGGATTTTCCCACAGCAATTAGGCATGCAGACAATTGGATTTGGGCCTGAGGAATCTCCTCTTACAAAGAATGAGCACTTCTCTGGAACACTGGCAACTTTCACGAGAACTTTGAATAAGTGCCACCAAAAAACGTGAATCTCAGGATGGATGTCAGGTCTATGTACTGGTTTGCTAGGGTTGCTGTAACAAACCACCACAAACTGGGCCCCTTAAACAACAGACATCTATTGTCTTCTACTCCTGGAGGCTAGAAATCCAAGATCAAAGTGTTGACAGGATTGGTTCCTTCTGGGGGCTGTGAGGGAGAATCTGTTCCATGCTGCTCCCCTAGCTTCTGGTGGTTTGCTGGCAATCTTTGACATTTCTTGGCTTGTAGAAGAATCACCTTGATCTCTGCCTTCACCTTTCTATGGCCTTCACTGTGTGGGTATCTGGGTCCAAACCTCCCCATTTTATAAAGACATCAGTTATATTGGATTAGGACACACTTTAATGGATTTAACTACATATGCAAAACTATTTTCAAATAAGGTGTTCTAAGGCAATAGGGGTTAGGTCATATGAACTTTGGGGAGAAACAGTTCAACCCATAGCAGCATGTGAGAGTACTTCCATGTGTTTCACTTATATAATACAATATTTTGGAGCTCTTTCCACACCTTTGTTGTCCTCACCCACCCACCCACTTAGGACTCTTAGTTCTTTCTACATTATGCTTACAATGCATATTAAAAATTCTGCTAAACCTTGCTTTTGAAACTGAATTCTAAGTAGTAAGGGGACAGGGAGAGCTCTATTCGCACTCACTTATACCATGAAGGCAATTCTGTTGTTTTTTTTTTTTTAAAGATTTTATTTATTTATTTGACAGAGAGAAAGAGGGAGAGCACAAGCAGGGGGAGTGGCAGGCAGAGGGAGAGGGAGAAGCAGGCTCCCTGCTGAGCACAGAGCCCGATGTGGGGCTCAATCTCAGGACCCTGATATCATGACCTGAGCTGAAGGCAGGTGCTTAACCAACTGAGCCACTCAGGTGCCCGGCAATTCTATTCTAATATACCTTTTATTCTGAATTTTTGTATAAAAAGTTTTTTTAAAAAATTGTCTTGTTGCCTTAAAAAAATTGAGAAATAATGAAATTCAAAATCAAACTTTAACATTAGGGATTGATGGAGTGATAGAAATGTTTTGAAATTAATGAATAATGATAGTTTCACAACTTTTAATATACTAAAAACTACTGAATTATATACTTTGAAAAGTGAATTTTACAGTACATGAATTATATCTCAATTTTAAAATGCTTATTTTAATTTTTAATATTTCATCAGGAGAAAAGCAGGTATGTACAAGCACATTATACCCTAATACTGCACTTCCCTCTCTACCAAAAAAAAAAAGGAAAGAAAAGGCAAAAACCACAAAGAAAAATAAAAACCATTTGCTACTGATCCTTAACACATGAAGTATCATCCTTTCGGTAAGACACACTATTGGCTTCAAAGAATGATCTCCTTTGAAGCCAGTAATGTGTCTTATTTTTTTTAATTTCTTGCAAAGCATTAGGGATTGACCAAACTATAACAGCTGTTCAATAAATATATAGTAATGGAAGTCATGTTAGTGAATGAAGACTCTAAATTTTAAAAGTAATCACATCTCAATATGATTTAGGCCCTGCCACACGGTAGCCTGGTGACTCTGAGATGTCTAAATCTCTCCAGGCCTGAAGAAATGGGGTGATAATAGTTAACAATGATTTCAGAGGGTTTTGATAAAAATGATGTGTGATAACATATATAAATGACTCACTGTAGTATGGGCTGTATAATAAGTGCTCAATAAATTGTAGCTATACATCATTACCATTATTATTAGTAGAAGTACTATTATCATTGGTTATTATTGAATTGACTATTCTCCTTCATTAATTAATATACTTTAAAATGAAAAGCCTGTCTTTCAATGCAGAAGCCCCTTATTGCATTGGTTGGACAGATGGATGACTGCTTATCAACACTCACTCATTCAGCCAGGGAGGTAAATATTTATTGAGCATTATGTAGATTAACCACTGAGCAAAGTCAGGAGTCTGTATCCCACTTCCGGCATCAACTTTTGGCTCTGTGCCTATTTGTCCTGATTTCCGGCTTTAGGCCAGCTGTCTGTGCCCAGTGACATGGGCTTTATGGTTTGCTCAGTCTCCAACTTTGATCTCTTTGTTGTTCAGACCTCCTGACTTATATGTCAGTCTACCTTATCACCAGCCCCAGGGCTTATGGCCTTTGATTTACAGTTTATATTAATGAACTGATTTGGAGTTCAAATCAGGTGTGAAGCCTCCTGATCCAGTCATCTATGCTCCTTTGATGTAAGTCTTGGCAACTGAGGTCTATTTATTCTCCTATTGGCTAAGTTTGCTAGAACACTAGCCAAATGAAATTAATTCTGTCTAAATTCTGTCTAAAAAGCAATAATACTACCCGGCCTTTTATCTTTTCAAGGAATTTAAAAAATAAATGTCTAATATTTTTACTAATTTCTGTATAGTTGTGGAATATAATTTTACTAGGCTTGAGCCTCCTTCCTTCTTTCTTTCCTCCCTTCCCTCCCTTTCTACTTCCTGTTTATCCTCTATCATCTATCTATCTATCTATCTATCTATCTATCTATCTATCTATCTATCTATCATCTATCTATCTAAATTGAGAATCCATTTGACTTTCTTAAAAACACCTCAGTCATGAGCAGCAGAAAGGTTTCAGGGTTCAGCGTTTAGCTGATTTCAACTCACATGCATGTTTCTCTCTCACATACATGTAATAGCCTCTTCAAGAAGGACACTGTCCATATTCAGATACAGATTTAACATCTGGATCATTTTAAACACATAGTTGGAGTTCATTAGCTGAATAATTTAAGAATCCAGGTTTTCTTCCTTCCTTCTATCCTTTTGTATTTCCTTCCTTCCTTTCAAATTGTTTGAATTTGCCATTTGTTTGATTTCATAACTTTGGTCACAGCAACAAAGTCAAAAGTCATTACTCTTAGCATTACTGAGAAACATCTTGTTGGGAAAGATTACCATATATTATTATATTATCTTTTTAAATAACAATACAAGCCCATTGTGGAAAAGATAAAAAAAGAAACAAATAAAATACTGTCTTTGAAATGTCACAGTGCACAGAACTAATGTATCTACTTATATGGATGAATCTCTTCATGGCTCTGATTTCTGTCATTTGTGACCTGCTCACAATGCTAGCAGGCATTTTATACCCAATTCTGTCATTTTGGCTTAAGTATCATGATGGGGCCTGAATAGAGCTTCCCAAACATAGTGATCTCCTTGTTTCTAATTCATCCTTAATGGAATCAAAATCCATAAGTGAAGAACTAAAGGCAACTGTGAAACATGTTTGTTCTACCACATGCTTGAGTGTCAACAATACTAGTTATTAGGTTCCGCATGGTCAGGGCAAGTGAGGTCAACAAGCTAACATCACTCTATTGCTTCCTGATCTCTGCCCTCTGAAGACTACGTTGGGTAGGCTGACTTACCGGTATAAAGTAAGTGCACACTTGAGTGGCTTCAGTAAGTAGGGTATATAGGGGCAGATATATGGGAATGTAAGGAAACTAAAAAAGAGCTCAGAACTAATATGAATAGACTTAGAGGGAAATAAACAGTAACTTGGGTACATAAATGGCTTCACTATTGTGACACAGGGTGTCAAATTTCAATAGCAATTTTCTTACTAATCATATCCTCAGAAGGAGACATTGGTTGATTTCTAACCCTAGAGTCTCTTTTTATTTTTGGTTTTGATAATTCCCTGGAGCAGACCTATGGTAACACAAGTCTGGCAGAGAAGTCTCAGTATGAACCACTATCCAGACCCTGGCCAGCCCATGGGTACTGTTCTGGCCTGCTCTGGTCAGGAGAGTGGAGTCACGTGGTACAGAGCATGGTGACCTATGAATAAGAAACCTTTCTCAAGAAGAGTAGGTACAAGGCAGATTTCCTATGGCAGGTGTTCAAAAATCATCTTAAGCAAAGGAATGGTATCCAGAAAAATAAGTTAAAACTTGTAGCATTGTTAACAAAAATGGCTTATGCTCTAGTTTTTCTTAAGGACATCCAACTGCCCATTAAAAACCTATGATATGGGTGTAGGATGGTTCAGGTTCTTCTCCTGCTACTGTGAGTATAGTTCTTCTCCAGACTTCTAAAATGTGATGCCCAAGTTTTACTCTTAGATGATTATCTCTCAGCACACACCAAAAAATTAACTTCCAATAAATTTTTCAGTAACTACAAAACTGCACATTTATCAAAGGAACACAATAAAAGCATCTGGTAGAATTAAAGGCAGTCCGGTGATTTTTAGAGGAAGGGAGCTCAAGAAAAATACGGGGTTATAAATTAAGGTAAAAGTGTACCTATATTGTGTGGTTGGTTGGTTTATCAGTTGTACATGCCTCCTTCCTCTTCTGTCACATCATTCATAAATTTTATTTCTAGATTCCATGGCTTTGAAGTTCTCTTCTTATGATGCTGGTAACAAAGGTTTATCTCATTGGGTTTCTCAACACTCTTGAAGTAAAATCTAGAAGGAACAAAGGACATTTTTTCAGAACACAAGCAGGCAGTTGATTGTACACCTTTGTTCCTATAAAAAATAAAGCAAACAAATAGCAAAATACAACTTCCCATCTCTCCATGTAATACATGCAAATGGACATGATAGGTCATTTGTAAACAAATATTTTGCCTGCTAATTAAATTCTTTGGTGGCAGGAATAAGTAAGAAATTTTTGTTTAACATAATAAAGTAAAAATATTTAAAAATGTGTACTGTCTATTGTGCATTCTATTGGATTTGGACAGAAGTATAAGCCTTTGCTAATGGATAAGATTACTTCTAGAGGTAAATCAGGGAAGCATTAGCAGAAAGACCCACCAGACATATGGCAATCCAAAGGTAGTTTTCAAGAACAACTTTCAAGTAACCCACAGCAATCACATTGAGTGGTTTATAACTAACTTTGTCTTATGATTTCTAAAAGTTCCTTACTGGGCAAATGGCTTTTATTAGTCAAGGATAGGCAGGAAACACCAAACATTTTTGAGGTTTGCTTTTCTCTCAATTTTTGCGAGTCCAATAGAGCTTGAAAACCCCATTGGCTGTGAATAGAGGAATCCTCTTATGAATAGAGCAACGTATTTCCTCTGGCACATGTACTAGCCAGATTCAGAGTCCTCAACTTTAGGCAATGGATAATTGATAGATGAAACAGATTGGTTTACACACATTTTAAAGAAGAATTGTGTGCTGGGCTAACTTGAATATAGTCCTGAGATAACTCCTGGAGTACCTCTCAAAATGATAGCATTTTCTGGGCACCTGGGTGGCTCAGTCATGAACCGTCTGCCTTCGGCTCAGGTCATAATCCCAGGATCCTGGGATTGAGCACCACATCCGGCTCCCTGCTTGGTGGGAAGCCTGCTTCTCCCTCTCCCACTCCCCCTGCTTTCGTTCCCTCTCTCACTGTGTCTCTCTCTGTCAAATAAATAAATAAAATCTTAAAAAAAAAAAGTTAGCATTTTCCTATGCTCAGTTGTCTGTTTTTGTTGAACTGCTATTGTCAGTCTTTTCTGGACAAACTATGAGTTTACAGGTTGATACATCAAGGTCAGAACTTACAGTGCAAGGTGGAAGCCCAGATAGATTATGATTTGTTCTTAACTCAAGGATTCCTATAAGTGACACCCCACACCCACAAAATTTGTTTGTTTGCTTGCTTCTTTTCTATCCTTGCCTTTACTGTTTAATCCTTCCTCAGAGAAGCAACAGTATGGGCTTAACTATCATAGATTGCCAGCAACTGATTAATATTATTAGCTCTTGAGTGGGATTTAATTTATTTTTTTAAAAGATTTTATTTATTTATTTGACAGAGAGAGAGAAAGAGCACACAAATAGGCAGAGCAGCAGGCAGAGTGAGAAGGAGAAGCAGACTCTATGCTGAGCAGGGAGCCCGATTCAGAGCTCAATCCCCGGACCCTGGGATCATGACCTGAGCGGAAAGCAGACTCTTAACCAACTGAGCCATGCAGACACCCCTAATTTATTTATTAAATAAATTTCCAGTTTATTGAAATAAACAATTTGTCAACTGAAATATCTTCTGGAGTACCTGAATTTAAAATTGCTATTTGGATGTATATAAAGATGTGAATTCATTTAAAAATATGCTGATTGTAGCCTCTTCTTGTGACCTGGCTGGTGTTTTTTTTACAATGGGAATCAGAAGAAAGCACTGTTGTGACTTGCATGTTACTTGATATTATTTGTTATTGTGACTTGCTGGATCCACAACATCTTCCAGTTTCAGTTTACATGAAGACTAGACTACTGGTCAACCCAATTAAGTTAATCAAGAAAAATAACATGAAATTATTTGCTCTTGCATAGATACCAATGCAATCATCAGGGTTATGGCCCTATCCTCTTCTTGAACATTTCTGTTTCTGTATGTGAAGAGCAGAAAGATCGTAGTAATGGGTATATTGCCCTTCTAATTTGAGAACTACTGAATCCCAGATTGTCTAGCAAATAACCACTCCTGAGTGGTCTCCATTCCTGGAACAACACCTTCCATCATTTCTAAAACTTTGAAAAAAAAAATCTTGAGTTAGTAGTGACATTAGAATTTAGTTCCCTCTTATCATTTTATCTAATAATTCTCATTTCTCCTGAGATCTTTTTCATTTTATTCATATTTCTCCTCCTATTCCCTTCTTCATGTGCTCTAACCTCCTTTCAGCAAAAGCAAATCCTATTCACCCTTCAGTAAACTTACCCACCCACTTCAACCTATCATGGTTTCTCCCTAATTTTATCATCTACATTATACAGTCACATGAATCTTCCTATTTTTAAGAGAGTTTAATACTGGTAAAATAAGTGGATTCTATAGCAACACTGAGTCTGCATATCAGCAATATACTTATGTTAAGGAACCTGGACTGGATTGCCAACGGAAGAACCAAGTGGCACTCGGAGATCTTGGAGGATAAGAGGTTTATTCAACGCTGGTGGGCTCAGAGGAGAGTGATCTCCAAAGGTCTGAGCCCTAAGCACAAACAAAGGGGGCAATTTATACACTTCTACTTCTGCATACTTGGCACTTTTGGCACGTGTGCAAAGCGGGGCAGGGAGAAGAACCCGGAAGAGCCCTGGGACAAGGACTGGGACTCTTCCGCTGGCTCGGTTGGTCATCTTAGGACACAGATTTTCCTTATCATCCCCCCCTTTGATGCCCCTTTAAACACCTAGTTTAGAGGGTATCATTCTGTTTGACTCTGAGAGTTGATTGCAAGGCTTGGGGTAAACATGCACTTAATCATAAACTTAACAGCACACCAGGTAGAAGAAAAGACCAGGACTGACTAGGGCCAGGAAAACCATGGCGAAACGTGCTCAGGAGTAGACAGCAGAGGGCCAGTAAAAGTGGGATCTATGAACTTAAGTAGAAACCTCTGGGGGAAAGTCCAGTCAGGAGGGGCAACAGTGTAGAGTCCGACTCCTAAGATGAGGGAAATCACGCTGATGAGAGCCAGGGACCATAGATGGTCTCTCCACTAGCGGGGCTCCTCATCCGAATGATGAGCTTTCTTCACGCTTGAGTGGTGGACCCACGGGGTGACACCTGAGACCTTGAAGGCAGTAGGAGCATTTAGAACAATAGTCCACTGCGGTTTGAGGGGGTCTTTCTTCCAATCTTGGACCCAAACTGAGTCCCCTGTCTGGAGGGGAGTGTACCTGAGACCTTAAGGAGACTGGGGCCCTCTCAGTGGTGTACTTTTGTAATTTATTTAGGGTGGCCTCCAGGGCCTGAAGTTGCTCCTTTATCCCTTTATCTCCAACCTATGCAAGTTTCCTGGAAGGCTTCCCAAGCACGGGGGAGGCCGTCCATATATTAATTCGAACGGGGAGAAACCTGATGTCCCAAGTGTGTAGCAAGCACGTAGGAGAGCTAGGGGTAGCAGATCCGGCCATGGGAGGTTAGTCTCCTGACAAAATTTTGCTAAGGTTCCTTGAGGGTGCGATTCATTCACTCTACTTTCCTTGAACTTTGGGGCCGGTAAATGGTGTGGAGTCTCCAGGTGATGTTGAGAGAATTCGCCAAGGCCTGTATAATGTCTGCCACAAATGCGGGTCCATTGTCACTATGGATCTAGAGTCTACCTCTAGATCTTCGAAGGGGGTTGCTCCCATCCTCTGGACACCTGGCAGGGTCCATGGTGCAGACTGAGCATTATTTTTAGCACATGTTATGCATCATTCACTCATTGCTCAGCATAGTGCTGGCAGCTGACTGATGCAGTTCCCAGATGAGTGAGTTGGTGGTGTTCCTTGACTAGATGCCCTCCCGTTGCTGTTGGAACAAAGATGTGCCTGTCTGGCATCATCCACCATCCCTTTTCAGTCAGGGTGGCTCCCTCAGCCATGGCCCATTCCTTTTCCTTTTAGTGTAACTGGGCAGAGGGACTTCTTCTGGGGGTGTTAGGGCCATGGTGAGGGAAGGGGCTCTGTCTATGTCCTCACTGGCTGTGGTCTTGGCTGCCTTATCTGCCAGATGATTTCCCCATGCTATGGGGTCATCTCCTTTTTGGTGTCCCTTACAGTGCAGGATTGCTACTTCCTTTGGAAGCCAGATGGCTTCAAGGAGTCTCAGTATCTCTCCTTGTTCTTGATAGCTTTTCCTGCTGTGGTTAGGAGGCCCCTTTCCTTGTAGATGGCTCCATGTATATGTACAGTAGCAAAGGCGTACCGAGAGTCAGTATAGATGTTGACTCGCTTGCTTTCACCGAGGGTGAGGGCTTAGACTAAGGCATATAATTCAGCTCGTTGAGCTGACCATCCAGTTGGTAATGCCTTAGCTTCTGGGACTTCAGTGGTTGTGGTTACTGCACAACCCGCTTTCCGGGCACCCTCTTGTATATCCTGTAGGCTTCACATAGTGTTTCACAGTAGTCCCCGGGGGATTCCCCTGGTTGTTGAGTGACCGAGGATGCCTTAGTCATGTTCATGGGTTTCTTAGCTCCTACCTGGATTCCCTGGAGGAGGGCCTCCTCGCATCGGCAGATGTGGGCCTGTCCCTCAGTTGTGGTGAAGTCCCATGCTGGGCACTCTTCAGGTGCGGCTGTATTAGCCCAGGCAGCAGGGTCGATGACTCCCGCTGGTGCATGCTCTTCCAGCTACTGCCATGCACCTTTCATTATTCTCCTCCTTTCCTCTGTATTAAACAGGGTGCGGAGTAACTGTTGGCAGTTTTCCCAGGTTGGCTGATGAGTCTGGAAGAGGGATTCTACGAGGTCTACCATGGCCTGTGGTTTCTCAGAATAGGATGGGGTGTTATGTTTCCAGTTGAGGAGGTTGGTGGTGGAAAAGGGCTGACAATATATCATGGAATGGCTGGGTTGGACCATCCCATCTTCATCATGCCTCTCGGGTTCCCACATTTTTCGTACCGGCATTTGGAGGGCGCTTGTGCCTGCCCTGGGGCACAGCCTGGCTGCTGGTCCTGGAGAAAATGGATCCTTTGGGCCTGGGGTGCCGGTGGATCTTCTGGACCTGGGGGCGCCAGTGGATCCGATGGTGATGGAGTTGAAGGGCCAGGTATAGACAGTCTTGGTGGTATGTACAGTGGGGGCAGGATCCTCGGGATCTCCAGCTAGGATCTGTGTAGTGCTCTGCTTTGTCTCCATCAAGAGTTCTGAAGCATTTTACACATGACTGGGCTTAGGCAACCTGGCCAGACCTGTTCAGAGACCCTGTCTCCTCTTGCCTTGGGTTCAGTTGGAGGCTAGTGTGTCCAGTGGGCTCAAAGGTTATCTGAGCCCTAAGCTTGGAGAGTATGTCTTGGCCCAGGAGAGGGATGGGGCAATCAG
>NC_138381.1:27204168-27309456 GCF_054177405.1 Leptonychotes weddellii | reverse complement strand
ACTGCGACCATCCTCAGGGCCACTGGCATGCAGGCGATACCACAGCCCTTTTGCCAGGCTCACCAGTGTGAACTCGGGGGCCACAAGGTCTGACATGAATTCCTTTATCTGCCTGATTGCCCCATCCCTCTCCTGGGCCAAGACATACTCTCCAAGCTTAGGGCTCAGATAACCTTTGAGCCCACTGGACACACTAGCCATCCCACCCATTTTGATTCAGTGGATTTGCATAGGCCGGATAATATTACATCCAGTGCTCATCACAACACGTGCCCTCCGTAATACCCATCACCTGGTTACCCCATCCCCCAAATAGTTGCCTTTTTAACAAGGTCCTCCCAGGTGACTCTTATAAAGGAGGTTTGGAAACAATATCTAAGCCTTGCTGTTCAGAGTGTGGCCAGTGGACCAGCAGAATCTGTATCGCCTGGGGTATCTTGTTTAAATCGCCAATGTCAGCCCTACCCCAGACAGACAACTGGAATCTGCCTTTGAACAGTGTAGTAGCCTGGATTTTGATCTGACCTCTTCTTTGTTTTCATTTTAGTGGGTTTCCTCCCCTGACTTCCTTGCCCCAGTCCTCTCCAGAAGAGCCAGTGTCCCCTGCCTCTCCCTACCTGAGACCTGTCCCATCCCTGGGGGATGCTTGCCCCAACCTCCTACCACCCAGAGATGACAGGGAAAGGTGCTCTGTGAAGCTAAAGAACCTAAACAGCTGGAGATCTTGCCTTATTGGAGAAGGCCGACTTAACTCCCAGGTCTTCCGACCTCTGCAAATTCCAGACCCCCAGGCCTGTCTCATGAGCTCAATTTTGGTACTGGGGCTTTTGCTGATTTTCTTTAGGTCACCTGGATGAGGCATAAAGACCCTGGACTGTCCCTGCCTATTGCAAGCAAATCGTACCCAGGGGCGAAGGGTCTGAGCAATTCCTAGCCAGGAGTCAATGTATGGAAACTGGTCAGGGTGTCCTGGTTCTCCTGTTACGACTCACCATACTTGATGAATCATCGGGATATCCAATGTCCCTTCTGAAGGCCACCCGACATCAAAGGTGGGCCATTCCAATTCACATAGGGTTCTCAACTTGCCGGGGTTCATCCTGACTCCATAGTCTCCCAAAAACCCCTTCTTGAAATTTTTGATCATGGTCTCTAGAACCGTAGGTTTACTCTGCCCTGACCCCATGGTGATGTCTCCATGTGTGGTGGCGCAAAGACAGACAAGATGGGGGGTGCCTCCTGTGATGAGGAGACCAATCAGATGCCCTTCTGGCCGTGTCCCGAAGGAGCTTAGGTGAGGCTTAGCTGTAGTGGTCTCAGCATTGTGACTTACAATTGGAAACTATTCCGATGCCACCATAGACTGTATGCCGTTCACCATGGAATCGCAGAGAGGCCCACTCAGACTCCATAGGCTTCTGGGGACCTTAAAGGTGCCTGCCTGTGGAGTCACAGAATCAGTCTGCTTGAGCAAGCCAGTCCTGACTGCACATTCAACACACATTCACTGTAGAAGTTATTACATTCGCTCCCTGGGAATCCCTATGTGTGAGACCTCTAAGAGGTCTCTGGGAGGTGATCAGGCTCCCCTTCCACCCCATTGGGGGTGGGCCTTTCTGGTTCCTGGGGCCCCAGGTCTTACTGGAATCTGACGTCAGGACCAGGTCCTCACCTGTCAAGTCTCCTCAAGTCTGGCGGGAACAGCGGAGCGGGGCCGGCCCGAGGCGACCGGGGCAGGAGACTGCCAAAAATTAGGCCAGGAGCACCTTCTCCATTACGATCCCTTGTTCTGTCACTGCCCTGCCATTGCCCCAAACCGGTGGCAACAATGGGCCAGTGCGGTTGGGTTTCCCGATTAGGGAACCAAATGTTACAGAACCTGGACTGGATTGCCCGATGGAAGAACCAAGTGGTACTCGGAGATCTTGGAGGATAGGTTTATTTAAGGCCAGCGGGCTCAGAGGAGAGTGGTCTCCAAAGGTCTGAACCCCGAGCACAAACAAAGGGGGCAATTTATACACTTCTGCTTCCACATACTTGACACTTTTGGCGCGTGCGCGAAGCAGGGCAGGGAGAAGAACCCGGAAGAGCCCTGGGACTCTCTCACTGGCTCGGTTGGTCATCTTAGGACACAGATTTTCCTTATCACTTATTTAGTAGAATAAATCTCACACTTAAAATTTTTGAAGCAGAACAAAAGTACAATGTAGGGGAAACTGACCAAAGTGTGGCTGAAAAAAGATTAATATAATTATGTGGATAAAGCTGATAAGTGAGGATTTTACCTATGGTTTGAGAAGTAATAACCTGAAGAGAGAAAGAAACCATTATTTTTGGCATCAGCCTTACTGTTCTCAGAAAACTCATGGAATCTTGAAGAATGAGAGTTCAACAGGGAAAGAAATACTCTGACAGTAACAGCCTTTGGGATGATGTCATAGGACTTCCCCCTGGGAAGTGTCAACTGAAAGGAAAAATCTGAGAGAAGAGAAGACCTAGTAGAGACCTATTGGGCATCCTGACATTTTAAAATTACTGCCTTGGAGAAGAGAATTAGATAAATAATATGAAACTACGACAGTCATAGGAGTCACAGAACAGGCCAATAAACAGAAATTATGGAGATAGATTTAATAGGGGGTAGAACTTTGTAAGTATTAAAATGGTCCAAATAGAATATATTGCCCCCAGAATTTAAGAATCAGTGAATTCCCTGTCACTGGTTGTGATTAAGGAGAAATTGTGCAACAATATTTTGGAAATGTTACAGAAGATATTAATGTTGCAGAAGAGATTAACTCAGTAGTAAGAACAGATTTCACTTAGCATTATTTCCTAATTCTAAGGTTTCATTTTATTTGTAACTATGTTACCTCTCTCCCTAATTGGGAATTCTCTGAAGTCAGTGTCTGTGCCCAATATATTTAAAAAATTTTCTTCAAAGCTACTTAAAGCAGTGTACCTTTACAGATAAATGCACTTGATAAATACTTGATTAATCTGTAAATGTGTTAGATAAAATCTAATGATATTTAATGACAATGTTCTACTATAGTGCCTCAAATCTGTCCATGTGACTCTTAGGATCAAGCTTGGGGAACCTCTAGACAGTCCTTCTGCTTCAGTCATACCTCTTCATTTTCAATCAGGGTTTGTGGCTCTACTTAGTGACCAGTGTGTCCATTAGGAATATGTTGCCATCCCTCCGTTCTAGTTTCATCACTGAACCCTCACTGCAGCTGAACTTTTGAAGTGATACTGAGATGAATCCTTCATTATTCAGCTCTGCTCCTTATCCCTGCATTGTTCCCTCCAGTTATGAGAAACTGTGTCCAGAATTAACTCATTTCAATTAGTGGCCTGTCAACTCAGTGGGGCCTATTTAAAACAAATTAATTCTGGACATGCACTTGATAATTTGAAGCTAAGGGTAAATCCAACATCAGAAGACAGAAGTAGAAAACAATTTCTAATAATGAAACCATTATATGGTGACAAGGACTGTAAGTCAGTTGATAGCCTCTCTTTATCCTTGGATCCTTTATTTTCTCTCTCTTTTTTTTTTTTAAAGATTTTATTCATTCATTTGAGAAAGAGAATGAAAGAGAGAGAGAGCACAAGAGGGGGGAGCAGAAGAGGAAGCAGCAGACGCCCCGCTGAGTTGGGAGCCCGATGCGGGACTCGATTCCAAGACTCCAAGATCATGACCTAAACCGAAGGCAGTTGCCCAACCAACTGAGCCACCCAGGCACCCCTATTTTCTCTTCTGACAATGAGAAAAGGTCATGGGTTTCTTCTTCAAAAGGAGCTGTTTAACCAGTCCTTTGGTTTCTGTTTATTGAGTCTATTTAACTAGCTGTTTACATGGAGATTTCAGAAGCAATGGCCTCCGTATGGTCATAGTGTTCAGCAGCACTGCTCAGACAGCTATAGTTAGGCTATTTGTTTGATCAGTTCCCTGGTGAGCATTTAGAAGCCTGAACTGATACTAAAATAAAGTTTCTATTAGCTTTTTTTTTTAATTAGGTAGACCCTTAATATTTTTTTTAATATTGAGTCTTTGAGTCACAAAGATAGTTACCATGAACATTAGGGTACACAAATAAAGTATCTGACTAGCCTATTTTTTTTTATAGAGGAAGGTGGGAAAGACCTTCTACTGGACTGCTGAAGAATTAGCTAAAGGATGAAGACAGTCTGATGATGATGATGGTGATGCTGACAATGAAAAAACAGAACCATGTTTTTTTTAGTTTAGTGCTGCACACTTGTGGTTATATCTGCGTAATTACACTGGTTCTAGCACATAGAAAAATGAAATGTTGAATAAGAAGTAGGATCTGTAGGTAACACAATTATGGCACCAATTAAAAATAAATCCACTCTGTACTTTCAGCTCAATTTTTTTATAGACCTAAAACTTCTCTAAAAACAAAATTTTTAATTTAAACCATCACAGTAGTATTATTGATTAAAACAATTATCATACAAGGGTCTTATTATTAGCTGTTAATGTACAGAACAACATAAAATGAATAGCAGACTTTAAGGAAGATCCTAAGAAAATCTTTAAATGTCATGTGTAAGCAGATTGATATATATTTAGCAAATTTTAATAAGGGATATTAACAAATTAACCTGTCAGACAGTTAGCTGGAGTTAATAAAGCTTTCTGTTTCTAAGAACTTTTTAAGCTCATGAACTATATTTGCCTGAAGTAAGCCAAGCAATCTTTTTAGAAAACTTAAAGCAACTCTCAGTGTAAGAGGCACATCATGATGTCCTAGTGTAGATTTCTGAAACACTCCTGTCTAACCTTTAACTTCTCATCTGCTTTTGTCAAATGTTTCTGCATAGCTGGTATAGCTCTTGCACAAAACTTAATGTTGAATAAGAGGCAAAAGACTCACTCTGTTGAAGCTGAGTGATGTTGAAAGATCCCAGAGCAGAAATGACACATGGTACAAATAGAATAGGATGTCCCAGTTTTGATCAGTGTTCACCACTAAGATTCAGTCAGATTCAAGTGTGTTTGAAAATCTGGAGGAGCAGAAATCTATTTGCATCAGGATCTAAGCAGCTTCCAGGAGAAAGAGGTGTAGAAATGGTAAACCTGACTCAAACAAAACTGACTTCCTAGGGGCACCTGGGTGGCTCAGTCAGTTAAGTATCTGCCTTTGGCCCAGGTCATGATCCCAGGGTCCTGGGACTGAGCCCCGAATCGAGCTCCCTGCTCAGTGTGGAGTCTGCTTCTCCCTGTCACTCTCCCTCTGTGCTCTCTCTCAAATAAATAAATAAAATCTTAAAAACAAAAAAGCAAAGACAAAATTGACTTCCTAGAGAGACGTCTGTCCTTCTGAACACACATAGAAGATCTGAAACCAGGAATGTGTTCTTGACCTGGTCCATTGTGATCTATACAGTGATAGAGAGAGAAGCCATAGTCACAATTAAAAGAGCTGCTTTTTAATAAAATCTACTGATTCAGAGCTTTTCAGACTTTAAGATAAATGTAAATCGCCTGAGAATTTTGTTAAAATGCAGATTCTCTTTCAGTTAGTAGATTGGGCCGGGTGAGGCTGATGGTGCTGTGGGTTCCAGAGAACAGCACAAGGTCTCTGATTATCAGGATCTAAGCAAGGATCTATGAGATTAGGGTCCAGGGTGATAGTGTTATGGTGGTCCTTTTAAACAGCATGACAAATAAAAGAGTAGCATTTTCCATATTTTGTTACCAGACACTGAATAAGTTTGCAATATCACAACCTTCAGTTCCACCAAGATATCCATGTGAGCTGGGTGTGGCATTTAAGCTAGCAGATACTGAGAAAGGGCTCCAGGAGAAGCACCAGGCCACCCTGTTGTGGCTACAGCAGCTTGGAAAAACCAGACAAAAGGGAAGGCATTGCAGAGTATAAGACCATAGGGCTGCTCTAGCAGAAACACCCCTCCTCAGCAGAGGGGAACCAAGGAGAAGTGAGAAGTGAGAGAAGCATGGAGTGGTTATTGGACTATTTGATGAGGACTTCGGAGAATCATGCCTTGGATATGCCCATAAATAAAATGAATGGTTGGGGAAAGTGGGAGTCCGCTGTAGCCATTAGGATAAGAGATGAAATAAACATAAACAAAAATCAAAACCACAACAGTTATAATGTTTATAAAAATTCCAAAAGACCGTTCATTCATTGAATTTTATAATTTCAAAGGTATTTGTACATACAAAATGTCATCATAAGAATTGAGATTAAATATAAGTTAATGTAGAGTGGTAAGGAAGAAGGTAAAACAGGCTGCTGAAGGAGGAAAGATACTTTTTCCACTGACAGGCTTTGAACTGGCATTTCTTTCAAAGTGAATTGCCCACAGTAAGCCAAGCAAGCATTTTTAGAAAACTTTAAAATCGGATTCTCAATTTAGGAGGCACATCAGAATATCCTGGTGTTTCAGAAACACTCCTTTCTAAATCTGAACTTCTTCCCTAAATATGAAATATTCTAGCTTATACTAAGGGCATTTTATATCTTAAAATCCCCAAATAATCCAACTTATATTCATATATTTTGTTTCACGGTGCCAAATATCTGGAAGATTAGTGTCTGATTCAGTATAGCCATTTCCAGATTGTTAACTCATAAACAGTAGTCTCTTTATACTAGAACAAAAATGAAGATAATATTGTTTTAATATTGCAATAATTTGATATTCTATAAATAGCATTAACATTAAATATTCAAGCATTTGATTTGCCATTAATTATCCAAAATATACAAGTATTTTTGCCTACATATGTTATAATCTAAGTTAATAATTTATACAAGAGGTCTGAACACGGCTTTTCAGGTATCAACTGACATTGAAATAATTTACTTTTCTGGTTTATGATCTTGTAATTTTATAAAGGCAACCTAGTATATTGGAAAGAACACTGACTATAGAGTCAAGTGACATAGATTTTAATCTTCATTCTGTAATTTATTAGCACTGTGACCATAAGCAATTCACATAACCATTTTAAGACCTAATTACATTATCTATAACATAAGGATAATTAACTGAGTCAATGATTAGTGAGGATTAAATGGGATAACATGGAATATCAAGTATAGTGAATGATATGAATATAAATTTCTTACTTCCTCTCTGGGCTCTCATTTCCTTATCTGTAAAATGGAGACGGTGCTATAATTGATCCTTATTTCATAGGGTTGTAGTGAGAGCCAAATTAATTGAAAGATACGACATGGACATTTGTGATGTTTTTGGATACTCTCCCTACATTTTGGTAACTCCCTACATTCCCTAGGAGGAAGACAGAAAACTCTCATTCAGCCTCCACTGTAGCTAATTTTTTTTTTTCCTGTTAAACTAGCTAGACTGGGTGCTATTGCTTGCAAAGAATTCTGACTAGTACAGGACATAGCCTTTGCTTTGTAAACTGCCTATATGTAATCTGCATTTTTGGAAGCTGCATATTGTGACACAATGGATTTTTTCTGAACCAAATCTTTACCTAAACTTTACCAAACTTCAGGGAATCTTCATCAGAGCCTTGCTCAGTTAAATCTGCTCATCAGTTCCCATCAAATAGGAAAATAACATTATATATTTGAGAGAGATCCAAGGTATCTTAATAAATAATTTATGGCAATTGGGTAATCATATAAAAAAGTAGGTTACCTATCTTCTTTTTACACCAATATAAATTCTAGATAGAACCAAGACTTAAATGCAAAATTCAAATTAATAAAAATGTCTTAGAAGGGGGCACCTACTGGGTGGCTCAGTTGGTTAAGCTGCCTTCAGGTCAGGTCATGATCCCAGGACCCTGGGATCGAGCCCCATGTCTGGCTCCCTGCTCACTGGGGAGTCTGCTTCTCCCTCTTCCTCTCCCCCTCCCCCTCCTTGTGCTCTCTTTCTCTTCTCTCTCAAATAAATAAAGCCTGTCTCTCTCTGTCAAATAAATAAATAAAATTAAAAAAAGTAAAAAAAAAAGTCTTAGAAGAATACACTAATTTTAAAATAAATTCTACAATAGAGAAGATGTTAAAATTTGGACAAAATGCCTAAACACAATAAATTAATGACTGATAGCTGCTATTATATTACAAAATTTGAATGGAAAAAAAATCACAATAAGCCAAGTCAAAAAACAAATGAGAAACTGGGAAAATATTTTCAAGACATATTACAAGGTCTAATTTCTGCAATATATAAAAACCTCATATAAAAAATGAGAAAGAAAAAAATGAAGAGCCTAATAAAACACTGGATATGAACAATTATTTTAAACAAAAGAATAATTCAAATAACTTCTAAACATAGAAAAAAAAGACCAAAAATGTCTGTATAAGGTAAATGTACAAGATAATCACAAGAAAACTTTTTTTTTTTTTTTGAGAGAGAGAATTTTAAGCAGGCTCCCAACACAGGGCTCAATCTCATGACCCTAAGCTCATAACCTGAGCCAAAATCAAGAGTCTGACGCTCAACCAACTGAGACACCCAGGTTACCAAGACACCATTTTTATATGTCCAATAAAATAACTTGATAATACTGTGTTTTGATGGGGCAAAGAGGACTAGCACTCTCAAACATTGTTGATGGGAGTATTAGATGATGCAAATTCTATGAACCAATATTAGCCATAACCACTCAAGCTTCAATTTTTAGGAATTCATGCTCCAAACATGATACTAGTGAACCCAAAATAATATACATAAGACTATTCACTGCAACATTCCTTAATATAGGAAAAAAATTAGAAATAACCTAAATAAATGTGTACTAATAAGAAATTGGTTGAATAAATTATAGTAACTCCATACAATGAAATAGGGTCAATTTGAGGATTAGGGTTATGATTAATGTGAATGCTAAGATGGAATCATCAAGATAGCTTAAGTAAAAAATCAAGATGTGAACAGTGCTTAGTAAGCCATCATCTTTATACACTTCAATAAATAATATTAGTTTATACATATGCTTTATGCATATATAAAGCCTTTATAGAAATACATAAAAAAACTCCTAATCATGATTGTCTCTGTGGAAGACAACTGGCTGATTGACAGACTCAAAGCAGTCTGACATTTTGGCCTGCAAATGTATTTTGACTTTTGTGTAACGGGCATGCATTATTCATTCAAAAATTGATTAACGATAATTAAATTAGGACAATAAAATAACCAATGTATGATATTGCAGTCGTATGTGACTTCTCTAAGTTAAAAGATGCTAGAGGCAGAGCTGGTGGCAGAACTGTGTTTGAAAACAAGATTTTCTGACTCCATGATCAGAATTCTTCTCATGATATTACACATTCACTTAAAAAAAAAAAAAAGAAAATGTCCAGGGATTATAGAACTAACTTAAGTAACAGGATTTTAAATTAATGTAAACATTTTTTTACATTTTGTATAGATGTGAAAAAACAGATCTTATTATGTTCTTCCTGGGGATAACCAAAAGAATCACAAAGCCATGTACATCCAGAACTTATTGATTTGACCAACTGAAACCTAACATCGTGCACATTGTACATTAATTTTTCAAAGAATGCCTGAAATGCATCTGCACATTTTCCCTGCTGAGTCTGCAGACTTGCTATTAAAATCAGCACATTGTTTTGAATAAAGCTCCACTGAAAGCCAGTTAGGTTTAAGTTTGGGTTAAAACTGAATGACCATGAATCCATATTATGTGATGTTAACAAGCATTAACTTGAAGTCAGAAACTAGCATTTTATAAGCTGAGTGAGAGGCCATGAATCACAGCTTCAAAGATTGCCCATCTTTAATGCCCTGCAAGAAGTTTACAGTCCTCTTGCTAGAACAGTATTGAGGATGTCCTTTCAAACCACATCTAAAACTAGGGAAAGATCAGTAGAGTCTCTAGTCTGATAACTTCAATTCTATATATACATGGCCATTCATAGGTTTCAAAAGGCTCACAGGAAAGGGTGCTGTCAATTTTAGATCAAGAACAAATTGAAAACAACTGAGAACCTTTGCTCTATTTTTTTTTTCTGTGCTGAATTTATGTCTCCAAGATATTTTTTTTCTAGCAATTTCTTCAAATGGCTGTGATAAGTTAAACTATTGCTTGCCTGGTTACCTCTGTTAGATTTCCCCAAAACAACAATAATTTACATCGAATGATACTGTAGGTATAATACAGATAATATTTTTGAGGTATTTAATGAAAAGTATTTTTGTCTTTCATAATCTCAAGGACTTAATTGTCCCAAGCAGTGCCAATTGATGGGTGGGATGTCATTTATTTCAGGGGGTCCAGCAAGGACCCACAGGGTTGTGTGAGGAAAACTGAGCTTCCCTCAGGCAGAGTGTTTGAAAAAGGAGGGTAAGAAGAACCTCCTGAGAAAAGAGAAATGGCTTGATATTTACTCAAAGGTACATTTTAAACCAGAAGAAATATTTTAATACCCTGGAGACCCTACCACCAGAGGAATTAAAGGTGAATTAAGATCGGCCTAATTACAATCATTAAAGAAAATCACATCCTTTTATTTTGCATTTCATAGTCATTGTGTGTGAAGTTTAAATTGACCATATGTACTTTATTTTTATTTTTTTTAAAAGATTTTATTTATTTATTTATCTAAGAGAGAGAGAAAGAAAGAGCAACCAGGAGGAGCAGAGGGAGAGGAACAAGCAGACTCCAAGCTGAGCTAGCTGAATGCAGGGCTCAATCCCAGGATGCTGAGATCATGACCTGAGCTGAAACCACTGAGTCACCCAGGTGCCCTAGATCATATGTGTTTTAAAACATACAAGGAGATAATGAAAAGCACATACATGATGGCACTGTGTAAGTGAAGGTCAATATTGGCTTGCAATTGACAGTAAATGCAAATAAATGTCTTAAACATGATAGAAATTAAGTTCACTCTTAAGTAAATAAAATCCTATAGAAACAGTATAAGAAGAGTGTGATGGCACCATGATTTTTTTAAAAAAGATTTTATTTATTTATTTGAGGGGGAGAGAGGGGAAGAGGGAGAGGGAGAGAGAATCTCAAACAGACTCTGTGCTGAGCACAGACCCCGATTCAGCATTCGATCTCAGGACCCTGAGATCAGGACCTGAGCTGGAACCAAGAGTCGGTCACTTAAACGACTGCACCACCCAGGCACCCCTGATGGTGCCCTAATTATTAGGCACTCCTATACCTTATATCTTGTCATTTGTCCATTCTTAACATGTGGTTTCTTTCTACCCATGACCTGAAATGGCTACTCATGCTCCAGCCATCATGCCTTCATTCCAGAAAAAAAGGAAAATGGGAAGAGACATGCCCACTCACTAAGGCACTTCCTGGAAGTTACACATAGTATTTCTATATTTATGTAGTTGGAAAGTACTTGGTTACATGATTTTCAGAGCTGGCTTGAAGAAATACCATGTGACTAGCTAATGACTGAAATGAATGCCTAGAAACTAGAAAATAAAGGGGGAAATATAGAAATTTCAACTGTAGATTCCCAATTTAGCACTGAAAAAACTTCACCAAGAGTATTGGTTGCAGCATTTCTTAAAGGCAAGTCTCACATTCCCTCCAAGGTTTTCTTCTCAGCTGCTGACAACTCTGCAGGTTTTGCTGGTGGTGGTTGTTGCCAACAACATTTATTTATTTGCTCCATGACTATTGAATGTACTATCGAATGTCACTGCTCTGTTTGCCTGCCTTTTTGCATAGAACTTTCATTTCAGTATTGAATCAGAGTGAACCATTTTTTTAAAGAAATTGAAAAGGCAATCAAATTCACATGTATAGGATGAAATTGCACATGAATCAAGTGAAATGATGATAGATGAACAGCTCTGTTACCAAGAGTTCACAAACAGAAGTGGTAACAACTGTAATACAATTGATGTGATGTGCTTGTAAGATATTACTGACTAAAAATTTACCCTAATTTCAAAGCTTTAAAATGTAAAAAAAAAAAAAAAAGATTTTAGAATATCTATGCAATACAGTTTTTATACAGATTGCAGAATTTCAAAAGAAGATAATATTTATGCTATCGAATCATAAATACTACAATGGTGCTAATTTTTTCCAAAATAGTTTGTAGAATTACTTAATTTTGATATAAAATTTAGGTCAGAATTTGAAAATCTGACTGAATTATATAATATTCCAGTAGTTAAATTAACTGATATTAGATTTTATTTTAGTTGATTTTTAAAAATATTCAAATTTTCTTATCACTAATTTTTGTCTTTGACATCTTTAATTTTTAATATTTAATGAACATTTTACTCAAAATCACCTATTTCACTGAGAATTTAAAATTCTTTTTTTTTAAAAAGATTTTATTTATTTATTTGACAGAGAGAGAGAGACAGCTAGAGAGGGAACGCAAGCAGGGGGAGTGGGAGAGGGAGAAACAGGCTTCCCAGGGAGCAGGGAGCCCGATGCGGGACTCAATCCCAGGACCCCGGGATCATGACCTGAGCCAAAGGCAGACACTTAACAACTGAGCCCCCCAGGCACCCCAAGAATTTAAAATTCTTTTAACATATGGTTATGAGATTGTTTTTTAAATTCTCTTGCAGTTTTACAAATAATATATGTTTTATTGACTTATTAACTATTTTTAAGGAACAAGCTATTGAATTTATAAATTAGATGTCTTTTAATATTTAGTATTTAGTTTCTATTATCTTTATTACTTTTCTTCCCTAGTATATTTGTGGGGGGTTGTATGCTTTTTCTAATGTATCTGAATTTTAAGTTGAATAATTCTTCCCTTTTATGTGATTTTATAAAAACGGTGTATTATAAGGCGATCAATTTTCCTCTGGATGCTGCTTTAGTAAAATCCCATAGATTTTGATATGTGGTGCTTTTACTTTTAATGTTTTTAAAAACTCTTTATTATGGACATTGCTGCTATGAACATTGGGGTGCATGTGCCCCTTCTTTTCACTACATTTGTATCTTTGGAGTAAATACTTAGTAGTGCAATTGTTGGGTCATAGGGTAGCTCTATTTTTAACTTTTTGAGGAACCTCCATACTATTTTCCAGAGTGGCTGCACCAGCTTGCATTCCCACCGACAGTGTAAGAGGGTTCCCCTTTCTTCACATCCTCTCCAACATTTGTTGTTTCCTGTCTTATTTTTTGCCATTCTAACTGGTGTAAGGTGGTATCTCAGTGTGGTTTTGATTTGTATTTCCCTGATGGCTAATGATGTTGAGCATTTTTTCATATGGTCTGTTAGCCATTTGTGTGTCTTCTTTGGAGAAGTGTCTGTTCACGTCTTCTGCCCATTTTTTGACTGGGTTATTTGTTTTTTTGAGTGTTGAGTTTGAGAAGTTCTTTATAGATCTTGGATATCAGCCCTTTATCTATAAAGTCATTTGCAAATATCCTCTCCCATTCTGTGGGTTGCCTCTTAGTTTTGTTGACTGTTTACTTTGCTGTGCAGAAGGTTTTTATCTTGATGAAGTCCCAAAAGTTCATTTTTTCTTTTGTTTCCCTTGCCTTCGGAGACGTGTCTTGAAAGAAGTTACCGTAGCCGATGTTGAAGAGGTTACTGCCTGTGTTCTCCTCTAGGATTTTGATGGATTCCTGTCTCACATTGAGGTCTTTCATCCATTTTGAGTACTATACAGTGGCTAACTGAACATAATAATAAAAAATAAATAAATAAAAATAAAATAAATAAATGTAACCATATGTTATGTAAAATAATTAATAATAATAATAATAATACTTTATTACTCTCTTCCTTCTCACTCCCTTCACAGAATGTTTACCTTAGGGAATGTTTATTTTTAACATCAAAAGGACTGGAGTTCTGTTATTGCTGTTTTTATTCAAACATGTTATACTTTTATAGTTTATGTGCATTTTGATGTGATAATGTGGGACCATTTACTTTTTGTTTTATATAAGATAGAGGTAGTGTTGATTGTGTGCATGTGTGTGTGCATGTGTATATGGGCATATGTGTGAGAGTGGGTCTGTATATGCAAATATGCATATGTTGCAATTTGTAGGGGGGAACATATGGTTCTGTGTATGCATATCAGTGTATGTAATTGTGAGAGAGTGTGCCTGAGTATAGGAGAGTAAGTTTGAGAGGATGAGTGTGGGGGATGTGTGACTGAGTTTCAGTGTGCATATACTCATTGGGTGTTTGCTTCTCCTTGTGTTTGTATGTGTGTTTTCTGTGGGATGAGCATATATGTGTATGGGGTTTCTCTGAGTGTATTTCTGTATGCATGCACACGTGTGTGCATGTTTATGTGTGGTGATGCGGGAGAGTTGTGAGTTTCTGTATTGGGGGAGGCATATGTGTGTCTGTGTGTGTGTTAAGGGTGGGTATATGGTTCTGAGAGTATAGGTTTGTGTGTTTGTGGGTGGGTGTGGGCAGGTGGGTTGGTGTATATGGGTGATGTGGTGTGCATGTATCTGTGGGGTATGTGTGTGGGGGTGTGTATGGGTGTTCCTGTGTGTAAAGTGTGTGTTTTTCTGTCGGTGTGTGGGAGGTTTATACATATGGGTAGGTATGTGAGTGTGTCTTATTAGGGACAGGTTTGTGTATTTGGTATGGTATGTGTCTGTGTGTGTGAGTAGATGGGATAGTGTATGTGGGTGGTGTGGTGTGTGTGTTTGTGTGTGGGGGTCGGGTATATGGGTGTTCGTATGTGTAAAGTGTGCATGTTTCTGTCTTTGTGGGGGGATTTGTACATGTGGGTAGGTATATAAGTGTGCTTTATTGGGGATAGGTTTGTGTGTTTGGTATGGTATGTGTCTGTGTGGGTGTGGGGAGGTGGGCTGGTGTATATGGGTGGTGTGGTGTGCATGTGTGTGTATGCATGTATGAGTGGGGTGTACGGGGGTATGCATGGGTGTTCATGTGTATAAGGTATCTGTGTTTCTGTCTATGTGGGGGGAATTTGTACATGTAGGTAGGTATGTGAGTGTGTGTTTGTTGGGGATAGGTTTGTGTGTGTGGTATGGTGTTTGTGTGGGGGGTAGAGGATTTGTATGTGTGGGTAAGATGGGCGTGGGAGTAGAGAGTGGCAGAGGGACTAGGTAGGGCACAAAAGGACTTCAGGGTAGGGAGTGTAAGGCACACGAGGTACAAGTGCATCAAAGTGACTGAGCAGGATGTCCCAGTGGCTCTAGGATAGGCCCCTGTGGGAAAGGAGAATTGATCCAATGGGGAGGTAGGAATTTCACAATGAGGGGCTGGACTCAGGATGCACTCCTGTACTCTGGGGAAGAGGGATAGGGAAGAGATGGTCCCTCAATCTTGTTTTTTCCCCTTTGTCAATTTGTATAACCATATGTCAGTTTAGAGAAACTAAAATGGCACATCTTCGCAGGCCAGAGGGAGAAAACAGGTTCTAGAGAAAGACGTGTAACTGATGGGATCAAGGCCCCAGAGCTGATTTGAGAGTATGGTTTCAAGAGCATAAGGAGACAGAGTGATGGCTGGAAAGGTTCCAAAATGATACATATGTAGTTCAGAAACACTTGTTAAATGAGTTAAGGAAAAAGTCAAGTCTTGAAATATTAGACATGTTAACTAACTTGGGTGTTTACAAAAATAATAACATTTGTAAAGAACTGGTTTAGTCAATGGGACATCTGATAATGAGGGATGGACAAATCTTTTAAGTCTAAGGGATACATTTAAAAAAACAAAACAAAACAAAACAAAACCTTAACATTTCTGTGCCCCATGCCTGATTCTGCCTCAGTAGGTCTTAGGTAGGACTCTGGAATTGGCATTTTTAGGTAGAGCATGAATGCACTTTCAGACAATCTGCACCAAATACTGAGTGACATTGAGAGATGACGGGAGCTTACTAAATGTGGGAGGTTGAATAGTATCCCCCAAGATGTCCATACCCTAAACCCTGGAAAGTGAATATGTGACCTTACCAAGCAAAAGGGACCTTGCAGGTATGACTAAGTTAGGATCTTGAGATCAGAGGATTATCCTGGATTGTCCAGGTGAGTGCAATATAATCACAAGAGACCTTATAAGAGAGAGGCAGGAGGGTCAGAGTCAGCAGTAGGAGATGAGACCAGGAAGCAAGAGAATGGAGAGCTGCAAGGGGGGAGTCAAGAGTACAGGAATTGAGGCAGCTTCTAGAAGCTCAGAAAGGCAAACAGATGGATTCTCCCCTCAGAACCTCCAGAATGAAGCAGCCCTGGTGATGCCTTGATGTTAGCCCAGCAAGACTGATTTTAGACCTCTGACCTCTAGAATTATCAGATGACACATTTGGTTTTGTTTTGTTTTTTTTTTTTTGAGTTTACAAATGAATGCGTTGAACATACATTTTAGTGAAGTCAGTTATAAATGCATTTAAATTTCTGTATAAGTAAATCAAATCAATTTAGGATAGAGATAAAGAAAATGACCATTAGTCTGGCCCTGAGTTAGGAGATGATAAAAAACAGATGCAGATGGAGATATGTAGGGTGTGCAGGAGGGTGGACATGGAGCAGGATTGGAAGAGTAAAGAGAAGCTTTTGATGGGCTAATGGTCTAGGACCTTTGATGACCAGAAGGTAAAATGTAGGCCCTGTGGGGCGCCTGGGTGGCTCAGTCGGCTAAGCATTCAACTCTTGGTTTCAGCTCAGGTCATGATTTCAGGGTTGTGAGATTGAGGCCCGTGTGGGGCATTGTGCTGGGCATTGTGCTGGGCATGGAGTCCGCTCAAGATTCTCTCTCTCCTTCTCCCTCTGCCCTTTCCCAACCTCCCCCCACTTGCATGTGCACTCTCTTGCTCTTTCTCTCTCTCAAAAAAAAGTTATAAAATGTAGGCTTTGTGTATGGGGGTAGGCATAAAAAGAAGCTGTAAGAGGAGAATCTGCAAAGTCTGACGTGACCAATTCCCTTCAAAAGGCATTCCCCAATCACCCACTACAGAGCAACTCAGTAATTGCTGAAATAGAAAGAAATGGAATTTATGAATGGTTTGCTAGCATCCACACCTGTTGTCCATTTAGACAAACTGGGTTAGACACAGATTTAGAGCCCAAACGATGTGAATTACATATGGTTTCTATAGCAGCAGACGGTGGATTTTATAGGATTGGATATTCTAGAGCTATAAATTTTAACTGTAGGCAATTTTATTCTAGGGGAAAAAAGGACTTTAAATATGGGTCAAATAAGTCCTAGAAAATCTACAAAAAAGGACATGCCAGATAAAGAACAATACAGATTCACAGAATGAGCTGGAAAACTCTTCACAAATTATTTGATCCGGCTCCTTCATTTAACAATAACAACAAAAAATAGGTCCAGATAAAGGAAAATATGTAGCACCTAATTCACTTAGCAAATATGTAGCTGAAATAATACAACCAGGCCCCTTATCATATGGCCAATAACCTTCTCTTTTTTTCCATATTGCAAACCAATTAGTGAAGTCACCCCCCCTCAAAAAAAAACTGTGTACTTGATTAACTAGGAACAGTGCTGAATGTCATTCCTACAAACTGATGTGGATAAATACTCTTCTCTGGTCCTAAAATTTACTCAAATAAACAAATATGAGTTAAATTACTTCCATGTGCCAGTCACATTGCTATCAACACAAAAATAAATAGGATACCCCGCTCTTCTTGAGAAGACAGATACATAAACATTACATATATGGACATTACAACTTGATTCTCAGTTGTGTCTCCTGTTGGCATTTGGGCATACTACTAGTGAAAAAGACCACAAGGAGTTATCTGAATAAATAAACAAGGAAAATAATTTGGGTGAAAAGCTACAAAATACCCTAAAGGAAGAGGGAGTCAGAGAAAACTTGGGCTCAAGAATAATGCAGTTCCCATTTATAGCACCATGTCCATCTTTTCACATGTATTCCATGTCTAGTGATTTCATATTATTGAGAATACTAGGTCTAAGAAAAATTAACTGATATGTTTCCAGATATTTTGTGTGACAATATAAGTCAAAAATGCTGTATCTGTGACAAGAGAAAGAAAACCCCATCTTCCCCACTCTTAAATAAACACAGTGTGTCTTTGGCACATTGGGGTTCTTGGGGGAGCACCGAAGGCCCCAGGGCATTAGCACCATCCTGAGCTGGGGTGATGAAGGGGTCTGTTGCTCAGCAGCAGTGCCTGGGGCAGTTTGTTGTGTGAACTTAAGCAGTGGTATGGAAAGAGCTTGCAGCTTCTGAGGCAAAGGTGTTCACCAAAAAGAACCAGAACAGGAAAGGAAGAAAATCACAAAGCTGCACAATGGCAAAAGCAACCTCCAGAGATCCCCAAAATGCTTGGATGCATTTAGAAGTCAAGAGAAGCTGCACTAGCTGATGGAATGCAATTCAAAGAAATGCTATTTATCGAAGTTAGCATGACTCCTATTTGTATCCCACAGCTAGTATGATCCAGGGAAGCATGGATTTTTATATAGGGGTAGCTAAGGAGATATAAACAGATAAAAGGGAGAGCATAATACATGCCATAATAGGAAATTATACAAGGTACAGAAAGTTCATACACGTAAGTGGCCAAGTATGGGTCATAAAGACCCATGCATTTTATGTTTAAGCAAATTATTCTGGCATTTTCCAAAAATGCAGACTCCTCAAAGGGGACCCATCCTTTCTACCTGCAGAAGAAATAATAGCAAGTTAAAATTTTATAAAAGCATGTGGCCCATGTCAAGTCATAATGACTTCACCTGTAATAAAGGATCTATTAATATGGATGAGTTAAAAATGATCTAGTTAATCAGTTTGAGACATGATGAAAATCTATCAGAGCAGAAAAAGAACTAAAAATCTATGCTTTCAAAAGTCAAGAACAATTAAATTCTCACAAGGAAAATGTCCAAGGGAATTTCACAAGTGTAGGCAAGTGAAGAGGAGGAGACTCAAAGATAGCACTCAGTTAACTCCCTGCACTGGCGGGACAGTTTCTGTGAAGGGGTTGGTGCTGCAAGTATGCCTTCCTTCCCCAGTATGCTTCTTACTAAAGGGCAAAGACCTTTTGTTTCCTCTAATCCCAATGGCTCTCAAGGGCAGATATATACTGTTAACAAAAGGGCAACTTTTGGGTGCCTTGAGAAATTTGTGTAGCCAGAGTATTATTTTTAAATCTGCTTGTTATGACTGATTAGAGGATTTTGAAATCAATTTGGTGTTTCCCTCTGTGAAGGAGGGAGCAGACTAGACTAGACGAGACCTAAGAAAGGGGTGTATGTGACCTTTTTGTTTCCTTTCTGTGCATGCATGCATTTGGACTGAATCACAATGTTTAAATGTGTTTCTTATGGTACATCATGTTGGGAAAAAGTCTGAATGAATCAAATGAAATGCTGAGGCTCCCATTCTCACTTTGCCCCATGACAAGAGTTTCTATGGGTTCAATATATTAGAGAGAGGTTGTTAATGTGGAAGTAATTTTATAACATATTTCTCCATAAAATGTTAGCACTTCTGTCATTTTCAATGTTCTGCAGATATCTTCACAAAAGACCTAGCATGACGGTGCCTCATTTCAAATATTCTTATCTGAACAAAGAATGCCTCTAGACTAGCTTCAGTTTTTAATACATCTCTGTTTGTTTCAATTAAGAAATTCTGGTTTGTATTTCATCTCATTCTTCTTATACCATTTTCCTCAGTTTATCTGTGCTTCATGTTTTGGTATCTTCAAGTAATCATCTTCAAACCAACCATGCCATAATAGTTTGTTTTATACTAATAGGGTTTGAAAAACATTAAACAATCAATTCAAGTATAGTATTCTAGTGCTGAGATGTGTGTTATAGGATATAATAAATACTTAATGTTTCATTGTCAGGAAATACATAATCTACAAGAGGCAAAACATGCAAAGATCTTTGGGGAATACAAGACATTATGTGATTAAGGACTAAATTGTATGGATGTTACAGATAAGTATTACAAGAGTTCAGGGGTGATATTGAGCCACCAAGACTAGAGTCATCCAAAGAACGTTTTAGGGAGGGTACAAAACTAGAGTCTATCAGGAATGCCCCAAGGTAAGTGAGTTGATAGTTTTCCTTTCCTCTGAGAAGCCTGGGGAAAAAAGAACAAAGAGAGTTTTGATGACATGAACATGAGAAGGATGGAGCCTGGGGTACTTTTGGAAGGCAGGCCTGGCTGAGATTCAGCCTGGCAGAGTCCTGGGATTCTGAGGAATACCTGAGGGGCCTCAGGAGGCTGGAGGACCAGGGGACACAGAGGTAAGAGGTATTAGAGATAATCCAATGCATTTAAAATTTTTTGCCAACCAGCACATGATAATTGATGCTAAAGCAAAAAGTGGAAGAAGGTCACAAATCAAAAAGAAGTGAGGAAAATAGTTTACTCTCCAAAAAGAGAGCAACTATACATTACTTTAGAAGATTGATGTTATGTCCTACAGACATCTCTCTTTTTAGTTAAAAGCTACATATGTGTATTTGGAAAGACTGTTCTCCTTTATCAGAAACTGTTTAGTCGAAGGGTGAAAACTGACACACGCATGCATAAAAAAACTTTCTTCTTTCTCCTTTTTAACTGGCTTTTCACATGTGTAAGAAAGAGGTCTAGTAATTCAGTACAATTCAGCTTAGTCTCTTACTAACTGTTACCATCTATGAGGAATTGATTTCAGTAATTAAGAGACTGGATATACCAATAAGTTAAAAAATTGAAGTCTAGAAGAAGGCAGAACAGGGGGATATATCAGCTTCATGTTGTCAGAGATGTCATGGGTTTTGTTTACATTTTTTTCTCTACCATCTTTAACAGGTGGCTTTAGGGGCACCTGGGTGGCTCAGTCCTTAAGCTCAGGTCATGATCTCAGGGTCCTGGGATCGAGCCCCACATCGGGCTCCCTGCTCAGCAGGAAGGCTTCTTCTCCCTCTCCCACTACCCCCGCCTGTGTTCCCTCTCTCGCTGTGTCTCTCTGTGTCAAATAAATAAATAAATAAAATCTTTAAAACAAAACAAAACAAAACAAAAAAAGTATGTGGCTTTATTTTCATATTGCTCCATGGTAAAATATCACTGTTGGAGCTCCAACCATTACATCAGTGTTCCAAGTAGGAAAGTGAAAAATCAGGAGGGGGCTTAGCAAAAAGGGCAAAGGCAAATGCCAACTGTCTGGAATAGGTAGGTAATCTATAAATTTCCTTCTAACTCTATGAATCTAAAGGCATAATAGTGCTGAGGCCACAGAGTGTTCTGGTATTAACACGGAGCAATTAAAACATACTTCCGTACTCTTAGAACAATGATAAAGATATAAACATTTAGTTAGAAGGAAACCTAGGGAACTTACATACCTAGATGTTAGTATTTAGAAAAGTACAGATTATATCATAATTAATAGTATTATAATCAACATTATTATTATAATTAACATTTAAAAAGTGTTTTATCTGATACAAACACTAGACAAAACACTTTACACTAGTTGTCTTTTTATAGATAGCAATTATTTGGGGTATGAGAAAAGTGTTGTTATTATGCCTTAATATGGATGGTAAAATGGAAGCTTAAACAACATGCCCAATATCACACAGCTAGTAAATAAAGAAGACTGGAATTTGAATGAGTCTGCTAACAACAAATGCATTTAATTTAACATATACTAAAAATAGAACATACTAAAATAAAATTTTTAAGTGCTTTCTTGCAACTTCCATAATTGGGGATGACGCTGGCAGGGAAGGGAGCCTGCAGCTAGAATCTCCATGCGTGTCCATGAGAAACAGGGATCCATTCTCATCTGCAGTAGATTCAGTGAGGCACTAAAATATGGCTGCCAATTACAACCCAGTTTAACAAGGAACAAGATATTTGCTTTAACAAATCCTATAGCAACCAAACTGGAACTCCAGAAATTCCCTTTAACTAACAATCTCCCCTTCTTTCCAGAATGCCAAAAGAAGCTCTGAAATATCTCTGGTAAGAAATGTCAAGGGGCTCTACAGTGATTGAGTCTTGAGCTCACCAAATAAAAGAAAACAGAGCTATTTGATTAATGAGAACTTTTTAAAACACTGAAAATGAAAAATGAACATAAGCTTAAAGCATGAAAAGAAAAGTTCATTTGTCTTATTAATACGAACTATGATATCTTATTTTTCCATGCAATCTTACATGAGGATTAAACTATTCCATTAGTGAATGAGATTAGTGCTTTTATCTTAACCCACAGACATCATTTCCATTGAATTTCATAATTATAGAGCCACATCATCTTTTCTTTGTATTGTCCCAAATAAATATTTTCCTCTTCAATCAGATGCTACTGAATAAAAGGCAGATCTGAGTAAACAGAAAGTGAGCCAGGTAACAGTCATCAACAGATTATATGGAAAGCAACCAAGACATTTCAGTGGAAAAGAAGGTGAAATTGGAAAACAAGAGAAAAAGAAAAACAAAGCAGAAAAGGAAGATACAGATGGAGCAGAAGGAGAGTGAGGATGGGGGGCCCAGAGAAAAGGAAAAGAAAAACAAAAGAGCAGAAGGAATGGAGATGAAGAAAGGAGTGAGGGAGGGAGTGGGGAGGCTTGGTGATTTTAAATCAATCTTGAAAACAAAAAGCAGAATTCATGAAAGAGTTAGAAGGACTCACAGCCTATCAGTAACTCTCTCTTTTGTGTTCCTTCTTGAGCCACCTACATAAATCACAGATTACGGAGAAAACAAAACAATGCATGACAAACTGTATGATAAGGTTCTTATGACTATGAAGTAATCACTTGATATCATCAGATCAGGGACCTGATCTCTGAGGGCCTTACCTTTATGGGCCTTTGTTTCAGGTGTGTTAAATGAGAACAATAGGATGAATAAATGTAAAGACTCCTTAAGATTTTAAGTTATTTTTAAGGTCTCCCTCTCTCTAAGACAATCCTCACAAAGAAACACACTATCCTGGGAGACACTCAGTCTGTAGGTACCTAGGACATCCTACATTAGCTATTGAATTTGCCCCCTCTCTCTGCATGTTTGATTAAGAAACTCTGGCAGAGGGGCGCCTGGGTGGCTCAGTGGGTTGGGCGTCTGCCTTCGGCTCTGGCTGTGATCCCTGGGTCCTGGGATCGAGCCCCGCATCAGGCCTCTTGCTCAGTGGGGAGCCTGCTTTTCCCTCTCTCCCCTGCTTGTGCTCTATCTCTTGCTATCTCTCTCTCTCAAGTAAATAAATAAATCTTAAAAAAAAAAAAAAAGAAACTCTGGCAGAGCATGCTGCATTAACCAGCCAGGACTGACTTCTATATGATGATTATCCCCTCTGTTGCTCACAAATTCTGTATCCTTCCTCCTCCTCCAGGGAGCCCCTTGCTCCCCTCACTTCCTGCTGCATGTGTGGAACTTCTTATCCCTGACAGCCCCTTTCCTCAGCCATACTTTCTCAGGCCCGTGTGCTCTCAGATGGTCCAGCTGTCCACCAGTTGATGAATGACTGATACCACAAAATTCGGTAATTTCATCACTGTGCATGTTTCAGCAAGCTTGTAAATTAGCCCATCCCTCTTTATAGTTAACATGAATATAAACGGACCCAGACTTGTAACCCTTCTTTGAATATTCTGGGATTGTTTGGCACCAAAGAGTCAGAGCATGCAACTGAAAATGAGGGTGAAATTTTCTCAAAGGAATCCATTACACAACTGCCAGTCATTTGGGGAAGAATTTAACATTGAACCAGAAAATAAGTATGTCAGGAGGTGGGACTGAAGAAAAATCTTCTTGTTTCAAACCAAAGTTTGATTGAATTAGGTATTGAAACTTTAGGATTAAAGTTTAAAAAAAACACTTTAAAAAACTTATCTCCTGGGTCTTTATATTTTAATATGAGTACTGAGTGAATTCAGAACTTACATGAAGAACTTATAGAAAGCCTAGTTTAACCCTCCACTTAAAATTATCTTCCAAGTTGACCACACATATAGTCTAATATGCCTACTCTATCAAATTAAGCCCATAGTTCACCATGAGTGTTCTTTAAAATTCTTAGTCAAATTCACTTTTTTTTTTTAATTTTTTTTTTTAGATTTTGTTTATTTTTTTGACAGAGAGAGATATAGCGAGAGCAGGAACACAAGCAGGGGGAGCGGGACAGGGAGAAGCAGGCTTCCCGCAGAGCAGGGAGCCCGATGTGGGACTCGATCCCAGGACCCTGGGATCATGACCTGAGCCGAAGGCAGACGCTTAACGACTGAGCCACCCAGGAGCCCAGTCAAATTCACTTTTAACCAGAAAAGCAAAAGGTAGATTTCCAAACCCAGCTTATGAGGGCAACAAACTGTTCTATTAAACATGTTTTTTTGGATGTACCTAAATTATTTTTAATTTAAATTTACATGGCATTTGAAGTAATGCATACCTAATTACTTTCTTGACTTATAGGAAGTAGGCATACTTTTTGACATTATTCCTCAGTCATTATTTATTACCTACAGCTGCACTATAATAATGTTTTTAGGAACCTCTGAAATATATAGGTTATATCTCCCTGAGGGAAATAGCTATATACAGATTTTTAAAATCCCTTTTGACTGTATATTTAACATTCTGTCTCCTTTTTTATTATTAGTTGTGATTTTGTTTTACACTATGTTCTTTGTTCTTATAGCCTATTTAGAATTTTCCAATTTGCTGCATTTTACCTATTAAAGACTCGCAAATTTAGTGGCAAGTAGGTATAATTTTGTTGAAATGGTATCATGAATAAATTTTGAGCCACCGAATGAAGGGCATGCTTATTGACACATGCTTTGGGATTCTATTTTTTGTTCACTCATAAATATTTCAGATTTTACTTATTTCCCAGACGTGTTTGTATCCTGTGTGTTCAAAATTGCTAGATAACTGAATTCCAGTTTTTTAGGAAGTCTAGAATCCAAAGATGGAAGCTTGCCATTAGATCATGACTTCATGACAGATTAGATGGATTTTGTCATTATTACTAATAAGGTAAACTTTCACTTTTCTGTCATTCTATGCCTGACAAATTGATAAGTGCTTCTTTTGCTATATTCTTCACTATCTACTGCCTCTTTCTTTCATAGAAATATTTAACAGCCTTCTACTCCAGCAAGCACTTGATTAAAAGCCATTGAGATATATTCAATGAACAACATAGTCTGTGTTTAATTAACTTTAACAAAGAAAAAAAAACACCTATTTTTAAATTTCCATAGGAAAAACTATCTATTGTGTCAGTAGAAGAAGAGAATGTGTGTGTACCTGCCAACAGATGGTCTTGGGAACATTAACTTAATTTTGATTTTAACGATAAGTTTTGATTAATTATTTTTGTTTGGATAATAAATTATTCATCTTAAATTGCAGGTTAAGGTTTGAGTTTGAAACAGCTTGCTGATCATTTGTCTTTTCAAAGTAGAGAGTCGTTAAGATCCAAATTAACTACCATATGCTGGATTTCTTTGTTTTAAAACTGTTAAAAACATATTTCAGAAGATGAATGGCCTGGTCAAAGACTCTGGGGGAAGTTAGTCAATGTTATTTGAAGATGCTCATGCTCCGTCATCTATCTCAGAAAGAAGAATGATACTGTTACAATAAGGTGACAACCAGGGACATACCAATAAAGAAAGTAGTGTAGGTTTATAAGGAATCTTTTCTCTGGTTATCTGTAGTGTGAGCGATGCTCACTAGAACAATGGTAAATCAAGCACCAAGTTCTTGATAGGGTGGTAAATGATCAATTTCATTTGCTTCTTAGGATGAGCTGGGTTACCACTGCCACAATTTAGCATCATTTTCTGCTATACATCTTCATACCTGGATCAGATCGTTTGCCATTTCAACTAATGGCTTCACACCACTGAAGCAACAGTGGGATATTTGCTGCAAACAGAGACAGACTCAGAGAGTGGCAAAAGGATTAGGAGTTAGTACATTCTCCAAAGTAAGTCTGTACAGATAGCCTTGCCATGGCTAGGGAATGGAAAAATAAAAATGACAGTGTGGTAAAAAGAATTCAAGCTGACATACATAAAACACATTTCAAGACTGGTGACACAGAACAAAGAGCCTCAAACAACACTAAAGGCCTTTGTTGGGCCGTCAAAGGAAATAGAAGGGCAAGAAAGGTGTCAGTTTAAAGTATTATGCTTCTATAGTCATTTTTTTCCAGCCATTTTAGCCCATTGAACATTTTCACAGTGTATTTGTATAAAAGAGCATTTATGATTCTCATGACCACTTTCCTGATCTTGTTTTGACCATAGTTGAAGAGTCTCCAGTATAGCCTGTTTCTTCATGGACAAAATTTTTAAAAATGCTAATTTGCTTCTGTGGTCAGATCTTCCAAGGGCTAATAGCCTGCCAAGGAAATCTGAACTTCTCCATCCTGGATGCCTACTGCTGAGGCTCCAAAGACTGAAAACAGGACAACTTGGCCCATGCAGGAATGAAATAATTGTTGTCTACTCAGTGATCACTCTTCTTGGAATACTATTCCAAGCACTTTTCCTGTTTTTTTTTTTTTTTTAAGATCTTTTATTTATTCATGAGAGAGAGGGAGCAAGCATGAGCATGAGCAGGGAGAGGGGCAGAAGCAGACTCCCCACTTAGCAGGAAGCCTGATGCAATGTGGGGCTTGTTCCCAGGACCCCAGGATCATGACCTGAGCCAAAGGCAGATGCTTAACCTACTGAGCCACCAGGCACCCCACTTTTTTTTGTATTAATTCATTCAATCCCCACAACAACTTTCAAGGCTATGCATTATCATCATCTCATAATACAGATGAGTAAGCTAGTACACAGGTGAAGCATGCATATATGTATGTATGCATATATATATATATGTATGACCCCATATAAATATACGTATTACATAGCTCTGCCTTCTAAAAGACCTAAAAGTAATAGCACCCCAGTAGAAATGAACACATCCAGTACCCAGATCTTGGTTTCTAGAACCATCAGGGCTCTTTAGAGAAATATTAGAAAAATATAAAATTCTAGGACTATGAGAAGGAAAGGACAAAAAGCCTAGAACATCTTGTTGTGGTAGATGCTTAATGAATGTTGTAAACATGTCAAGAAGTCACAAGAGCTGGCCAAATATGGGACAATTAAAGTATCAAAATAAATAATGACAACAGATTGCAACACACTGGATAAAGTAAAAATTCATGAATTCATACTGATATAAATAAATTTGTGAATAAATTATTAAGTAGGGCTGGGATGGAAAGCTTTTCCTTAGAGTAGACTGCCTAGAATAACACTAGAAAAAGAAGATGAAAATTGAAAACTGCAGTTTGGCGATCATCATGGTGCTAGTTGATTCAGGTAGGAGTTGACAGTGGAGGCTAAAGCTGGTGGGCAGAGGTGCTGGTATTTTAATGAAAACCAGGACACTGGCATAGTCTAGGAAGATACTCTTTGATTACAAAGGAGAAAATTGTGAATTTACAGTGGGGAAGACACTAACAGACAGGCATTTATGGTTAAACATCATTAGTGATGGGATGGATGGATATTCTATGTCTCTGGTATGAAACAGTAGGAAGACTAAAAGGGCACAGAATCATTTTGTTTGTTTGTTTTTTTGTTAAGAAAGCATGACATGGGTCTGATCATGAGGTAATACTGGACAATCCAGTTAAGGGTCATCCTACAGAATGAAGAATCTAAGATATTAAATCTAAGACATTAAAAACAAAGAAAGGGTGAGAAAATTTTGCAGTTTGAAGAAAACTGTATTAAGATAGCAATTAAATTAATGGGTGTTTCTGAATGAGAACTTGGACAAGAATGAAAAAAAAAAGACAGTTGGACAGCAGTATCATATCCATGTTGATTTCCTGATTTGGAAGGCTGTATGGTATTTAGATAGGAGAGTATTTCCTTATTTGGATGAACTGACACTAGAATATTTAAAGGCACTGGAAAAATTCTCTCTATAGCTTGCTCTTAGATAGTTCAAGAGGGATTGATGATCACATGCATGTGTGTGTGTGTGTGTGCGCACATGCATGCTTGTGGAGAAAGAGAGGTTATGGAGCAAACGCAGTAGAATGGGATTTTAACAGTTGGAGAGTCTGGGTGGATACGGGTGGTTTTTCTATACTCTACTTGCTTTATAAAGTTGTTATTGAAGTATAGTTGCCATACAATGTTATGTTAATATCAGGTGTACAACATAGTGATTTGACTTTTCTATGTATTATGCTATGTTCACCACAATAAGTGCAGTTACCATGTGTCACCATGAAACATTATAACTTGCTTTTTTAAGATTTAAATTATTTCAAAATAAACTATTAAAAATAACATAATAATCCAACCTCAAAACTCCAACCACCACAGATCATTTTAAGAGTATAGATACATTTTACTATGTACCTTAATAACATCAAGGGACATTATTGTATCAATTCATGGTAAAACTGATAATCATAGAATGATACTGACCTGGAAGTTCAGTAAGAAGGCCAAATACTTGTATTATATTTTAAAAAATAATATTCACTAAATGTTTTAAAAAATAAATGAAGTTTCATTTTTTAAAGGAAGCTTCAATTATCTGGAAAATAACTGCACTGAGTAGTTCTCCTTCTGTAATGATGATGAATAAATAAAACATCATTGTAAAGGCTGACAGCATAGTTGATTATACATCCAGAGCACAAACAGGATAGAGGTGTTTCTCGAGGTGTGATCTTTGGACCACAGAATTACTTGGGATGCTCATTAAAAATACAGCTTTGAGACCATCCCAAAAATTACTGAATCAGAACCCTTAAAGATGAGGCTCAGAATCTACACTTAACAAGCACTGCCTCCTGCCCCAGGCCCCGCCATTTTTTAGAGACCTGGAATTCAAAGAATCCCTGTTGTTATGGCTGTGCTTTACCTAAGACTTGTACTATCAGGAAAGTCACTAGTCTATGTATCTCAGACACTCAAATTGTGAGAACTAGACTAATTTTAATACCCAATGTGTCTATTAATGGTTTTATTCTTCTGCAGAAGCTAGATTCTCCAATCCTTGAAGAGTCCTGCATGCTCCAAACCAAACATTCTCATTACCTTTCTTAGGGATTTAATCCACATAATAACCCTGCCTGGTAGATGCAATTTTCTATTTTTTCTATTAATTTTCTTGGATAAGGAATCTGAGATGGATAGAAGTTCACTGAGTTGCCTTAGGCTATGCATCTAGTGAAAGGAACAAATCTAGACATCAGGTCACTTGCCTCTTAGTGAAGCCTTTTTCCCACACGAAACATTGCTTTCAATTTTAGAAATAAGTAGTATCTATACATACAAAATAGAACATCCATGTATTTTGTGCTCTCTCAACAAAAGATTCATGGACATGCAGGAAGGACATCTACCTCATAATGACTTATGCTGCCCCAACCTCCACCCCACAGCAGAAGAAATTCTCCCAGGTCCTTCCAGCTAGAATTATTTCTCAACTGACCCCAGTAGTAAAGGGTGGAATGAAATTCAGCTCATTATGTAAATCACTCATTTTTTCATTTCATGTTTATTTATCCAATTCTAGTTTCTTAGCAAGCCAAATTAAGCCAACAGCCAGATACCCTGAACCCTCTGTGACTTCATTAAATGATGAGCTTTCAACATGTCTTACCCTCCTCCTTTCATATGGCCAAGGCTTTGGTTAATATTACAGCTTTAAAACTCAAGAGCTGAACTCCTGGTACCTTTTTAATGACTGTCACTTGATGTTTGGTATCAAATGTTCATAGATATTGATACAGTTTACAATCATGAAAATACCATGTTTCCCTGACCATAATTTTTCTGTTTTAATTGCTTTTATTCACATTATCTCCTTAAATTTTCAAGAAGTCCCTATGATGTAGGTAAACACATTTATTCAAAAATTCTGTTATGAAATGGAAAGATGGTGCCCATTATTACAAAACATTTTACCAAAGACCCAAGATTAGAACCAAGGTCTCTCTGAATTCCTACCTTGTTGCATTTATAATACACATACAACACAATGACAGGATTCAACTCTCATTCACATATTAATGTGATCTAAAAAATGAACTGGTTACTTGTCATCTGCTAGGTTGTAACAAGTGTTGGCTATACATTGATTCTGTTGAGGAGTAAGACCAATAAATGGGCAGTATGACAAAGGGCTGCATTTGAGGAAATGTGCAGAGTACTGTGACGGAAGAAAGTTGAGTGGCTGACCCAGACTCAGGGGAGACCATTCCAAGATGGAGTAATTTTTCTGGAATTCCAAAAAAATCTAGTTAAGTCAGGCAAAAGTCATGACTGGTCAGAGAACCCCAGGAGACCATGCTGGTTTATCTAATAGGCAGGTTAAGCACAAGCTCAGGGCTCCAGAAAAGAACTCCAAAAAAATTAGAAAAAGTATTAAGACTTTGGTATTTGAAATATTTTTCTATCACAGAAAAAAAAAATAACTCCATTGTATTTCTTTACACTTACTTAATGGTTTTAATATTATGTTTATTTTGAATTTCATAAAATTCATTGAATTTCACAAAATTTCATAAAATTCATAAAATTTCATAAAATTCATAAAATTTCAAAATTCCATACTTTCCCGGCAGTTAGGATTTCTGAAATTCTCCTCCCGGTCTGGAGGAAGGAGAAATCATAGGGTATTGGGGGAATTAGAAGAGTTAGTCTGGCTTAATTAAGTACACTGACGGAATCTGAGTAATGGCAAGAAGGGTGAGCAGTGTCATTCAGCATTCTCTATATTCAACAACCTCCTTGGTGTGGATGGAGTTTAGACTTTGTTGTAAGAACCCCAGTGAGCTGTGGAGGTGGCACAGTGCATTAAGGGCCTGGATTCTGGAGTTTTACTCCCACCTCTGTTGCTTACTAGATAGGACCCTGGACGAGCTTTTCATCTCTCAGTGCCACTGTCCTCATCGGTACATTATGAGGACTGAATGAGCTAATGAGTAAATACTACACTTAATAAACGCTAAATGGGTGTTGGCTAACATTATTGAAAGGGTTTCATAAGGTGAGTGACATGATTAGATTTGCATCTTAGAATATTTGTCTAGGTTATAGTAGGCAGGATAGGAGATAAGCCTAGAGTCAGAAGGATGAATTAGGGCATAGACCTAAGTATGATGATGCTATCCAGAATGATCTGAGTGAAGGAGAATTACAAAGAAGGAAGTGGATTTATCTAGTAGACAGGCTTGATTGATTAATGGGGAAGAGGGAAGAAAGACATCAATATTAACGTGCAGGCAGAGGAATAGCTTTAAAAATGTGTGCTTATGGGGAAGAGACAGTATATGGGTTTTAACTTCCCTGTTTGAAGTGTGGACCAGATCACAGAACAGACTGTGGTGTGGGGTCCGGGTCATAGAACAGTCTTGGAATATGAATTAGGAAACCAAGACCTAATTCGAGATTTTGTGACATCTGGGGCTTGCAGCAAATCTGCTAATTTTATGGCTCTTAGACTCCTGTTCTCCTGATCTGAAAAACAGGGTCTGGTCTAAACTGTTTTTAAGGTTCCTTTCAGCTTTAGCATTTGGTGGTTATGATTCTAAAATGTGATAAATGCCTTCTAAATGAACAGCAATGACCAAGGGGTTTCACTGAGTTGCTGAAGACCTAAGAGAAGAGTGTGAGTGGAGCCATTTAAATGCAGATGATTGCCCGGTGTTTGTTTTTCCATTAGCCTGGCAGCTAGTTCTTGGATTTTACTCAGCAAGAAGTGGAAGCTTCTCAGTAACTTTTAATTTAATGAATCTTTGAAGTCAAACTATTTTTTTTCTAAACATTTACTATTTTGAGTCACAGGAATAGTAATTTTACCTACGAGTCTCATACTTTGAATATTCACTGTAGAATAAAATTATAAAAACTCTTCAAAGTTAATGCTTATGATTACATTTATGAAAAGTTGAAAAAAAAAAAGGTCCAGAAAATTTTGAGCTCTGCAAAAGCTTGTGTGTGTAACATTGAGAGATGTGAGTAGCGGGTACATCACTGAAGGATGGCAGTGCCGGTCCTGCTTACCTTGAAGGGTTATTGTGAGGATCCAATGAGCTAACGCAGTTGAAATAAATTGTTGTTTTTTTTAATCAGAAGAGCTTCAAGGTATCTGTTGAGGGCTACCATCACTTCTGATGATAGAACAGATTTTTACTTGGAGCCACAGCACTGAGCTCACGTATTATAAAATCCTGGAAAACTCAGTATTAAATAGGCGGGAGTCCAAGCTATTGTCTTGTGTTAAATGTATTTTCCTCATGTTTTCTAATAACTGGCATTTCCTTCACGTTAACAAAATGCAAATGTCCAGTGGGAAATTTATGTTCTCTTAAACCTTCCTCTGAATTACTTTAATTAGATAACCAACTCTATGAGGTAGATAGTAGTAATGAATGCATGGGATTATCATCAAAATTAAGAGAAGGAAAATTTTAGAACAACTTTTGCTAAGAAGTGGGTGGTTTAAGGAAAACTGGTGTCTTGAACACCAGAGAAACAAGGCAGAGGATGATCTGAAAGGGTCTCAAAATAAGACTCAGGAAAATAATGGGGACCAAATGAGTATACAAACTTGGCCTAGATTTGTGATGGCTTCTGGTAGATACTATAACCTTTGGGTTTCTTTTAACTGAGTTAAAGACTACCTTGAAAACCTGTGAGTCCTAGCTTCCCACCCTGTTTTTTTTCCCTGTTATAAGATAAAGAAAGCAAAACAGAGGAAGAGGTAGAATTACCTGGATTTGTCTGAAATTCTTTAGTTTCCTTTTGAGTCTAAATAGACAGTAATGCTAACTCCCATTTACCAGTAGGTGGAGCTGTAATCTTCCAATAACTAGTAGATGAAGCTTTCCAGACAAAAATAAGAACTAAATATTATATGGAACTACTATTTACCAGGCACAAGTCCAAAGGTTCTGCATGTATTGCATCAATACACCCAAATATCCTGATAAAAGAGCAGTGTTATTATGCTCATTTTATAGATGAGCGAACCAAGGTTCAGGGCTGTTGAGTAACTTCCCCAAGGTCCACAGCTTGTAAGTGCAGGTGTTCAGTTAGAACAGAGAGTTGGCTTCTTGAATCATACTCCTAATAACAGAACACAATGCTTCTTTGCATTCTTCTCTCTTTACTAAAGTAATTTCTCTTTCCTTCCCCTTTATCTTGCATTTTATGTACAATAAAGAATTAAACACAAATCTGTAAGTCTTTTGCCATGTGTTAACCTTCAGTAGAATAGAAACAATCATTGCTTTCTGTTTCCCTTTGTTTGGCTCTCAGACTATTTTTTTTTTTAAGATTTATTATTTATTTTTTGGGCGGGAGGGGCAGTGGGGAGAAGGAGAGAGAATTTTAAGCAGATTACACGCTGAGTGGAGAGTGGGGCTCAATTCCATGACCCTGAGATCACAACCTGAGCTGAAACCAAGAGTCGGACACTTAACCAACTACACCACCCAGGCACCTCTCAGACAACTATTTTTTAAATAAGCAATGTCCTTTCATTCTTCTCTTTTTTTCAAGCAATTCCTTCTAACCATAAGCCATGCATTGTTATCCCTTATAAATAAGGTGCCTGTCCTTCAAGTTCAGCTGCATATGTCCCACACTGTATAAAGCCAATCTCTTCTAACTCCATTCTAGGTGAGTATTCTCATATTAATTTTCTTATATCTCTGTTATACCAATTACCATTTTCAATTTGTAATATACATAATGGTATGCCTGGTCCCACACAATGTGTATTTCTTGAGGTAAAGGATATCGCATGTCTTAATTTACATCCCATTACCTAACACTATCTTAACAAATAACAGGTACTCCATGCACTCTTGTTTTTGAAAGAACGCCTTGTTACAAGGATCTGTAGAAAAGTATGAAAAAGATCAGTGTTTCCTGCTGTTGAAATTGCTGAGCTTTGAAAAGGGCACATGCAGCACATGTTTTGAAATGTACACTCTTGTCTTTTCCCAAATAAAAGCAGCTGTCCCTTAAATTCAAGACAGAAACTTGGTCTAAAGAGTGACACTTGCTCTATTCCTGCAGATGTCTCCAAGAACAACTTATGTGGGTGCAGTTGCACCTGGCAGGGAATATTAAAGGATTGGCCTGCTTCATTTCTCACTTTCACAAAGATTCACATTGAAGTAAGTCCCATTTCACCAGACAATGATCTCATCTCTACTTTGCTAAGTATTACATTTTCTTTACAGACTACTTTCAGGGAATTATTGACTGAGAAAGTGGCTTAGGATAAGGGGTCACAGAGTCCTTCTTCCTTTCCCCAGACCACTAGCCCCGACCTGTAACTTATCTCAACAGGCAACATAACTAGGCAGCCCAAACCCAGTTCTTCAGCTCTCATTTACTTTAGAAGGTTCCACTGAAACAGATCTGGCTAAGTTTTTCTTGGAATCAGTGAACACAGACTAACTCCTTTTGTCCAAATGCTGAAGTAGACCTGCTTTATTTGGTAGTTCCAACTTCAGCTGCAAGGCCCCTCTATCTTTAGCTGCAAATGCTATGACCCTTTAATTAGAATGAAGTTTTTGCTAGGCCAATGTTAGAGGCAATGACAATATTATTATCAGGTTGCTGTCTGCATTTGGAATTAGCTTCTGTTCAGATCCTATTTCCAGACCACTATCACTTCAAAACAGAAAAAAATTATTCACATTTCAAATGTACCTCAAGGGATAGATTTCATCAGGGCTCAGAATGAATCACTTTGCATGTGTTCAGCCTTCAGTTTAAAAAGAAAAACAGAATGGGGTGCATTAATACTAAGATTCTGGGTGTATTTTCAAGATTCCACTTTGATTTTGATGTTTGTGATATTCATTGCCATAGCTCTTACTGTAGTAAACAATGAACCCCATAAGATGAAATCAAGAGGATATTAATCAGTCTAAATCTTACCTGACCTCTCGATAACAGTTGATACTGGTAAGCACTCCTTCCACCTTGAAATATTCTCTCTTCTTGCTCTCTGTGATACCCCATCTTCTTCCTATTCTTATGCACTAAGATGGAGCCTTAAAGGGATTTCAACATTTAAAGGTCTCATAAAGGAAATGAGACCACAGGGATTTCAGAAGGATCCTCTTTCCTTCCTAGGCCACTTCATCATGCCCATCGATTCTTCAATTGCTCTCGATATGCCAATTAGTTTTGAATATATATATGTGTACATATATATATACATATAATATATACATATAATATATATGTATATTATATGTATAGTATATACATATAATATATACATACATACACACACACACACATAACACACATAACCCTGTCAGTCCTCTGAGGTACAGATTCTGCCGACTCTACTTCTCCAGTGTATTTCTCCAGATACTTCGGATTCTATCTGACAAAAGCAAACATGTTTTCCAGCATCTCTCAAGTCTATTCTCTCATCTCCCTGTCTTCTTTATTTTTTATTTACTTATTTTTTAAGTAGGCTCTGTGCCCAACATAGGGCTTGAACTTACAACCCTGAAATCAAGAGTCACATGCTCTGCCAACTGAGCCAGCCAGGCACCCCTCTAGTCTCCCTGTCTTGAGAAATAAAACCACTACTTCTTGTATAAACCGGGAAGCTAAGGACCACTTTAAGCATTCTCACTTTAAGATAAGTTCTTACCTACTCATATCTAATCAATGACAAAAGTCTAACTTATTTCAAGAATACCCCTTGAATCTGACTACTTTGCTTTACCCAGTTTTACAGCTTAATAAGCTCCAATCCTTTCCCATTTGAATTACTACGAGAGCTTCCTAATGGAACTCCCAACATCACATATGTCTTTCCATTCACCAAATTTACATTAGGTAATCAGAATATTTTAAAAATTACAGATCTGATCATGTGGTACTTCTAATGAAATTCCTGTTGCTCTAAGACTACCAGACCTAAATCTTAGAAACATCCTGCCAGGCTTCTCTCCATCTGGCCCCCGCCTTTTGCTCCTCACTTTGTGCTCCTTTCCATGAGCTCTCCGTGGTTCAGCCACACTGGCCCTTCTTCAGATTCTCAGACATGCTTAGCCCCCTCCTGCTATAGGACTTCACTTGTGTTATTCCCTCTGGATGCAAAGCTTTTACTGATTCCTCTTTACCTGGTTAACTCTTACACGAGGTCAGTTCAAATGCCACTTCCTGAAGGATGTATTTTGCTGAACCTACACATAATGTCGTGTCTGTAGTTATAATCTTCCACAGAACGCTTCAAAGCATTTAAAAAATAATTCTGTTTAATTAATTCAGTTCTGTTTCCATACTGTGGTAGAATGTAAGGTCTCTGAGGAGAGTGGCCATTCGTTGTGTGTTTATTATAATATCACCGCTAGCTAATGACAAAGACAGAGCTGATGTTAGTTAAAGCTGTAAAAATAGATCTTATTCAGTAACTACTGACAGTAGGAGAAAGAGCTGGGCTCCATTCTGATTTGTGCAGAGGTGACTGGGCACTTTAAAGGGAGACTGAGGAGGGGGCAGGCTGGTGGGGTGGGGGGACTCAGTTGAATCAGAGAAGTTAAAACTACAAAGGGGTGGTCATTGTGAATGTGATTAGGTCAGCTGTGTCCGCTAGCTGGCAGTTCCTGAAGTTAGGATTCCATCTTCCTACAGAAACTGGGAGACAGAGGCCCCATCTTTGCTGATGGTTACATTTCAGAGGAGTGGCTCTTGGGTACTTGAGAGAGACATTCCAAGTTGTAGGAGATACATATTCACAGTTGTAAGAACTTTTTTAGTAAATCTTTAAGAAAGAGAGGTCAGGAGCCTATACTAAGGTATTGGCTAGAACAGAATTTGCCTGGTAGTGCTGAGCTTTCTCAGGCAGGCATTTTAATAGGGGGCTAGGGTCATTCTGGAGAACATGACCTTATATTGCCATCACACCATGCTACACTTTGGTCGAGTCTCCTAGTACAGGGGTTTGGAAGGAGGTTTTACACATTGAGAGTTCTGCATTTCTCGCCAACACAGTGCCTGCCAAGAGCAGGCACTCTAAACACTTGCTGAATGATAGCATGAATTGTGGGTCCCTCAATAAGCTTGCTCAGAACACTCACTATTAAGGAAAGGAAGCGTGGTGTGATATAGTACACCCAATTCTTCTCAAACACCTTACTCCTATTACCATCAGCATTTCTAGCTCATTCACTTATTATTACACTTATTAAGGGAGAATAGTGACATATATAACATGATATGTTAAAGTGAGTTTCAGGTTCACTTCCATTTACTTTGTCATTTCAGTGTACTCTATCCCTCCACACCCATATCCCACTGTTGGGTGATCTGAAAGTCAGGACATGTCTGGTTGTGGGTACAAAAATCTGATTCAAATCTGACACAATCTGATTTAATCTGAGCTCTCTCAATAAAAAGAGAATTTATTGGCTTAGATAGCTGAAATGTCTAGGGAGAGAACTGGCTCCAGCATTACCATCCTGGGTAATTAGATGATGTTTTCAAGGTTCAATTTATTCTCTATCCCTGGCTCTGCCTTCTGCTGTGTTGGCTTCAGTCTCAGATCCCACCTGGTAGCAAGATAATGGGAACTGGTCCATGCAAGTTCGTATTCAGCAGGAGAGAGTAAATCCACTACTCTGAAGGCTCAAACAAACGTACCTGCATTGTGGCTTTGGAGTTCTGATTGACCTGGTAAAAGTATGTATCTACCCCCAAACCATCCAGTGTTGGGGAACAGAATGAGCTGATTGGTTCATAAGCATTGCTCACATATTCCACTAATAAGTTTGGGTTAGAGTCAGCTTCCTAGAAACTACACATCCTGAGAGTAAGGGAAAGGGGTGAGAACCCTAAAAGACTTGGGAACTCTTTCTCCAAGTATGTAATGGGATGTCTTGTAGCTCAAAATACAATGAATATATATTATACTGACTTCTTACTTCATTCAACAGGTACACTGGTTCTTTCTCTCTATACATACAGAGGGAAGAAACTGAATAAACTCACAAATCAATAAAAATTTATTGTTTCTAGAATTGCAAATTTATACACAAGTCTGTATAGCCATTTTTTAGAGGGGAACTTAATCTTTGTATAAGACCCTAAATAAAACAAATTATTATTTTAAGGATGTGAATAAAAGATTCAGAACCAAAGACCAATATCTGTTACAAAAAAACAGTATTTTAACAAAGTAATTTTTATTGACATTGACTAGTAATATATTCATAAGCATTAGATATCATATAGGATTCTTAGCACCCTGTTGTAGATATTTTTTGTTTAACTGTTTAAAAAACAAAAATGGTCATGAGCTCCCACCCATTGCCTCCATCTTAGAAATAGTGAAAAAAGAGAGGTTGGCATTGATTAAGCTCACTGAGAATGACATGGACATTGTGTAGCATCCTCAGTTAATGAATGACCTTCCCCTGGTGTCATCCATATTCTCTCTGTGAAAGAACTTGAGAAAAAGAGATACATAGGTCTACCTGTTAAGATTTCTAACTGCAGTAAATGTTAGTGTTCAGTGTGAATTCAGACGTCAGTGGAGGGAAAGAATAGGCATTCGTTCTTCTATGCCAGGACACAGAGAGCCATTTTGTGCAATAAGTAGTATTTCTGAGCCTAAACACACCTGCTAAAAGAGCACATTTATAATCAGGCAGTAGTTCACTCATCTACCAGAGCCACTTTCAATATATAATTAGAATTCTGCTGCCTCAACTCTGTTCTCCAATGTCAGAATTATTTCTGGCCTCATACTGCAAACACTATTCTATTTAGGATACACGGCTTTCTTGAATGCTTTGTTCTGGGAACTATTTACCATTAATTTGTGTCCAGGTGCATTTATCATGTTAGCCCAGCACAGTAATTAAATGACTAAAGTCATTCCGTATATGAATACACTGTGCTCATTATTACCACTCCACTTAATTCAGCATCATCTGTAGACTTCTAAATATTGCTTCTACATCATCATCTGCTATATGCTCAGTAAGATTCTTGCAATTTAAATGTCTTTCATTTCCAGCTGTGATTTTTGCTCCTAAAGTTTCATCAACTGTAGACCACAATATAGATTGTATAGTAATGAAATTGCAGCTCTGAGAAAGACTTACATAGTTCATATGGTTTGTCTCCTGCCTTTAGACTGAATCTCATTCTGAAAGATTGGATTACATTTTATTTTCACATACTATTGAGATAAATCCTCAGTGTTCTCCCAGTGCTTGTTGGGCCTTATACTGCAGATATGAAAATGCTCTGTTCAGTTCTCATGTTTCAGTGAGTATAACTGACCGACAGCTCCAGCTGCCATCCCTCTGGATCCACCATTTTTGCCACGGTCATATTTCCTGTGACTGCCCCCAGGCAATGACTGAGCATTGCAGGGGCTAAAACCAAGCTCAGTCCCGTAAGACATATTAGTCCTCTAACAGGTGACTTAGGCTTGAGGCTTCCTGTTAGCCTTGCCGAACTTTTGTTGGAACAGTGCTGCAGTCAAGAGACTCTCCCTTCCCCAATCCTTTTTCCTTCTCTCTCTCCTTCCATAGGCACTGCACCTGCATCACAGTCTGAAGGCTTTCTCCTTCTTCCCTGCTCTGTCATCTTCCCTGCTCTGTCATTTTTAATCCCATCTTGATGTCTGCTTTTTGAAGGACACAAACTAATGTAATTTCCTATTAGAAAAACCTTCCTTAGGTTCAACTATAATTCTACATACTGGGGGGGGGGAGGGGAAGATTTACCCCTCCAGTTTATTGTTTGTTGGACGTGGAGAAAAACCATAGGAAGGATAAAATATTCCTATAACTGAAGAGTTGTGTACTAAGATATTTGAAAGAATTTTTTCTTCTCATTAGTGCAAAATCTCTGTAACTTAGTTTGTTCTTACTAACCCATATACTTAATTTATAGTATCTTTTGTTTCTACCATATGTCATAGATTCTAAAGTAAATGTTTTTCACATTTTAACATCTCTGAAGTTGTGATGTATTTTACAAGTATGACTGTGTCATAATTTAAGTGGCACCTTTTCTCCTTAGTGGTAAATAAATTAATGGAGTATCTTATAATCACTGGCATCTAAAATCTATCAAGTTCTCTATTTCGTGTGTGTGTATGTAGAGACCTGAACCAAAGCATTTTATATTTTCTCCACCTCTATTTCATCTGTGATTTATTTGTCTAATGGAAGGGAATCTTTGAATTCTTCCATATTTCAGGTCAATTTAGCCATTCTAATACAATATTTCTTTCCTAGATATCTGAAACAAAATTTGTTCAGAAATTGAAATGCTTGGATTCTATGAGATTTTTTTTCTCTACTGTGTCTTTATAGTTGGTTTGGTGAATATACTGAAGACTTGTGATAAGAATGCTTGTTTGGAACCCAGATTCAATTTATTTTCATCAAATGAAGTCCTCATTTGCATTCATTTTTGGTGCATTTGCTTCCACAAAGGAACAAAGATCATTTTAGGAAAATATAAAAAGTGTTGCCACCATAGATCAATATTATGATGTAATCTATTGATAAGCAAGTTATAAGTCAGCATCAAGAGAGAAAAAAAATTTTTTTAGTCATTGATAATATATAATGGAGTGCTTATGAAGTGATTTAAGAACATGCTATATAGAGTCCACTTTATTTGAGTTCAAGTCTATATGATATTAATGTGCCTTAAATATTTGATATTTATTACTAATTACATCAGTGACCTTATACCTCACTAGGAAACTGTACCATCATCTCTCAGTTCCAAACCCACCCTTCTACATTCTGCTTTCTGATGCTGAGCCTGGGACTCTACGAACCACATTTCTGTTTTGCCAGTGTTTCCCTGTTGGGCTCTGCACATCAGGGAGATTGCAAAGCCAGAAGAAGCAGGGGCTCTTTCCTTTCTGTCCGTCTGCTTTCCTGTCCGTGTCACCATAGCAACACTTCTTCATTCCAGCAGCAGCAATTCATCCCCCTGGCAGCAGCCAAGTCCAATTTGTGGTTGTTCCAATGTTTGTAGGACCAGCTTTACGGCACCCTCTTAGAGACACTGGCATCATAAACTGGTATTCATGCCCACCCTTCAGATATTTGGGGCCTAGTCCCATAGGGTCCGTCCTCCAAGACCAAAGACTCCAGCACAGTGAAGCAGCACCTCCTCCTCAGAGGTCAGGGTTTCCACTGCTTGAGGCCCTCTTCTAATCCTCTAGGTTTCCCGAATTCCAACAGTTTTATAGAATTTCACAATCTCTTTAATTCTTTGTTTTCTCAGTTCCAGGTGTGGTAACTTCTTCCTATAGCTGCTACCTTGGTGATACCTTAGTGCCTGTGGTGTGCGGGAGCTCCTTGTAGCAGCTAACAGAAGCTGATTATGCGCCTTCCCCAGCTTCGTGTTCAGTGACGTCAAGTTGGGAGCTTGACATTAGCCAGCGGGGGAGTATGTTCACCATTAATACCAGAAAACTAAAAAGCAGGGCCATTCCCCAACTCACAGCACAGGGCCAGGTGACTAGCCCACTACACCCTCGACTTCCCTTTTTAACTTTTCAGTTACCGAGTTAATAACTTAATACTCAGCTGAGATGTCTTTAACTTAAAATCTTTTGTTTAAATAACTAGTGTGATTTCTGACTTCTAACTGGACCCTAAATGATCCGGTATCATCTTTCTCAACCATAAAATAAGGAGATTTTTAATAATTAGATCATAAGTTTCATGTGAGGGTAAAATGAGGCAATGTAGATAAGACACTTAGGCTAGTATCTTTGAAGCATTTTACAAGTGACTTTGGGGCCAATTTATTAAATTTCAGTCTACCTTTTTTAGCCTGTATTTCCTCCTTCCACCATTAGATTAGAAACTTCTCAAAGGGGATAAATTAGTCCTCAAGAAAACATTTGTTAATGTTTGGAGACATTCTTGGTTGTCACAATTTGTAAGGGAGGGTGCTATGGACATCTAATGGGTAGAGTCCAAGGATGCTTGCCAAACATGCAGTGTGCAGGACAGCCCCTCACATGGAATTATTCAGCCTAAAATGTCAGTACTGCTGAGGTGGAGAAACTCTGAGTTAGGTTCTGAGTATTTTTTTTTAACCCAGTAATGTTCACTAAGCTGAAAACAGAAATGTTTCAAAGTCACTGGGTTCTTCCCCACTTTGTAAAGACGTGGGCTCAATGAAGAACTGACATTAAGAGAGACAGACAGACAGAGACAGAGAGGTAGAGAGAGAACGAGAAGGAAACAGAGAGAGAATGGAATTCCACAAGAGGATTTTAAGAGGGTAGAGAAAGGGAGAGGGATTTTTCCAAGAAGTCAGATAGTGGGTTTTCTGAAAAGACCAGAGCTATAACATCCCTGGCAACAAGGTACCTAGAGCATTTGCAAAACTTCAGAGGCTGACAACTGTGTCAAGGGAGGCTGGATGCTAGGTCCAAGTTTCCCAGCCTGAAAAATCGGGTCTGTGCCCCAGTGGCTCATAGAGGCAGGGGCCAGACACCCTAGCAGCAGTGACCAAACAGATCCTCCAGGCTTTGACGGTCTGCACAATCCTGTGAGGAGGGAGTCCCCCAAGTAATTCACTGAATGTCCTGCCATTGTGGCAGACTGGAACTCAGACCTGGATTTACAGAAAATGGAAATAAGAGAGATTTTATTTTTCACACGAATGCTTCGGCAGACTGAGTCATACTCACTTATTTGACTGTGATATACGGGATGTGGTAGATGGAACCTTAGTGGTAGCTGTGGCAGCCATGGTCCTGCAGACAAGAACACCCTCAGCAGCTAGAGTAGCAGCTGCTTTGATCTATTCGGAGTAATACAAACATGAATTTCTTCAAATAAATCAATGTTTCTATTTTCACCGATTCCTTTGGTACAAATATGCATGCCAATGTAAAGAGAAAAGGAAGTGGGGCACAAAAAATAGTGGTAATAGGTGAGAGTCATTTTTCAATTTATGGCTATATAAAAACCAGAAAGATGTTTCTATAAAATAACTCCTATCTAGAAAAAAAACATTATTATTAGTTCAATAAACATGTATTTATGTAGACATGTATGATTAGATTTTTATTAACCTATCATAGATAACATGGGTATATAGCTTGATCAAGGGTTTTGAATTTTTCTTTTCTTCACAATGTTTCCACTGCCATAAAAAAAGGTCTCATAATCTACCAACATCTTTATCAATGAAATCAAGATAAAATGTTGCACTGACCTGACTTCCTATAACAAAAAAATAAATGATGTAAGGGAACTGGTAGCAGCACCCGCAGTGAGAACTGAACACAATTCATAAAATGCCTCACCCACAGGCTTGGAGGTGCTTATGGTGAAGAAGGCTCACAGATTCATAGTGGAAGGAAACTGAACAGGAAACTGAGTTCTACCCCAGCCTTCAGGGAGGTTTGGCTCTATTGGCTATATTGAAAGATGAGGTCACTGAGGCTCCCGAGATTAAGAGGCCTGCCCAAGGATCCACAACTACTAGTATATTGATGATCTCAGGAATGTTGTATATATGGAACGTGGTTATATCAGAAGGTATTATGTATCCTTTAGGTTACATTTGCTATGAGTAATGGAACCCCTCTTCCCATCAAACAGACAAACAAAGTGGCGTAAACAAGGCAGAAGTTTCTTTCTTTCTCAAATATACTGCCTGGCTGAAGTCAGTCCAGATTTGGCATGATCCTCCATGGTATTAGGAAGACAGGTTCTTTCTATTCTGTGGTTTCACTTATGTGTATCTTCTATACTCAAGGTAAACTTCAGTGTCTAGGATGCTGCAGGATCTCCAGCGAGTATGTCTGCATTCGAATATGTACAAAGGAGGACCAGCTGATGGGGGAGAAGGGCTAGCCTCCTCATTTTAAAGGTAATCTTTGGAACTTGCACATATCACTTCTCCTTATAAACCACTAGCTAGAACTTAGCTTCAAGAAAAGCAAGAAAACAAATCCTATTCCAGGTGATCATATGCCCAGCTAAGAATCTGGTATCCCAGTACTTTAGAACAAGAATAGGGGTGCCTGGGTGGCTCAGTTGATTAAGCATTTGACTCTTGATTTTGGCTCAGGTCATGAGATTGAGCCAGGCTGGGCTCCACACTCAGCAGGGAGTCTGCTTGAGATTCTCTATCTCCTTCCCCCTTTGTCCCTCCCCACCGTGCTTGCTCTCTCTCTAATAAATAAATAAATCTTTTATTTATAAATCTTTTATTTATTTATTAGAGAGACAGAGGGAGAGAGAGAGACAGCACGAGTGGGAGGGGCACAGGAAGAGGGAGAGAGAATCTCAAGCAGACTCTGCACTGAGCACAGAGCCCGATGCAGGGCCTAATCCCAGGACCCTGAGATCATGACCTGAACTGAAACCAAGAGTCAGACATTTAACCAACTGCACCACACAGGCACCCCAAATAAATAAATCTTAAAAAAAAAGGCAGAAAGCTTTTCCTGTAAAGAGCAAGGCAGTAAATATTTTAGGCTTTGTGGACCACATGGTCTCTGTTGTAGTTACTCAAGTACTTGTGCTGTTGTTATAATGCAAATGCAGCCATAGATAACATGTAAATGAGTGATCATGGCTATGTTCCAATAAAACTTTATTTATAGAAACAAGTTGATATGACCCAAGGGCCATAGTTTACCAACCCCGCTCTAAAAGATGAGGCAAACAGATACTGAGAGGCAGCCAACGGTCTCTGACACCATGCTATTGCCAAACACAGTACGGAAGTAGAACTAAGAACTGCCTTTTCGCCGGGCCAATTACTATCAACTTGAAAAGTCCTCTTCTGGTAGCCTGCCCTTAGGATGACTAAGAACTGGGCTTTCCCAGGACAAACCAGTTTATTCCTGCTTTCCTGTTATCCCATCCTGTCTCTTTTCACCTTGGAGCGCCCCCAAATCTAGCCATGCTCATAGTAGGTATTTATTAAGAAAAAAGAAAGCTTAAGTCTACATAAAGACTCATGCATAAATGTTCACAGCATATGTAGCTAAAAACTAGAAACAACACAAATGAACATAAATAGGAGAATGGATAAAGTGCAGTACATCCATAAAATGGAATATTGCTCAGTAATAAAAATAGCAAACCACTGATATATAAGACAACATGGATGACTCTCAGAATAATTATGCTGAGTCAAAGAAATCAGACAAAAAAAGAATACATACTTTTTTATTCCATTCATTTAAAACTCTAGAAAATGAAAACTAATGTGTAGTGAAAGAAACAAATTCGTGGATGCCTAGGGAAGTTGGAGGGAGGCAGGGCAGGAGCTAAGGATTACAAAGGTACAAGAAGAAAGCTTTGTTGTTGTTGTTGTTTTAGATTTTATTTATTTGAGGGAGAGAGCATGAGAGAGAGAGAGAGAGAGCTCGCACAAGCAGGGGGGAGGGTAGAGGGAGAAGCAGACTCCTTGCTGAGCAGGGAGCCTGATGCGGAACTCGATCCCAGGACCCTGGGATCATGACCTGAGCCAAAGGTAGACTCATAACCGACTGAGACACCCAGGCGCCCAAGAGGAAAGCTTTGTGGGTAATATGTTCACTATCTTGATCATGGTGCTAGTCTCATGGGTGTGTACCTATGTCAGAATATATCAAATTTTACCACTGAAATATGTGCAGTTTATTCATATGTTCATTAAATTTTAATAAGGATATTTTGAAAAAGTGTCTCAGTTTGAATCATGAGCTCTATCTAGCCCTACCATGCCATATATATGTATATACATATATATATGCCATATGCCAAAGGAATTTTTGTTGAAATGAAATGCTGTTTCTTTTCAATAGCACCAAAAACAAAAGCATAAGATTAGATGGGTTGTGGAGGTGTGGGGGGTATGGAAGGGTGGGGTGAGAATTTAGAAAAGGGAAAATCTCTGTAATAGAGATATTTAAGTTGTCAAGTTAAAACTATGCTTACTTTAACCAGTAAATTCACCGTTAGTAGAAAATCATAGAAGAATGTCTAAGATTACTTTCATGGTTGAAATGGCTAGCTGTGCTACCAAATCAACTTTATTTATTGACTTAAAAATGGATATGACTGTCTGCTTAGAAGTAATTTATTTTCCTCTAATTGGTCTCTCAAAGCATCAGTAAAAACAAATTGACCTTTACAGTGATGAAACTTGTTGAGTATCTGTGCATAGATGTAGACAGACCTCTGTTCTTACTCTGTTATAGGTTCTCAAGCACTTTATATTACATTTGGACTTTCCTTTCCCTGTCTGGATAGAGTTAGAGGAATTCACCTCTAAAACTTTTTCCAATTCTGAGACTCTGTGATTCCTTTACACAAATCTACTTGTACCATTTCTTCTCTGGTAAGACTTCTGTTTGCTTTGTGTGTGTGTGTGTATCTTTCTTCTGTCTCTTTTTCATTAATATACATATATTTCCAATCTTCCTTTCTTCTCTATCCTCCAATCTAATGTTCTTTCTATTTCTGTATATTAATGACCCACATTTAGCAGGTTTTTCATCATAAATATTCTGTATCACATAGAGTAGCCCATTTTCACTGCTAATTGAATTGAAAATTGGCTACATAATTCTTAAAACAAAGCCTTGTTCCTTAAGTATGAAAGAGGTGTGCTATAGCCAGTTTTTGTCAAGGTGTAGGCTTGTCTGTATTTTAAGAAATCAAATCCTTATGCCACCTGGTGTCTATTAAGGAAAACACAGAAATATTAAAAGTGCATTTTCAACAAAATCAGAGAGGCATATTCCATTCTACCGAGTTATGTATGATTTATCCTATTCATATGAAACATCTCCCCATGATGACATGGTGTCCCTCATTTGAACCTCACCACTGAGCAACCCTAGTGTCAGCCTAGGCAGAGATTTGTTACTCCTCATTCATATTCCCTAACTCTCTATTTCCTAAGGGAAAAAAATCCCTCATTTCCTCACTTTTCTGTTCATTGATATAGGATCAGAAATTCTAGAGCCTGAAGTGACCTTAAAAATAAGCTGATGTGAACTTGTCACAAAATGCAAGAAGTTAGTGGCAGATTCATCAGAAGAACACAGGTCTCTTACACTCAATAAAAAAATTAAAAAAAAAAACCTTCTGACATTATATTCACCATGCCTTTTTTCATAGAGTTTATGATCAATTAATGAAGACAAGACATAGCTAAGAGAAATAACTGAGAAATATACATAAAAGAAAGAAAATACTATGAAAACTATGAATGAATATGTAGCTCTCTTTACAACTTCTGTCATTTAAAATGAAGATTGTTGGTATAATTACATGTTTATTTACTTAGCTGATAAAAACAAAAAATAGGGCAGAGGTTGTTTGCTGTATCAAGTGGAACCTAAAAGCCATGGCATCAGTTGGGACAGAACTGGGCAGAGGAAGAATTGGGACTGAAGAAATACACAGGATTGCAGAGAGTGTCAGGGGTCCACTAATCCGGAGACGTCATGAATTAGTATCCCACCGAATATCCAAAGAGTTGCCATTTTCTGGAAAGAGTAGTGCATCTGAAGTGGAGATGATGAATAATGCCTGTAATCAGTTGAGGCACCTACATAGGATTCTTTAGGGGGCTTGAATGATGGAGTTGCCTCTAATTCTGGGGGAGGGAATATTGGGAAGAATGAGGGCAGCCTTATGCTATGTTCTGAATTTTGTTGCTGCAAAAGAAGACTTGAGTCCCAGATGTTAATTGTGCTATAAACAAAAATATGAAAGCAGTGGTTCAACATTCAGGGTAAGACAACACAGCAATGACAGAACCAGGGTGAGTCACCCTGAGCACACAGGAATCAGGGAACTTGCTCTATCATTCCAAACACTGCGCCTGTTTGTGCTTACAAGATTGTCTCCAGCTGTCTTTTATTAGAGAGAAGCTTTCTATTTCACACTCTAAGATTCCTTCATTTAACACTATTTACTGAGGGCTTACCCTGTGCTGAATACAATGATGGTTTCTAACACAGTAGTTAAAAACAAAATGCATTTTCTGCCAACATGGAGCTGGAATTTCTGTGGGAACTACATGCAGCTGAAACTACAGATTAATATCGTAATTTTCTGCTAAGAGGTGTGGCTGGAAAGTCGTAAGTTAACTGTGTCAGCTTAAATTATTTTTATAATTGACATCTGTGGAAGTGGATTCAAATAATTTTCCCAAATCCAGTACCTTCACTGTAATATTTTAAACTAAAGTAGCTTTGGCCAATTGTAGACACTAAGTTAATGAGGAAGAGGAAAGTATCACTTTTAGCAGCACAGCAGGTAAAGAGCAAAGAGATTTCATTGAACAAGTGAAATGTGCCAAGAAAGGCAGAGGCTCAGGTAAATTTGGGGAACCACAAGATAATGCATTTCCTCAGAGCCTGTGGAGAAACGGATGCTCCTGAAGTCCTACTTTTCTCTGAATACATTAATGCCTTACTCAAAGGATGTCGCCTGGTTCCCAGTCAGCAGATCATAAAGATTTATGGAGTGAATGAATGAATGTCCATGGTACTTATCATGACCTATCCTTCATTCTCCTTGGCCTGTGGTGACAAGTTGAGTAGGCAGCCAACCTAATACTTTATCCACTTTCATTAGTAATTTGTATCCTAAGTATATCCTTTTCACCATCCCTTCTGTTCTACTTGTTGGTCATTAAAAGCTTTGGAAAATAAAAAGTATCTTTTCATTGGTAAGAAAAATGGTTGGGGAACTGCAGACTGCAGAGTTAATCAAGACTTTAAGTCCTATTGAGTCTGATGAGGCTGCCTTCAGTACACACCAGCCCGTCTTATTGACAATGCAGCAGACTGAACCACTCAGAATGACTGACAGCTCCATTTGCCAGGCAGCCGTCATGAGTGGCAGTTTCACTAGCACAATGTCCATTTTGAGTGGCGTCTCAACACCAAGAACACCTAGTTTGATTGACAACTTCATATACAAAGAAGTGAAGCCAGGATATCTCTGAGAAGCTGAGGAAAGTATGTGGGAGAGTTATGTTCTTGGGGCCTTGGGTTCTTCCCCGCCCTTTTTTTTGTGAACATTTCATCATCATTACTAAAAGAGCATAAATACACACATGTAGAGAAGACAGCATTTGATTTCTCACAGCTGTGGTTCAAATCAACACTGTTTTGTGTTGTGCCACATGAAAATGTTTGCATCCCTCTAAATGATATGAAACACAATCATATTCTTAACTTATTATTGAAATTTTAGGCATGTCTACTACTAAAGGGGCTTATTAACCGGCAAAGGGAAGTAATAAAACCCAACACTTTCTATTTTCTATGTGTGTGGCATAATTCTCATTCTCTTTTGGTGAACATTTTTGACATTAGAGTTGTGTTCAATGCAAAACACAAAACACAAGGGGGACCAACATTCAGAGGTACTGGGGATTAGGCTTCAATATATGAATTTCAGGAGGCACGTGATTCAGCCTATAACTGTCCCCTAACCATACCTTACACTTTAGCCAGAAATGCAGAATTCCCATTCCCTAAATAAAACCTGTATCTTCTCACCACCTCATCTTTGAACTGAGTATCTTTGAGATGCAAAATAGGGATTACATAGGTCTAGTCAACTCATTAGCAAAGAAGAAACCCGTGACTTTCTGAAAAGAAAAACTGACTGACCTACCCAAGGACTCAGAGCTGGTCAGTCAGTGGCACTGTTAGAATTTTATAATGCCTTGCAAACAAGGCAGGGCTTTGTACCAGTGGTAATGTTTCCTCTCATCTATTCCTTACAGCTGAAATGAGGCTCCCAGTCATTTTTACCAATTGGAAACTTACCTGTATTAAAAAGATTCCTTATGTGGAATCTTTCAGATGAAGACCTTCTTGATTCCTCTAGCTAGAAATTAACCTTCTCCAGAACGTTTAAGGCTTCGCCATATAATGTTTCCCATGTTATAGTTAGCTGTTTCAATCCTCCTATCTCATATTGTAAGTTTTCAAAGCAGTGAATGAATGAAAAAAATGAGTCATTTGCTTTCCATGGTAGCACTTAATATCTTTGCAATTATACATACCAGATGCTCAATAAACATTTTTTTCTTCAGATTCCTTGTTAGCATCAACCCTCCTATTATAAAACTGGCCCCAGTTAAAAAAAATGTAGTACTAGGGAGAGGCAGAAGCGCTTAATAGGTACTTCAGGTGCTCCTCAAGTCTGGAACTCTCAGAGCTTCTTTCCATCACAGTACTTACAATTTTAAATTTTAATTAGATTAATTAGATTACAATCCCACCCCCCACACTTCCAAGAGGTTATGAGAACTTTCAACTGTTCTTGTTGATCTTTGTATCCCTAATATTCAGGCTGCATATAGTATTGCTCTGGAAGTCCTGAATGAATAAATGCAGGGACCCTTCTAGTCACTGGAGTCCAGCATTTTGTGCAACTTCAAGTTGGAAATGCTTTGTATTTAAAGACATCAAGTAGGCATAGGTCGCCATCTAGTGTAAAATGTACAGCAATGCTACCAGAAAATGGAACTCCTCTCTTAGGACATTATATTGAATTTTTACTGAGCTGCATTCGCCCTTACAAACATCATCATCTTTCTAAGATGAAGAGACGATATAATATAACTGTCATTGCCAAATACTTTTTTTTTTTAAAGATTTTATTTATTTATTTGACAGAGAGAGACACAGCGAGAGAGGGAACACAAGCAGGGGGAGTGGGAGAGGGAGAAGCAGGCTTCCCGCGGAGCAGGGAGCCCGATGCGGGGCTCGATCCCAGGACCCTGTGATCATGACCTGAGCCGAAGGCAGACGCTTAACGACTGAGCCACCCAGGCGCCCCAAGTCATTGCCAAATACTTACTACAACGATTCATAAGTTATAGATTCTTTATCATATATTTTTAGAACATTTCTTTGATTAAAAAAATTAGCAAAAGATTCTCTGGACTTGGTGAAACCAGGATGCACCTAACACTATGCTCACATGCAAATGTATATCCATCCTTTCAAATAGTGTCCCTCTTCAAGCCCCGCATTGGGCTCCATGCTGGTCTTGGAGCCTACTTAAACAAACAAACAAACAAACAAATTTAAAAAAACTAACAAAGTCAAATAGTGTCCCTCTTGTTAATCTCATTCCTCTGACAGACCTTCTATGTCAGTTAGTTAGTTTTCTACCAGGAGACACACAATCAGCTACAGAAAACTTTTATCTAGGCAAGCACAGTCTCTTTTAATATCTTTACATATTCTAAAATTTAGGATGCCAATGACTTTTTTTGTTGAAATGGCTTGAAACTGGAGTCTGTGTTTATCTGTTTGTATACTTTTCTCACTGTCTCTGAAATTAAAAATAGGACAGTAAGGTCTCATTTGCTGACAAGGTGTATGGTTTGAATGATCTTGCAAGCCATGTCCCATCCCTGGTTGTCTATTGATACTGATGTAAATAATTTAAAACAGCATACTATTAAAAGCTATTTGTTTACTGTTATTCTACTGAAATATTTAACTTATATAACAATCTAATACATGGCCCTAGATTCTAGAAAACTTTTAATCTACTAAGGGAGTTCATGTTTTTATTCAAAAATCTGTTAGGAATACTTTCAGTTCTGGCCATAATGGAGTTTTAGGTATTGAACTTACCTGATGCCACACACACACACACACACACAAATCAGACAAATCAGACAAGACAAATATATATGAAGTAATTTTTTTTTCAGGTATTAGACAATAGGTATCGAAGTGTTATGGTCCTTGAGAAAAGAAAAGCACATTAGATGAGTTCCACAATCATACTGGCTTTTTCTGCCTGGGACATTTTTCAAATTGGCATAGCAAAAGAAACTATTCAAAATAAGACATAGAAAGTAAAAAAGTTACACAAACACAAAAGAAATGAGCAGGAGAATCAGTGAGTTTGGGGGAAACTAAGCACTTTCATATAAAAAAGAGGAAAGAAAAAACATTTGAAAAAATCATGGCCAAAACTTTTTCAAATTTGGTGAAAATTCTAAGTCCACAGATCCAGAAAACTCAATGAATCCCAAAGAAAAGAAAACTACACCAAGTCACACTGTAGTAAAATTGCTCAAAGCTAATGATAAAGTGAAAATCTTATATTCAGCATAAGAAAAAATTACATACTGCAAAACAAAGATTATAGCAGATATGTCATGGAAAACGATGCAAACAAGAAGACAATGAAGTACTGAAGGGAAAAAAAAAAAAAGCTGATAACCTAGAATTCTATATCCAGCAAAAGTATCTTTCATAAATGATGCTATAGACTAAATGTTTGTATCCTCCTCAAGTTCATAGTTTGAAATCCTAATCCTTCAATGTGATGGAATTAGAAGGTGGAGCCTTAGAGAGGTGATTAGGTGGTGAGAGTAGAACCCTCATGAATAGGATTTATATCCTTATAAAAGAGACCCCAGAGAGACCTGTCACTTTTTCTATCACATGAGGACACAGCAAAAAGATGGCTATAACCAAAAAGTGGACTCTTGCCAGACACTGAATCTCTTGGAGCCTTGATCTTGAACTTCCTGGCCTCCAGAACTATTAAGAAATAAGTTTCTGTTCTTTATAAGCCACCCAGTCTATGATACTCTGCTACAGTAGCCTGAATGGTGTAAGAGGTGGGGGTGCTGCTATAATGAATAACTAGAAATGTGGAAGTGGTTTTAGAGCTGGGTAATAGGTAGAGGCTGGAAGAGATCTGAGGTGCACACTAGAAAAAGTCTACATTGCCATAAATGGACAATTAAGGGCAGCAACTCTCTTGAGAGCTAAGAAAGGAAAGAGGACAGCCTTAGAGAGAGACCCTCAGTCTTCTTGTAGAATTATCTAAATAATCATGAACAGAATGTTGGTAGAAATATGGATGATACAGGCCATTCTGATGAGGTCTGAGATAGGAACAAAGAACATGTTATTGGAAACTGGAGGAAAGGCGATCCTTAATATAATGTAACAAAGGACCTGGCTGAACTGTGTTCATGTCCTAGTGTTTTATGGAAGACAGATCTTGTGAGTGATGATACTGGATATTTATAGGAAGTCACTTCTAAGCCAAGTGATGAAGGTGTGGCTTGCCTCTTCCTGACTGCTTATAGTAAAACATAAAAGAAAAGAAATGGCTTAAACACAGAGTTGTTAAGCAAAAAGGAACTAGAACTAAAGACTTGGAAAACTCTCAGTTTATCTATATTGCAAAATATATGAAGAAAACAGTAAGGGTGTTGCCACCAAGAAACTCTTTGATTAGGAGATTAGTTTGAGTGTGAATCATGGCCCTAATCAGCACCCGAACAAAGATGTGCTGTTCTTCCAGATGGAAAGATGATTCACAGATCATCAGGGCTGCCTCTTTGATTTCTAAAGGAGGAACCATTGCCTCACTTTCAACAGTGAGGATAAGTGGCCTCCTCCCAAACCATGGGAGCCCAACCCTTGCCTAGTCAAGCTGTGGGCAAGACAACTATCCCAGAGGTAGAAGGTGGGGCCTCAACCCCAGTGTGCCTGGAGGGCAGAGCATTGAGCCAAAGAGGAATATTTTTGAGTTTGCCTTATAGTTTGGACTTACTGGGAACCCATTTCTCCTTACTTCTTTCCTATTTCTCCCTTTTGGAATGAAAATGTCTATCCTATGCCTATCCCACCACTGTATTTTGGAAGCATATAACTTGTTTGATTCCACAGGTTCATAGCTGGAAAAACATTTGCCTCAGAATGAATTGTACCTTGAGTCTCACCCATATCTGATCTACAAGATTTTTAGATGAAACTGGATTTCAGCCTTTAGAGTTGATGCTGGAACAAATTAAAACTTTTGGGGCTGCTGGGATGGAATGCATTTTGCATTTGAGAAGAACATGAATTTGGGGGATTCCAGGGGTGGAATGCATAGACTGAATATTTGTGTCCCCCTAAAATTTATATACTGAAGCATAGTCCCCAATCTGAGGTGAGGCCTTTGACTGGTGATCAGATTATGACGGTAAAACCCTCATGAATGCACGTAGTGCTCTTCTGAAAAAGACTCTAGAGAGCTCCCTTGCCCCTTCCTCCATGTGAGCACACAGTGAGTGAGATGATGTTCCTCTTTGAACCAGGAAGCAGATTGTCATCAGACATCAAATCTATCATTACCTTGATCTTGGACTTCCCAGCCTCCAGAACTATGAGAAATAAATTTCTGTTGTTTATAAGTCACCCAGTTTATTTTTTTCTGTGATAAGAGCCTGAACAGACTAAGAAGTGACAGTAAAATAAAGATTTCAGAAATACCAAAGCTGAAAGTAATAATCACCAGTGGACCCACACTACAAAATATATCGACAGAAGTCCTTCAGGTAGAAGAAAAATGATACAATATATGAACCTGAATATACACAAAGGAAGGATGAACACCAGAAATAGTAACTGTATAGATAAATATATAAAACTTTAAAATTAGATAATTGAATGTTTAAAGAATAACAACAGTGGATTGTGGGAATTATCATAGGTAAAGGATTAAAATGACATCAATAGCACAAAGGCTGGGAGTGGAAAACTGGAATTGTAATATCATTGCAAAGTGTTTTTACTATAGAGAAAAGGATAAAAATAGCATTTGAAGGTAGACTGTGGAAAGTTAAAGATATATATTATAAACCCAAAACATCCACTGCAATAACAAAATGAAGAGTTATGACTCATACACTGACAAGAAACCAAAAGGGAGCCATAAAAATTGCACAATTACTCCAAAAGAGTGCAGAAAAGGAAAAAGGAAGCAAAGAACAGCTGAAACAAACAGAAAACAAACTGAAATATGGTAGATTAAAACTAATAAAATAAATAATCACATTAAATATAAATAATCTAACCACCCAATTAAAAGGTAATGATTGTTAGAATGGACAAAAGACCATGGCCCACATGCATGCTGCCTATAAGAAATCCATTGTAGGCGCCCCTGGGTGGCTCAGTCAGTTAAGCATCTGCCTTCAGCTCAGATCATGATCTCAGGGTCCTGGGTCCTCTTGCTCTCTCTCTCAAATAAATAAATGAAGTCTTAAAAAAAAAAAAAAGAAATCCACTGTAAATCTAAAAATAAAAATAGAATAGAATAAAAAATAATACACTATGCTAACACTAGTGAAAATAAGCCTTGAATGGCTATATTAATATCAAAGTATATTTCAGAGCTAAGAACATTGCCAGTAATAAATATGTTCATTTCATAATCATAAAGAGGTCAATTCAGCAAGAAAATATAAGCAAACACTGAAATATTTATGCACTTAAAAACAGAACTTGAAAATATATGAGGCAAAAACTTATATAACTGCAAAGAGATATTGTCAAATAAACATGTTGGAGATTTACATACTCATCTCTCAGTAATTGGTAGAACAAGCAGACAGGAAAATAGTATGGACATAAAAGACATTAACAACACTATCAGCCAACTTGTCCTGATATTTTATAACTACTCTACCCAACAACAATAGAACATTTACCAAGCTAGACCATATTCTGGGCTATGAAATAAGTCTTAATAAATTTAAAATGATTTGTTATAAAAAGTATGTTCTCAGATCACAATGAAATTAAGTAAAAATCAATTTTTAAAAAATTCTCAAACTCTAGGGTATCAAATAAAAGAAAAAATGCTATAATTTCTGATTCAATAGAGGTAAGATAGAATAATGAACAATAATTAATCCAAAAGGAGGCAAGAAAGAAAAAAAAGGTAAGAAATAGGTAATAGATTCTCAAAATATTAATAATTGCATTAAGCATGAATGTAGGAAACATCACTACAGGTATTACAGACATTAAAATATAGCGGCTTATGAGCAAATTTTTACTAATAAATTTGAAAATTTAAACAAAAAGACACATCTCTAGGCAAATAATAATTTGCAAAACTGAAACAAGATGAAATAAAAAATGGGAGAGTCCTGTGCCACTAAAAATGAACCTAAAGTTAGAGTGTTTCCAAAAAGAAAATTTCAAGTCCCGAAAAATGAAAATTGGACAAACAGAAGTGTTTATGTACATAGATGGCAAAATTTTACACATAAAAAATTCAAAAATAACTTATTTTCAAATTATCAGAATTAAGTGTATTTTGTAAACTTGTTGCATAGCAAGTAGATATATAAAGGTAATTGTGGACAGTCCAGAAGGAGACTGTAACATGTGTGGTCACCTAATTTATGACAAAGATGGCCCTGTAGTAAATGGAATAACTGATAGTATTTCATTAAATGGTGCTGGATCAATCAACACGGACAAAGAAATGAACTGCGAAGACAATCACCTCCCACCATAATAAAGATTTGTCTAACAAGATTTAAAAAGTGACATGAGAAGGAAAAAAATGATACACTGAATTAAGTTAAAGAAAACTTCTTTATCGAAGGACATTTCAAAGAATAAAAATCCAAGCCACAGAATGTGAGAAAATATTTAAAATCCATGTATATGATAAAGAAGCTGTACTTGGAGTACACATAAGGAGCTACAAAATCAGTACAGAAAAGGTAGAACATCTAATACAAAGATGGGCAAAAGACTTATTGAGACACTTCACCAAAGAAAATATGTACTTAACCAATAAACATGAAAGATACCCAACTTAACTGGCTATTAGGAAAATGCTAATTAAAACTACAGTTCAATTTCGTTGTACAAACAATGGAATGGTAAAAATTAAAAGAACAACAACAAAAAATCAATCAGTGAAGACATACAGCAACTGAAACTTCAAAAACTGCTAGTACAACCACTTCAAAAAACTTTCTGACAATATCTAATAAAGTTGGTTATATACATAGATTGAGACCCAACAATCTGACTCCTAAGTAACAGATCTGTATATATATTTTTACCAAAATACATGGACAAAAATGTCTATAAAAACACTGCAAAAGCCCTAAGTTGAAAACAATAAATAACCAATACAATGATAAACACAGTATATGGATCCACAGAATTGATAAATAATTGTGGTATATTCATGCAAAAAAACATTATACAGCAAAGACAATGAAGAATTATCTGCAACAATATGGATGAATCTCACAAACATAATTTAAGCAAAAGCTGCAATAAAGAAATGAGTGCATACCATATAATTCCAATAATATAAAGTTCTAAAGCAGGCAAAATTAATTTATGGTGCTGTAAGTTAGGATAGTGGTTAGCCTAGTCAGGCAGTGGGCAGGCTAGGAAAGAACACCAAGTTTCTGGTAATGTTTTGTTGCTTGAACAAGATGAAGGTTACACAGGTGTGTTTACTTACAAATATTCATCAAGCTGGATACTTATAATGTGTGTATTTTTCTTTAGGTATGTAATACTTCTGTAAAATTTCCAGTAAAAATGTAGATTGGATTAAGTGCCCTCTGCTTAGAACACCCAGTGACTCATCACTGTAATTAAATTAACATTTAAAATGATGAAATAATAATTAAGTCATAAATTTATGCCAAAATAGTGAAAAATAAATGTTTTCTGAAAAATATATAATCAATATTAATTCCAAAAGAATTGGAGAATCTAAAGAGTCTGAGCATTACAGAAGAGACTAAAAATATTATCAAAGATCTACTCTAGAAAAGATCAGTCCCTGAGAGTGTGATGGATAAAATCATAACTGTTTAGGAAGCAGATTAATGCACATGTTAAATAAGCTGTTGTGAATCATGAAGAAAAAGAAAATTTTGCAACTCATTCTATAAGTTTGTATAGCTTAGACATCAAAACCAAAACAAGATATTGTAACAGCACAAGCATCTGAATATGCAGAATGATACATACTTATACAAACACACACAGAGAAAAGAAAAATTAGGCCAATCTCAGCTATAATCATAGAAACACAAGTTTGAAATAAAATATTGTAAATCTACTCTAGGCAAACAATAATAACAGAGTAACACCACAAACAAGTATATATTATACTAGATATGCAAGAATGGTTCGGTATTGTAAAGTATCTTGATATAATTTATACTACTAATGGATTAAAAAGGAAAAATAAATGTGACCTATTCAGTACATGCTGAAAAAAAAATCACTTGATAAAATTCAGTAACTTTTCTTTATAATTTTCTCTTGGCTTGATAAAACTCATTTGTCAGAAACATGTAGCATACCAAGAAGATTAATAAGGATAAAGTATTTAAAGCTTTCTTGAAAAAAGAAGTTAAGGATGTCCACATTCAAGGAGAATAAACTGATAAGCTGTTATAAATAAAAATTAAGTTCAGCTAGGAATGAAGAAACTTATCAATATATAAAATCTAATTTCCAATAAATCAGTTATAGTTAGCTAGAAAAATAATATTAATAAACTTAATGAGATATAAATTACTACAGTTATTTATTTAAGGTTTATGGCCAGAGAGAGATTTTTTTTACTATAAGAACACTGGCATCAGGATAAGCAAGCAGGAAATAGAATGTCAAACATCCTACAAGGCAGGCATAGAATAAAATGTGTTCCTATGATACACAGAGCCAGCTTTGGACAAAATTATGAATTGCAAATATTGTCTAACCCCTCCTAAATTCCACTTCAGCTCCTTATGGATGGTGGTCTGATGCTGCTCCACAGATGTCACAGTCCCTTTCTCCCAGACACTGTGGAGACCCATGAAATACTGCCCTTCCTGGGCTGTGTTTCTGATCCTTCCAAAGCTCCTGCAAACACAGACTTCTCCATAATCCTCATGTCTCAGGGCCCTATCTTGCTTTTCCAAGCTATAGGACAGTTCCTTTAGAAACTGTTGTACAATAAGTATTAATGACTTATAACTCTTTATTATGTCTCCACTCCTATGGATAACTGCTTGTTATGGTAAACTGGAAACTTTATTTCAAAGGATTGAGTACTTTATGGATTGAATTTTAGAAATAGTATAAGAAGTAACTAAAGTTAACACTTAAGGGGGCTGACGAAATAAACTCTGGTTTCCTCTCACCTCATTTTGTTTATACACATTCAGATAAATGACAGTAACATTAGTATATTTACTAAAAGGATAAATCAGTGAATGAACCCAGCAAAAAAGAAAAACAAAATGTTACACAAATCTATATGATGTTTAAAAATTGTACTTTTTCACCCAAGGTGGGGGCTTGAAAGTAACGAGTGGTCTGGTGGTGGTGACAGCTCAAGGGAAAATAAAAGGTCTGCACAGCTGAGTCAAGAATAGTTCTGTGACAATACTTTCATTTAAAAAGCAGGAGACTCAACCTCTGCTTAGCACAGAGCCTTGCACACACCAAATGTGGATTTATGGATCAAGTTCTATGTCAAGTATTCTCCTCTCCTCTTGGTCAGACTGTTGAAAATACAGGACCACAGCCTCCACATGGACACACGTGGTGGCTTTCTGGAGTGGGAGCCAGGAGCTACCAATTTCCATATCCAGGTGACCTAGGGTTACACTTTATGTGGAAAGAGCCAAGATGCCCTTCTACAGACGAATGGATAAAGAAGATGTGGTCTATATACACAATGGAATATTATTCAGCCATCAGAAAGGATAATACCCAACTTTTACATCAACATGGATGGGACTGGAGGAGATTATGCTAAGTGAAATAAGTCAAGCAGGGAGTCAATTATCATATGGTTTCACTTATTTGTGTAACATAAGGAATATCATGGATGACATTAGGAGAAGGAAGGGAAAAATGGAGGGAGGGAAATCAGAGGGAGAGGTGAACCATGAGAGACTATGGACTCTGAGAAACAAACTGAGGGTTTTAGAGGGGAGGGGGGTGGAGGGATGGGTTAGCCCGGTGATGGGTATTAAGGAGGGCACGTACCGCATGGAGGACTGGGGGTTGTACGAAAACAATGAATCATGGATCACTGCATCGAAAACTGGTGATGTATTGTATGGTGACTAACATAACATAATAAAATTAAACAAAATAATAATAAAAATTTTAAAAAATACTAAAAATGTGATTACTTCTTTGAACAACAGATGGCAGTAAAGCCAAGAGAAAGATAGGATTTTTCATAGCCTCAGAATTGTCAGGAAGCATATCCTATGGAAGTTTTACTTCTGCATGGACATACTTTTGAATATAAAGAGCTTCTTTGAAAGGTTCTTGGTTCAAAACATAATTCTTATTACACAGAATAATATCTTATTCTTTTATCTGATGATAACTTTTGTTTGTTTAGTAATTTAAAAAGTTAAAAACTCCTTTTAAAAATATATATTATTGAATTGTTCTCTTCCATGAAGACTTTATTTACTCTACCCACAGAACTCCTCAAAACTGATATTTTATTTGGGCAGGTGTATTAAAATAATAATTACGTTTGTGTGTGTATTTCATTATTTTACCTATTCAACAAATAGTTCTTAAGCTCATGCAATGTGTTCCTAGACAGACTGTGAGAAAACAAGACTCACATAATTCTGAGGGATATAAATAAGTCCAGAGATAGGTAAGGACAGAGTCATTTAATAAATTAGGTAATGGGAATAATAACATGATACCAGTCTCTCTTTGGAGAATTAAAGATGTTTTTCTGCATGAGGTGACATGAGGGTTGATGTCTAATTTCCAAAAAGAGTAAGGAGTTGGAGAGAGATAGGATGGAGGAGTATTCTCTGCAGAGAGGGAGCCACATTGTGCAAAAATCTCCAAAACAAGAAACAGTGCAGTAGCTTTGGACAACCTCAGTTAATTTACTATGGTTGAAGCAAAGATTTAAGGTGGATATAAAAGAAATTTAGTCCAAATGTTAAGAGACCAAACCATGAAAGGTCTCAAATGACAACTCAGGAATTTGAAAGTATTGCAAAGAAAGTTGGGGGGCGGTGTGGCTGGGTGGCTCAGGGGGTTAAAAATCCAACCCTTGTTTTCCACTCAGGTCATGAATTAGGGATCATGGGCACAGAGTCTGCTTAAGATTCTCTCTCTCCCTCTGCTCTCCACCCCCTCCCCAGCTGCTTGCTCTCTCTCTCAAATAAATATATAAAATCTTTTTTTTTTTTAAAGAAAGTTATTGTGGGGTACTGATGCAAAAAACAGTTCAGTCACATCAATTATATTCTTTGCTCTTCATTAAAAATATAAGGTAGACACAAAAGATTTCTCATATAGATTTCCTAGAGGGAGAAGAAAACCATCAGGAACATTAAGTGATTTTCTGCAGGATCATGTGGCTCTGTTAGAAAGAGCCAGGACTTCTGAGTTAACGCCCAGTGCTCTCTCTAAAGCAAGGAATAGCCTTGTAGCTAACTGTGCTTGGACTAAGAGCCATAAACACCTCCATGACCCACTGAGCACCCACTTTATGTCAGTCAAAGACTAATAATTTTTTTTTATTAAAGATTTTTATTTATTTATTTAACAGAGATAGAGAGCACAAGTAGGCAGAGCGGGAGAGAGAGGTAGAGGGAGAAGCAGGCTCTCCACCGAGCAGGGAGCCCGATGAGGGGCTCGATCCCAGGACCCTGGGATCATGACCTGAGCCGAAGGCAGTCGCTTAACCGACTGAGCCACCCAGGCACCCAAAGACTAAGTATTTTACATGAAGTATCTCTAATCCATACCAAAAATCCAACACAGCTATTAAACCCATCAAACACATAAGGATACTGAGGCTCTGGAAGTCTGAAAAGTGGAACAAATTTTAGAGAATGGAAGGACTGAGAGAATTCAAACATTATTGGCCTTAAGTTTAGATATATGTCCTAATCAGCTGAGTCAAGAAAAATAAAATCTCTGTTCTGTCTTGGTGTTCAGGTGCTTTGTGGTTGAGAAAGCACTGTGTTTATAAGGACTATATAAAAATGACAGAATTAAATGTTCCTGTGGATTTAAAGCTTTCCCATACCTTGAAATGACCTTATATTCAGACTGAAACATTCTCATTTCATACTCCTAAACAGCTTATATGAAGGTTCATATTAATATTCATACTTTACAGATGAGGAAATTGAGAGAGGTTAAGTGACTTGTACCTACACAGCTAATAAATGTCAGTCAGACAAAGCCAATTGCAAGACAGAAAAAATGAAGTGTTAGTAAGCCTATTTAAATAGATAGCATATAAAAATAACAAAAGATTCTTTATCTTTGTAATGATATTTTATTTTCTGGCTATAAAGTAATATATCTTCGTTATTGAAATTTGAAAAGAAAATGGATTTTTACAGTCAAAACAGCTAAACACTAAGACTATAATATAAAAGGAAAATGTCTAGAGAGAATATGATGGGTATTTAACCAATATTCTATCCTCTCAAACTTTCTCAAAAAAACTATCCCCATCAACACAGGGAAATAGTAGCAAGTTAACTATATATCTAGTGGATTTGTAATTAAACCATCATCTTGCAATTACAGAATATATCTTTTCTAAAAATCCACAGAAAATACCATAAGCATTAAAAAATTCTGAGTTATGCCATATGTCGAAGTTGCAATGAAACTTCAGACTAATATTTAAATAAAAGAAAAGTAATCATCATCTGTGTTAGAGAATAATGAAAATGAGAACAGTAAACCAAACCTGTACTGGGAGGGAAATTCATTGCTTCAAACGATCTTTTTAAATTATTATTATAAAAATAGAAAACGGGGGCGCCTGGGTGGCTCAGTCGTTAAGCGTCTGCCTTCGGCTCAGGTCATGATCCCAGAGTCCTGGGATCGAGCCCCGCATCGGGCTCCCTGCTCAGCGGGGAGTCTGCTTCTCCCTCTCCCACTCTCCCTGCTTGTGTTCCTGCTCTCGCTATCTCTCTCTCTGTCAAATAAATAAATAAAATCTTTAAAAAAAAAAAAAATAGAAAACGTAGGAAACATTCATTTTGAATTAGTGACATTCTACATATCACATGCCTGGAAAATACCAGAGAATGGCATTAGGAAAATGACAGAATTATCATAAATATCTCAATCATATTTTTGTGATATATTAGAATTTCTTTGGTGGCAAGTGACAGTAACTCAGTTCCAAGTAGATTAAACATGAGGAATTTTTTTTCAATTAATTTTGAGAAGCTAATAGGTATGATGAGAAATAAAGGAATCAGGGATATTGGGGACCACAAGGACAGAAAGCATGTACTTGATGCTTCCAGCTCACTCCCTTTCTCTCACTTTTACATCTTCTTGGCTTCATTTCTTCTTGTGACTACAGCAGAATGGCCATGGAAAGTTGTAGATTCTTAGATCTGTAGATTGTGACTTGAGAAGTAGTGAGTTTTTCTCATAAACTAGAATTAGAACAAGCCCATGGAAAAATTTTTAAGTCTTACTTGAGTCATTTAGCTATTAAAAAATGAGATATGCTTCTGTCCTTCAGACAAGGGTAAGTTTTCAAAAAAATACTGGGGAGATCATTCTGGAAAGCCCAAACCAAAAGATGATATGAACTTCCCAGAAAATGAAGCTATGGGATAGAAAATGTAAGATTCCAGAAGCAGAAGCCAAGTTCTAATCCTCAGCTTGAACTGGAGGGGATGTCGTGTTGGGACAAAGAAAAAGTACAAGAACCTCTCATGAAAATAGGAAGAAGTAAATAAAAATATGATACAAATATAAATATAAATATAAATATAAGTAAAAATATAAAATAAAAATATAGGATATGTTCTCTATATACATATATACACATACATACATGTACATATATACAAAAACAGGAAACTATGAGTTTAATAAATAATGAAATAAGTGGTCCTTTGTAATAGCTATTTAGTAAATTAATTAAGATGAGAAAACACAATCTGAAAGAAGTAAATACATCTAGAGGCAGGGATCAAAAAAACTATTTCTCAAAAAAGCTAGAAAACTTTAAGATGGATAACTATCAACGTGATACCATATACATGGAGAGTTGCTTTAAGCTTCATTTAAAGATCTGAGGCTTCAAATAATAGCCCAGATTTCACTGTCTCCTTTCATCTGTCTCTCCCCTCCCCCTGAACTTATTACAAATGATTCCACTTAAATTCAACTAAGAAGCCCCCAGGGATGTCTCATGTGTCTTTCTATCTAACCACAGGTCTAGTAAGCTGCCCAGTTAGTAACTGCATGGCATTAGCTATTTCTTTCCTTTTCTATTCTGTTGTTGAGAACTGAGAGGTCCACTGGACTTTACTGTCTCCTAGCAGGGACTGGAGTCTCTCTCTGGACATCTTCCAGATGTCCCTGTGTCGTCTAGGAATTACCTTCTGCCAGAGCCCACAGTAGCAACAAATTCAGAAGATAAAAAGCTGAATTCTTCCTTTTTTGAAAGGAACATTCTTATAAAAGATACCAAAGTAGTGTTGTTCATATCCTAATGTCTTACAGACTTTATGAAATAAAACAGCTCTTTCAATTTTTCAGTCTCCTTATTCATCATAATACTCACACATAAATCCAAATGGGATCTGGACAGTGAAATAAATCTGAAGAACTGATAATGTGCTTTCCTCAAAGGTGACTCTCCTCTTTGTCAACCAACACAAGACATCTGTTGATTTCAGTGGAGGTGAGTTCACTTTTATTTGCTCCTATTGCCTTTGGAATATTGTTCTCTCAGATGCATGCTAAGTGCAAATTTTCCGCATAAGCAGTAACCTGGACTTGAGTCTAGGTGTTCTAGTATTTATTAATTTCTCTAGGCACTGGTAACAATCATGGATAGTCTATTTTAAAAGGATAAACAAACCAAAGACAGACAAACAAAACTATGTGCAACTAGAGAAAATTGGATCATCATGAATTGGACTAGCTCTGTTTCTGACCTTTCTCCATTTTAGTACTATCTTATTCTCATTGAAACTTTCCTTGGTTTAATATTCTCCCAAGTCTCCAAATGAAACTATCACTTGCAGCCTAAAACAACACAATACAGCACTATTTTAATTCTGTTTTGTCTCATTTTGCTCTCTAGTTGGTTCCTGTATGTTGGTCATCTGACTAGACAATGAACCTTGAACAGGCAGGAAACATGTCTTACACGATTGTGACCTCAAAGTGTCTAATAGGCAGTTGCATATGGAGCGGGGGCTCAGTAAATGCTTGTTTCCATTCATATCTAACTTACATGTTGAACCAGTCTTTCCCCTTTGTCAGGATTGGATACTGAAATCATTAATGTAAAAATCAATTTGTATTAGAAATTCCTCAAATCATATTCCTATTTTATTACCATGTAATTTTCTGAATATGGTACAAAAATCTCTGCCTGCTAATGAATTCTGTTTCAAATGCTCTCATTATAAAACTTTCAAATCTCATTAACTAAACCAGGCATTAAAAATACAAGAATAATAGAATGAAATGGAAAACTGTTGATATGATTAGATTTGGGTAACTCTCTTCTTTTACTGTGGGAAAAAAAATACATACTTCCTAAGTAAATGATAATTTAAGTTTAGGAAACTCACTTTATAAAGTGCAAGGAATACACTTCTCTACATGTTCTAGAAGTATCAACAATTTTCTCAGCCAATCACATCCTAGCTAGAATTATGGATAGAAGAATGAAAACGTGGTGTATCTTAACAAGCCCATGCTGATATTAGCATTTTATAACGTGCATTTTTAATAGTGATATAGAATGAAAATATGCACCTCATAAAGATATCCTCTACTAATTCCAATCCTCATGTATAGTCATCCAAGCCTTTATTCAATTGTTCTTACTGGAAATTTAAACTCAAGTTTATTGACAGTTATTTACTCTAGACACCTTACCACACTTTTCTGGAAATGTAGGAAAGAAATAACACTAGTTAAGCAAGTAATGTAGATTTCTAAAAAGTGTTGGACTTTTCCCAAGCACTTTTCTTCTCTTTCAGTCAAATACTATACTTCCTGGAGGCAGAAAGGAAACAAAACAAAACAAAACAGATCTGGCATATTTAAATCCATTAGAGAATCATAAAATGTTAGAGCTAGAAGCAATCATCAGATCATTCTAGACCTACCTACTATATAACTGGGAGCAGAGGCAGCATAGAGGTGGGATTATTTACTCCAATCTGCTGCTAATTGAAGGCAGAATAATCAGTCCCTGGCACACATAGTTACATGCTTTCTAACACTCCCCAGGAGCTGAATGTTCAATAAAACAATTAATCCAACCCTTAATCTGCACACTTTTTTTCTTATTTTCTGATACCACTAGGGCCTGTATTTGTCAGCCCCTAAATTAACTTCTATTTATGCTTTTTCTGCCACTTCCTGGTGCTCCTATGGTATGAACTTAGGTTTGAGAAGGAGCCTGAGGCGATCCAAAATCTATACTCATCCTGCCACAAGATACCACAAAGATATCTATGAGATCTTGACCAAATCACAGTACCTTTTTGGGTATCTTTTTTTTTTTTTTCAACACACACACACACACACACACACAATCAGGGAAGGGGATGTAGGTTCGACTTGTACTATTCAAAACATGGCCCTAAGACCAGCAGCATTGGGAATACCTTGGAGCTTGTCAGAAATGCAGAATCTCAGGCTTCACCCCAGACTACTGAATTGGACTCTGCATTTTAACAAAATGTTCAGGTGATTCATGTGCACACTAAAGTCTGAGAAGTGCTGAGGGAATTTAAAAAATGTTTTTGTTCCTGTTACGTATCATTTATGCTTTTTAGTAGAGGGATGATTCTACCACATCAGTTTTTTCCTTTGAAAAAAGACATACAACTGGTGATACACAGAGGCAGGAAGTTTTTTCTAGAGCCCTTACCATCAAATTCCCATTTCTCCCTCCATGTTGTCATGGTTTTGAAGCAGGCCTTTCTCCCATTCCAGTTCCGTTTCTGTCCATATAATGAAGTACCACTTTCTGCTAGCTTTGTCTGCATGATCTCATCCAGCTGGGGGATCCTTCTGCCAGGCCAGCAAAGGACCAATCACATCATCCCTTCTGAGGACAGCACCCTGGGATGGTAAGTGACTGGGCAAAGGTTACCTGGCAAATGGTAGGTGGAAATTAAAATCGAGGGAGATGGCTTACCACCTGGTGAGGTCCTGAGACCATTAGGGCACTTTGGGCATAATGCTGCTCTCATCTGTATTATATTTCATGCATATTTCCTGCCCTGCAGCCATTGTTACCATTGTAATTACAGACTCATGTTCAGCTGCCTTGAGAATGCTGATGGTTGTAAAAGAGAACACTAGCCACAGTGGGTGGGAAGGGCCGGGCAAATTGCAAAGCTCCTATTGTGTAAGACTGGAAATCTGTGATTTTGGCTGACTCCTCACCACAAAGAAAGACTTCATATGTACACTGTGCCCCCATCAACCCTTCTTTGCTTAATTTTGTCATAAAAAGGTTAAGCAGAAACAAGCAGGCAGAAGATGCTGCAGATCTAAATGGAAAGCAAGCAGAAAACTATTTCTGGATTAAGAATAACAGACTACATTGGTCAAGACTAATACCAAAAATTAGAAAAATGTTGCCTTTCATGATTTGACATGAAGCATATTTTTAAGAAGGCTGTCTGCCCCCAACACCACTATCACTCTAACCTGAAACTGGACCACAAGCATTCACTCCTGTGAATCAAGGAATCATTTATTGTTTAAGGGTTCTTAAAAAAAATTCTTTTTAAAACTGGTTTTTGTTTGACGCAATCTTTTCCTTCTAAGAGGAAACATATAGGAAAAAAAAAATGGCCGAAAGGATAAGATAACCCCTCTCACTGGACCAGAAGAGTTCTCACCAATCAGTGTCCCTCCTTCCACTGAGTCTGAACAAAGATCTAGATGCAGAATCTTTCTTAACACAGGAAAGCAGGCAGCAGGAGCTACTGGCAGATTAGAAGTAATGTGATAAGACTTAGAACTTATTCTTGATTTGAAGAAACATTAATTTTTCAAAAGTTAAAGTTTCTGAATTGGGTAACGGCATTAAATTGATATAGTGTTTCTCCTATCTCCCCTGTGTAGCACTCATCCAAACCTTTGTTAACTTAATAGCCTATTAAAAAGAATAGAAAAGAAAGAAAAAGAAATAACGGATTTTCTTTTTCCCTACATTAATGCCTTGGAAGAAAGAGTTTTTTGTTGTTGTTTGCTTGTTTGTTTTTAAGATAAACTTCAGCTAATATAAAATGGTTCAGTCACTTTAGAAAAGAGTTTGGCAGTTTCTTAACAAGTTCAATATAAGTTTACCATGTAACCCAGCAAGTCCACTCCTAGATACCTATGCAAATGAAATCATCCATTCAAACAAAACTTTTCATGTTAATGTTCATAGTAGCATTATTCATAATAGCCAATAAATGGAAACTACCCATATATCCATCAACTGGAGAATGATTAGGAAAAGTGTGGTACATCCTCCACACAACAGATGCTATACAGCAATAAAAAGAAATGAGCCACTGATGAGTGCTACCTCAAAACATGTTAAGTGAAAGAAACCAGGCACAGAGACCACATACTGCACAGTTCCATTTATCTGAAATGTACAGAAGAGGCAAATCTATACAGACAAAAAGTAGGTGAGTGGTTGCCTAGGGCTGGGGATGGAAATAGGGATTAACTATAAAAGAGCATGGGGGATCCTAGAGGGATGACAAAAATGTTCTAAAATTATAGTTACGGTTGCACAACTTGGTAACTTTACTAAAATTCAAATGGGTGACTATGAAATGCAAATTATATCTCAACAGAGTTGTTAAAATCATTTCAGCTGACAAGGATAGGGAAGTAACATAGCATTAAGTGAGAAGTGAGAAGTTAAAGAGTGGGAAGAGTTGGGAATGTGTACTGACAGCCACCACTAGCAGCAGACCAAATTTATCTTCTTCCCAACAGAGCTACTACAGTTAAGAGTACTCGCCTTATTTTAGATGGAGGGATGTCCATGTGACAGTGCTACCAAAGACCTGAGGTAGGAGAGGGGCACAACAAGGTATGTCCTCTGCTGGTCTCTCAGAGCTGCCAGTCATGCAGCCCCTTTTCTTATGAGTCACTCCCAGGCCTACGTCATGGATTCTCAAACGTGAAATCAAATTTCTTAAAAAAAGTTTTTCCTCTGTAATGCTCTCCCTCATCTTTCCTACCAATCCATCACATCAAGACCATAGAATCCCTATTCACTTGAAGGAAACCTTTCTTAGAAACAATCAAAAGCTGATGCAAAGACTGGGGAGACACTTGAGTTTTAATCTAGAAGCCATGGGTTTTGAGAATTCCATAGGAAAACAGCACGAGTGCCTTGCGGCTATGTGAAGAATAGATGGGATAGGGTAAATGTCATCTTGATGACTTGGATGAGGAACTCTGCCACTTGTACTACTGTAGTGGAATAGAAAAAAGTATAGACATGAAAGTTGTACTGGGGATTTAAAATAAATATGGTTTAAATGCAGTGGATATGAGAGAAACTTGTGCAACTGGTTAGAATGGGGTATTATTAATTGAGATAGAAAAACATGCAGGGCTATCGGATGTTAAGGAAAAAGACTATGAGGTCACATTTTCACACTGAGACAACGAGCCAGTAGAAATTCTTGGAAGACAGTTTGCTAAATATGTATAGAATTATAAGGAGAGTTGCTGGTTTGAGAGTTAACAATATATAAAAGGATAGTTGAAGGCATGTGATGCCACAGAATATATGAATCAGGAGAGAAAATCTGGGAGAAGAGATTAGTTATGTCTGAACTTTGTGCCAGTCTAAGGAAAAAAATTAAGAGAAAGTAGTCAAAGAATTAGGAGGATGAAAGGAGGACGTGGTGATATGGAAAGCATGTCAAAAAAGGAGTGGCCTGCATTGTTGAATATTGCTAAGAAAGGCTGAAAACTGGGCAATGCATTTAATAACAAGGAGGTTATTGGAGACAGCAGAGCCATTTTTGTCAGAGTACTGGGAGAGTATATACAGATTGGAGAGGTAGAAGAACTGCATGATGAGTATGCAAATTGAGAAACATGGGTAAACAACTCTGGAGAAAATGGACTACAAAGGGAAATTCAGAAGTAATGGCAGGGCTGGAGGAAGAAATGTGGTCCAGTTAAGACTTTATTCTATATGGAAGTGACTGGCATATTCTTAACAGCTAATGGGCAGATCTAAGGGAGAGTAGATATAATTAACAGTGTGAGGTAAGATGTGGTAAGTTCTGTAATGAAAGTGAAAATACTCAATTTAGATAGGAGAATGGTCACCTCCTTTTTTGATATAAATGAGAGCAGGGAAAGTCAGATTTGGAAATCTGGTCTGAAGAAAATCATTGAAGCTCCTGTCTGATGGGATCTGCTTTCTCCATGAAAGAGAATGGTTAAGGTTTGAATCAGGCACTGGATAAGAAGGGAGAATAAACTGGCAAAAGAATGGTCACGTGTTTGTGGAGCACTGTTGACAGCCAAGTTGAGGGTGGCAATCATGATTTATTGGCAGCACAAATCTGTCTCATTCTATGAGTTTTCCCAGCATCACTGAACTGCACTGATACAAATCCGAGAACGTGAAGAGCCAGCTGCCTCTGGAGTTAGGATTTTGCCATTTGATTCTGATATAAGATCACCAGGGTCTGAAAGTTTTCTGAAACAATGATAATCTTTCAGAACCAGCTTTGGGTTAAGATTAACTTCTCTCATGTTGTTTAATAGCAAGGGTTTATGTGTGCCAGCACTCTGAAGCTCATGGGTGCCTCTGTACTTCCTGGTCTTCCATTTCTGTGTCCCACTGACATTCCTTCCTGACCCAGTTGTTCTAACATGGCCACTTCGGTTGGTCCTGCTTTCAGCAAAGAATAGGTTATATGCATTAAACTAAGGCTTCAAAGCCTAAGGATGACTCTATATGTAACTTGTGTTTGAATGGAGCAGGAGTCCTTAATGCTTTTATGGAAAGGGGTCAGTTTCTTCAAACTGGTATTTTGCATACATTTAAGAAGAGAAAATAGTGTGGCAAAACAATATATCAAAGTAACAATAGATGTTAGATTTCACTGCCCCCAATCTTTCTCCTAATGCAAGTATCAAGCATCGTCAGCAGAAAGTTTTGTAAAAACTACTTCAACACTTCCCTTACTTCCTAAGACTATAAGGAAAAAATTAAGACTCTGAAATAAGCAGAAGAGATTACTGAACATCCCTTCACTGGAATGATGGAGCCCCTCTGGACTGACTGACTTTATATGATGAGTGTCTTTGTCTTTGATAAGGCTATATTTTACAGCCATACTGAGATAAAAGGTAATATACAGAAAACTGAGACAAGCAAATACATTTTGTCCAATGGAGGTTCAATCAGCTCTCCTACCCAGTGTGAAAAAAGCCAGGTTTGCAATCATTTAGAAATTCATTTCAATATTCCTGGTCTATCAATGTGTTCTGTGGATTCTCCTTCAATTGGCTGTAACATTGGTGTGTGTGTGTGTGTGTGTGTGTGTGTGGTTCTCTCCTATAACTAATGGGTTAAATGAAAACTTTGACGTGTCATTTTATATATGTATGAAAGTCATAACTTTACCTTTTTCAAAAATAGACTTTTAACAAAAGTCAGAACATTCCATTTTGGAACATCTCAACAACTATTAAAATCAAAAGGAAATAGAACTTTTCCCTCTAAAATCCTGGGTTTGCTAGTTTTTGTTTTGTTTTTAAATGTATCATTCATCTCCAAGTCACCAAGGCTTTAGCCTTTTTTATTGTTTGTTTTAAAACTGTCATCCTTATATCCAGTCCTAATTACTAAATTCAAGTGACTATATCTGTGACAAAATCATAATCCCCTTGAACTGATACTTTGCATACATCTAAGAAGAGCAAATAGTATCAAATATTTTATTTTATTTTATTTTATTTTATTTTTTATTTATTTGAGAGAGAGAGAATGAGAGACAGAGAGCATGAGAGGGAGGAGGGTCAGAGGGAGAAGCAGACTCCCTGCCAAGCAGGGAGTCCGATATGGGACTCGATCCCGGGACTCCAGGATCATGACCTGAGCCGAAGGCAGTCGCTTAACCAACTGAGCCACCCAGGTGCCCCAGTATCAAATATTTTAATAGTATGAGAATAGAATGGTATCATCTCCCATAGCTTTTAGGATATCCATGGATTATAACAGTCCATGGATTGGTTATAAGCAATTAATGGATAATTTAATTAAAAAGAGAATTTAATAAATCAAGATAAAGGCTAGCCACAAAATGAACAGTTTTCAGGAGATCAAGCATTGAAAATAGGATAAAACTAATTAGGACCCAGGGCTCAACCATCATGTTTGGGTACTACTTAAGTCTTCTGACACTCTGCTCAACATTTAAAGATCTTACAAACAGAATAAATTTAACCAACTTAGATTAGCCATGCCTTGGCTGGGAAAGAATAATGACTCCTGATTTGCATTACAGCCCCATTAATTTATGTATACTGGGTAATTCTCTAAAGGAAATCAGAATGTGGTTGGAACAGGTTAAGGGATGCTGAATAACCAAAAAGAAAAACCAAAGATGATCAGAATTATCATACCCTATCTAGCCTTCCATCTTATTCCTCACCATACTTTTGGCAACTCTAAACTTCACCGAAGTTGTCTCTAACACATGATCCCTGTTATTTGGTTTACATATTTTTGCCCACAATATCCACTTTATTTGTAATGCACGTTCCCCAATGATTTTATGTCTAAATTCTATCCATTCTTTAACATTTACCCTAAGTTCCTTCTCTTCAATGAACATTTCCTTCATCTGAAATGCCCTTATAAGAATCATATTGTAAATATTTGCATATACTACCTCTTTTTTTTTTTTTTTTTTTTTTTTTGAGCGTACTCTCCAGCTGCACAGGGATTGGGTCTTATTCATTTCTCTTTCCCCGACAAATTTTAAAATGGAGGTGGCCACATAGTACCTATGCAACAAATAATTGCCAAATATATGAGTACAGCAATAAGCAAGCACATGTTATTCTACTAATTAGGAAAAGAACTAAAGGGAGTATCCTATTTTTGCTTTATATTTAAAAGGATGTTACATTCTTGTTTAATACATTCTGTCCTCCCTTTTAGTGCAAGACATTATGTCCAGCAATTAAGCAGTGAGAGACAATGAGTGAGATGTTTTTCTGTGCCATGCAGATGCAATTGCCAACAATAAGAATTAGCATTTTTCTTCCACCGGAGCCCTCAGCAGCTGCAAAGAGTGACTCACTGACTGGCATGTGACAGTGATTACATTATCTGGTGATAAGGGGGTCGCAATTAAATAACGCCCTTTGCCAATGTGTATGTTGCAACTCCAACCCAGCTGAGCAATCCTCCCCTTTCCCACTGAGCTAATGCAGATCTTGGAAAGAATGGAAGACAGAGACTTCTGCCACCCTCTATCATTCCAGCAAGGTTCTGCTCTATAATAGGTAGTAGTAATTCAGTTGTAATTAAGCAAGGTCTGATATATTATTTCCTAATGAACCCAAGTGAAGTCATCTCCCACTTCTTCCCCATGCCTCTAATTAGGCAATAAGGACTATACCACAAGCAATAAAGATCACTTTGCTGGGCTAGTGATGAGGGATCAGAGAGCACACAGGGAGGTTCCAATGACCCAGAGTGAAAGGCAGGTAGGCAGCAGTTCTAATGGAATATCCTCCATTCCCCTTGTCATCTGCTCCCAAATTACCTAAGTGGCAAGCACTGATGAGGAACAAATGAAACTGAAGCTAGAACAAGAAGCTTGAAGCCATCAGTCAGAACCCCAGCAATTTAAATCAGAGCTTTATGTGTGTTGGTTCACTGTATAATTATTCTGGTACTTTATGTATTTCTAAGATTTTTGTATCTACTATCTTGTTCAATCCTCAGGAAACTCAAGGGGATTAGAATAAGGGGTTTTCATTTTTCCTGTCTTATGCACAAAGAGATCAGGATTCCAAACCTTGAAGTGGCATACTCAGTGTGGGGAGGTTACATTGTGGAGCATTCACATCTGTCCACAAATGAACCCTTCTATCAAGTTCACCCCAAAGCTGTTTAATTGTATTTGCTTTCCTGTGATATCAACCAGGAGGAATGCTCTCCTTGCCTTCTTGTAGATTCTTAGGTGAGGAAGATAGCAGTTTTCTTTACCTCCCTTCAGTTCATCTAAGGCAAACAAGGCTTCAAGCCCTTCACCTGGTTTTTGTAATATATGTGAAAAACTAAGCACTGTCTATAGTATACCCTTCTGATTCTGGATTCTAGGGGAGCTGTTTTACAATGTTAGGTTATAAGTTAACTGAGAACAAAGCAAAAGTAATTTGTGTCTAGTGACATGGAAATAAATACTGTCCAGTGGCGGGGGGCGGGGGTAGAACCCATTTTCCCCTCCTGTGGAAAGGCCAGTTTTCCCTCCATTTATACATTCATGGCAGTACTTTGATCTATAAATGTGTCCATTCTTTGACCTCTTTGAATTGGTTGTAATATGTTTGATTTCCTCATAAGTTTGAAAAATCTTTAACCCATATTTATTTTGTATCTGTATAACAGAGTCATTATCATACTCATTTTTATAATTATCTCTTAATAAGGGTTTACATATTACTTTTATACTATAACAGCAGAGTTGAGTATTTGCAATGAAGACCATATGGCCCATAAGCAAAACATTTTTACTATCTGACCCTTTATATAAAAAGTTGCAGATTCTCATTTAAAACAGATATTCAGCCAAGCCCCATGCATCTGAAGGAGCCACTTTTAGGGTTTTTTTTTTCCTACATGTTCAGGTATCAGGAGGGTGGCATAAAAGAGAATCAGTATAATAATTCCTCACTTTTTTTTTTAGTTATTTAACTAAAAGAGCTATTTTAGAATATGAGATCTGGTTTTGGACTAGATGTTAAAAGACTTGCTATGATTAGCTGTGAGACATTCAGCAAATTTTCATATTTCTGGGCTTGAGATTTTTCATATGTAAAATGGATGTATAATTTTTAGTCTCATTTTAATAATCTTTTTTATGTTTACCCTTTAGAGATTAACCAAGACTGATTTTTTTTTGTCCTTGCTGAAACTATTTTTTGGAGGCAAATCAGAATAAATCAGATCGGATCGTTCTGTCCCAAAACAGATGGAACTTGTGTTTAGAGCCTATTATAAAATGATCATGTTGGGTTACAAAATCACGTACTTCCAACCTGCCCCTACTTCAGAATGACTGGGCTGAAAGACATCAAGCAGAAAGGCAGCAATAATACTTTGAAAACGGTGTAGCAATGGGGCCTGAGCTGGACTTCAGACATCCTGGCAAGAAAATTAAAATCTGAGTTTTATTTGCAAAACATGACCAAAAAAAATGTAGCAATTCATCATTTCAGCTTATCCATGTATGAAGCAGTGTAAATATTGTTACTTTATTAGCTCAGACTCTCCGGTCAGAGAAGTTTATTATGAGACCCCTCTACTGTCACCTTGACTTTCTCTTCCTCAGCTGGCACCTCCTTCTCAAGACCCAGTATCAGGTAGTCTTATACTATATTCCAAGTGGCAACGATATGTGTCCTCCCCCTGAAGTTCTTTTATTCAGTCCTGCATGAGTTGTCAGTGTCTCAATTACAAAATCAAATTCCTCTTACCTGACATACACAAGCTTCATTCATCTATTCATTCACTTGACAATTAATTACTGTCTCAGTCCATTCAGGTTGCTATAACAAAATACCATAAGCTGAGTGACTTACAAACAACAAATGTATACTTTTCACAGTTTGGGAGGCTAGGAACTCCAAGCCCAGGCTGCCAGCAGACTAAGTGTCTGGTGAAGACCTGCTTCCTCATTAATAACCATCTTTTCACTGTACCCTCACAAGATGGAAGAAGAAAGGGATCTCTCTGGGACTTCTTTTATAAAGCACGAATTCCATTCACAAGAGTTCTGACCAAACGACTTACTTCCTAGAGGCCCTACCTCCAAATATTATACATTGGAGATTAGGTTTCAACATACATTTGGTCCATATTGAATGCACATCAGCAAGCATCTGGGATACCCCGATGAGCAGAAACAAAGGTACTCGTCCTCTTAGAGCTTTTATTCTAATGAGGGATATAGCTATTATGCAAATAATTAAGTAAAAACAAATGTAAAGTTGCAACAGTGAAAAATTATATGTAGAAGAAATACAAAGGTCTATGAAAACCAGGAGGGAGAAATTTCACTAAGTAAAAAGGTCAGCAAAGGCTTCCCTGAGGAAGGGACTCTTGAGCTGCTGGGCTCTGAAAGGTCAGTAGGACATTATTATGTAATAAAGGAGCAGTTTTCTGGGAAGAACAATGTGCTTGTAAAGCAGCACTGAAGAACTAAAGAAAGGCAGAGGAGCTGAGAGGTATGAATGAAGGACTATGTTTAAGATGAGTCAAAGATGTAGACTGATTCTGACCATGACAATTCAGAGCTTTAGAAGCCATTTAAAGAGACTTCTGCCTTACTCTGAAAAGTGATGTTACCTAAAAGGAAGGTTTCCTTGGCTGGACTATGGAGAGGAGATTGAGGAAGGCCAGAGTAGAGCTGAACAAATGAGTTACTCATTCATTGCAGTTGGGCAGGCAAGAGAACTAGCAAACTATACAGTGCTTCTTATGTGTCAGACATTATTCTAAGAGATCTACCTATCTTCATTTATATTCCATTTTACAGATGAGTAAACTAATGCTGAAAGAGGTTATTTTCCCAGATCACACTGCTAATAAGTGGCAGAGGAGAGAGTCACACACTGAAAGTTATGCTCCAAAGTCCAAGCTCTTAACATTTATGCTTTTTTTCCTCTGGAAAATTTGTCAGAAGAGCTATGAAAGTTGATTTTAGCAATTTCAACAATACATACACATACAATATGTAAGAGTGTGTATATCAAAATACATATTCACGTACGTTCATGCACGCTAACGTATCACCCTAAAATGTCCCATCAGACATTCTGAAGTTACATGTAGAACCTTATGGGGCAGGCAAATATGGAAATCAGAGAATGGTTTAAAAATACATATTGAAGAGAGTAGATCAATACTGAAACATCTTTACTGTACAGAAGAGGTCCTTGGGGGTATATTTCTGATTGTCTCAATGTGAAACCTCAGCAAGCACTAAAGGCCATTGGGCTTATAGCACTTAGGAAAATCAATGCTTGTTGCCTTCCACCTGGATTGGTGTTTATAGTTAATCTACCCCAAGTTTCCCTTATGGGACAATGAGACCCAGGACTTATTAGCCATGAACTTGAAAAAGTTGCTTAACCTCGCTAAACTTGAACTTTCTCATCTCTAACACTGGTCAGTAAGATCTACCCCAAAGAGCTGTTGTGAAGCTTCAAAGAGATGACACATCTGCAAATATTTTAGTTTCTTCCTCATTGCCTATTTCTAAAATTGCCTTCCTTACTGATTTCCTCCCTCCCTTTCCCTACTTATCCTCCCTCTCTCCTCTTCCTTCTATTGTGTGTTCATTTCCTCTTCCAACGTTTTTTTATCAATTAATAAAGAGGACGCAGGTGTGGATTCCCTAAATGTTTTGTTATTCTTTTCATCCAGCTATCTATGTCTGTATTTCTTTCCATCTACTTATCTATCGAGGCTGAAAAAGAAAACAATATACAAATTCTCATGTTGGTACTTTGACCAAAATTGACTTATTTTAAAATTAATTATAAGGGCCTTGAAAGCAGATTGAAAGACATAAAATACCATGTTCCTTTTTTCTTTCTCCTTAAAAAGGAGAATAAAGGTACCCAAAAGGCCTCTGTCCCTTCATGACTATGAACACACTTCTTTCAATCATAGAAGTAATAATACTTTTCAAAAGGCACTCTTTTTCTCAAACAGGGCATATTTCTTACTACTGAATTTCTGCTTCAGAGCTATGATATTCCAAATATGACCTTCTAAGAAGAGAACGATCAGTTTACAAGCACAATGGTGCTAAGTGGTGTTGCTTTGCTAAGGGTTTGTGTTTTATTTACATGAGTTCTGGCACTTCATCCCTTCCTTACTGACATAAGTGTTGGCTAGGAATTGCTGCTGGGAAACCCCTTATGTTCCTGGAGCTTCACCCTTTTACCATGCATTATGAATAAATGAATTAATTATTCAAGACTGGATTTATGTTTTCACCAAGGCAAACACGCTGACCCCTCCACTAATCATCAAGCCATCTTAAAGAAAGCTTCAGCTGCTGACCCAGCCAGATGATGACCCTTGAGGGCTGAGTTTATTTTAGAGACAAGCCAAGATCCACAGAGTCTATTCTGTCAGCTAAGTTGACCTTGAGCCCTGACCTTACTGCCTTGCTTTTGAAATATGCAGACTCTTCCATAGTATGACACGAGTTCAAGCATTTGTCAAATAAAATAAAATAAAATAGAATAAAGTAAAATAAAATAAAATAAGCCAAGAGAATTTTTTTGCTGTAAAATGTTAGTTTGTACAATTATTGTAACTTGCTTGCAACAGGATATTAAATTCTGTCCCAACCCTAAAATGATATGTTTAGTAAAAACTCCTGACACGTCACACTAGAATTTGGAGCATGGGAAGAGATCTCCTACTTCCTACATAGAGTCGATCAAGTCACACCACTAGTCAAATTCTCAGAAAATATATTTTCAAATCACATATTTTATAAAGTATTTTTACCTAGAATATACAAAGAACTCTTGCTATTCAGTAATAAAAAATCAAATAGCCCAACCAAAAATGGGCAAAGGATGTGAACTCACATTTCTTCAAAGAAAGTAGACAAATAGCCAATAAGCATATAAAAGATGCTCAATATCATTAGTCATCAGGGAAACGCAAATCAAAACCACAATGAAATACCACTTCTCACCCACTAGAATGGCTATAATAAAAATAAAACAAGTGCTGGTGAGGAGGTGGAAAAATTGGAACGCTCATGCCCTGATGGTAGGAACATGAAACAGTGAGGTCACTGTGGAAAACAGTCTGGCAGTTCTTCAAAAGGTTAAACACAGTTACCATATGAACCAGCAATTCCACTCCTAGGTATCTACCCAAGAAAATTAAAAACATATGCCCACATTAAAACTCTGTACATAAAGGTTCACAGAAGAATTATTCATAAGAGCGAAAAAAGTAGAAACAACCTAAATGTGCACCAATCGATGAAAGGATAAGCAGAATTTGATATATCCAAACAAGGCAATATTATTCAGCAATAAAAAGGAATGAAGTACTGATACATGCTTACAACATGAATGAACCTTGAAAACATTATACTAAGTTAAAGAAACCAAAGACTACATATTATATGATGCTATTTACATAAAATTGTCCAAAATAAGCAAATCTACAGAGACACAAAGTAGAACAATGATTGTCTAAGCCTAGGTGGTTTGGAGGAAATAGACGATAACTACTAATGTGTATGGGCTTCTTTTTGGGGTGATGATATTTTAAAATTGATCACACTGAGGTTTGCACTGCTCCGAATACACTAAAAATCATTGAATGTACACCTCAGATGGGTGAATTGTTATGAAATACGAATTTTATCTCAATTTTGTCTTTATTACTATGGCACAGGGTTTTTTTTTTCCGAGGTATGCCTGTAATTTATTTTTCAGATTCCTCTGTGGGATTAAAAAGTCTTTTACGTGTTGCACTGCCATGCTCCCTGCTCTTGGTCCTCTTTTCCATGTACTCATTCTTCACGCATTTTTTCATTTCCTGATCAAGATCATTGCAATGACCAAAAAATTTCAGAATGCTGTGATTTTTGTGACATTCCTTAAGCAAGTTAGTTAATCGAGACGTTGCATTCTTAAGTGTCCAAGTGTGAAGGTAAGTCAGGATGCATCTTTAGGAGAAGGTGATGGAACACAGCAGAGCAACCTGAGCCGTGGCCACACCAGGAGGGCTGGCCCAACAGTCACCAGCGAAGACTCCCCATCCAATGGCCGGCCTGGGCACTGGGGACAGGCCAGCTCCGAGTGGCAAAGGCTCCTGCCCCCTCCACAGCTGACCCCACTTGGCTCTGGCACAGGGATTTTACAGAACACTTTCACATGCAATGTATTCTTAGATTCTTCTAATTATTACCTCACTGGTGAGGCTTCCCTGGGCTCCCTATCTAAATATAGTACCTCCCACATCCTGTTTCTTACCTTGCTCTATTTTATTTTGCTTCAAACACTTGTCATAGTTCATTGAATCCAAGATAGTATTCGTTATAAGACATATTTTGGTATTAGAAAGCTTAGATATGGGGCGCCTGGGAGGCTCAGTCGGTTAAGGGGCTGACTCTTGGTTTTGGCTTAGGTCACGATCTCAGGGTCCTGTGATTGAGCCCCGCATGGGGTCCACGCTCAGCAGAGTCTGCTAAAGTTTTTCTCTCCCTTTCCCTCCTTCTCCCAGCCTGGCTCACATGCTCACACACACTCTCTCTCTCTCTCAAATAAATAAATAAATCTTTAAAAGAAAAAAAAAAGGTTAGATATGTCTTAGATTTGCCAAAATACAGTTTGTATTTATGTTTGTGTATGTTTATAAATTGGATTATATACATTAATTGGATACTCATTGGTAGTATAGTTATTAAAATCATTTATTTTTTGTCTGTCTCCTCCAGCTTCACCAGGAACATTGCTAAGTTCATTGGTCTAACCTCTTGGCCAAGAACAGTGCCTGGCATGTAGGTTCTCAGTATCTGTCAACTGACTGAATGAATGGCCCTAGTGAGGACAGTTTACCATCCTTAATGTAATATACTTATTGTCCTACAGGAGCAACTGAGAATAGACTGCAGGGGGAGGGCAGGGATTTGGCAATATTTATGCTTGAATCCTCCGATAAATTATCTCCCAGTTTGCAGAGCTACTGGTAAGGAAGTCAGAGCACAAACATAGATCCTGTTTTAAAAAGTTATATGAACTTTCCTTTACACTACACCCAGTACAGTGAATAAATCTTCGGCAAAACTGATTAACTTTGAAGTTCAAGATCTCCCAAGTTAGTGCCCTTTGGTCTCCAGGGATCTTATTCTTACTCGGGATACTTTGATGCATGGAAGGCGATAGTGTACGCACATTTGCGTGTGTGTGTGTGTGTGTGTGTGTGTGTGTGGGTGGGTGTATATGATGGAGAGTAAGTCCCATTTCTGACAGATCACTTGTCTTTACAGGCACCTCTCCAGAGAAAGTCATTACTACTATGATGTTAGAAATGCAGTAGCTGGGGATGCCTGGGTGGCTCAGTCAATTGAGTGTCTCACTCTTGGTTTCAGCTCAGGTCGTGATGGCAGGGTCATGAGATGGAGCCAGGCACCTGGCTCCACACTCAATAGGGAGTCTGCTTGAGGTTCTCTCCCTCTGCACCTACCCCTGCTCTCTCTCTCTAAAATAAATAAATAAATCTTAAAAAAAAAAAAAAAAAAAGAAATGCAGTAGCTGATGCTTTTAGTCTCATCTCATTCCTTTCTTTTCCAAATAGGTCCCTTGTTAAAAGTGAAATTAAAAAGGGCAAGATTTTAAATTAAAACATTTAGTGTCAGTGTAGGAGGGATATTTATGAGGAGATTTCAGTGATATTTCTGGCTTTCCTGAAATAACACCATATAGGCAAAAATAAGTGCAGAATACCAAAGTTGACTGTTTTGATATGTAAACTTGACTGTTGGCTTTCTCTTTCCTTGCTTCATTACAAGAATGGAATCCAAGTAATTCCTTCCAGTTCCTTTGAGGGTTAGAAGACCTAGCACTCTCTGTCCTTGAGCTATTTGTTTGTTAATTATTTGGACCCTGGATTCAGTGGGTTCAATAAAATCTACTGAAGAAGTGCACAAGGAAATTAGCTTTTCAGGAAAGAATAAAAGTAGACAAAGAGTTTAAAGAGAAACAGAATGAAAAGGCAATCCTGGAAGAGGTGCATTGAAAAGGAAATTGCACCTTTCCTTTGTTAGGGTCCTTGAGCTTTATCTGCTGATTGTTGAGCAGATGTGCATGTTTCACGCTGTAAGACTTTCCTTTAAACCTTTCTAGTTTTCCCATGTAGACAATAATATACTCTATTGTAGACACTCACCTATATAGAGTATATTATTGTCTACATGGGAAACTAAAGAAACTTGCAAACTAAAGAAAAGGGGCTGTGGCACTGGATAACTAGAAGAGTGAGGAAGGAGAAGAATGCAGAAGTAATGTCTGCACTTACATATTAATGCTAAACTAAAAACAATTTTGCTATTCAGTGAAATTTGGAGTTAAATAATGACATACTCCTTATAAAACCCATATTTCTTTGGCTCAAGGATGTCCTTGAAGCAGAGAGCAAAGTGGGACAAATTTTCGTCAGCATCTGACATTTCAACAGTTATCTGAATTTCATAAAAAGCAGGTGTCCTAGTTTACTAGGGATGCCATTATAAAATACCACAGACTCTCGGTGGCCTAAACAATGGAAATTTAATTTTTCAATAGTTCAGTTGGAAGAAGTCTAACATCAAGGTGTTGGCAGGTTTGGGTTCTTCTGAGGTCTCTCTCCTTGGCTTACAGATGGCTGGCCTTCTTCCTATGTTCTCATAAGGTCTTTCTCTATACGTGCATCCCTGGTGTCTTTTTGTGTGTCTGAATTTCCTCTTTTTATAAGGATAGTAGTTAGATTAGATGAGGACCCACCCTAACAGCTGAATTTTAACTTAATTACCTCTTTAAAGGCCCTTTCTCCTACCCATATTCTGAGGTGTTGGACCTTCAACATATGAATTTTGGAGGGACACAATTTAGCCCATAATAGCTATCCTCACAGTTACTGATTTCATGACATACTCCAACTATGGAGTTATGAGATTCATTTTAATTTTTTTTCAAAAATTTTCCAAAATCTCAAATATCCTATAATAATATCTTCTTTTTTTTTTGTAATTCTATCTTCTTGAATCAAATCTACTGTAAGTCTGAATGTCATTAATTAATTTTAATGAGTTTAAATGTATATTATCTATTTTAACTTTCCTACCTTTTATATATAGGTGAAACCCAATGTTCCATTTATAATGAATTCCATTACCTAAGGTTAAAAAATTAAAAGCTACTAAATAAAGCCAGAAATTTCAGACTCATTAATCTAGACTCTAATAAGCCTGTCAGTTTTTTTCAATTGCTTTCATCATTTCAGCAGGCTAAGAGTTGTGTTATCCGTTTCAATGAACCTATAGCAGAAAACAACTTATGAAGAGGTATCAGTGTATCCATGGTTCCTCTTGTTTTAAAACAAGAGGATTTTTCCCATGTAATGTATTATTTGTTTCAAAAGTACAGGTCTGTGATTCAACAGTCTTACACAATTCACAACGCTCACCATAGCACATACCCTCCCCAATGTCTATCACCCAGCCACCCCATCCCTCCCACCCACCCCCACTCCAGCAACCCTCAGTTTGTTTCCTGAGATTAAGAATTCCTCATATTAGTGAGATCATATGATACATGTCTTTCTCTGACTTATTTCACTTAGCATAATACCCTCTAGTTCCATCCATGTCATTGCAAATGGCAAGATTTCATTTTTTTGATGGCTGCGTAATATTCCATTGTATATATATACACCACATCTTCTTTATCCATTCATCTGTTGATGGACATCTTGGCTCTTTCCATAGTTTGGCTATTGTGGACATTGCTGCTATAAACATTGGGGTGTACATACTGCTTCGGATCACTACATTTGTATCTTTGGGGTAAATACCCAGTAGTGCAATTGCTGGGTCGTACGGTAGCTCTATTTTCAACTTTTTGAGGAACCTCCATACTGATTTCCAGAGTGGCTACACCAGCTGGGGGCGAAATCGGAGGGGAAGACGAACCATGAGAGACTACGGACTCTCAGAAACAAACTGAGGGTTCTAGAGAGGAGGTGGGCGGGGGAATGGGTTAGCCTGGTGATGGGTATTAAAGAGGGCACGTTCTGCATGGGGCACTGGGTGTCATACACAAACAATGAATCATGGAACACTACATCAAAAACTAATGATGTAATGTATGGTGATTAACATAACATAAAAAAATTTAAAAAAAAACACAAAAAAACCCACAAGAGGATTAATTCAAAAAATAAAATTGCCCTTTAATTTTCTTATGGTACTAATATCTTCTCTGATTAAAAACATGTACTTATGTGTTAGCATTTGAATTAGTATTTGTTTAACAAATATGATAACTTAGAATGGCAGAGATATTTTAAAAATACACTGTTAATAATCTCTGCATTTGTTGATGTATAGAATATAAGACACTGGACCTCTCCTTGGATAGATTAATAATAATTACACAATAAACAAAATCATGTAAAGTTAAATGTAATCAGTGTTATTTGTTCAGATTCAATAAATAATGCAAGGATAATTCAAGAAAGCAAAAAGTAGATTTAATTAGGAAAAAAATCCATGATAAAATAGAAATTAAGCTCTCATTAAATAGTCATATTTATGACAATAATTTTAGGACGCGGAAAGCATGAGTTCAAACCTCTGCTCTCTCAATTATTAATTCTAACTTTCACCAAGTTTTGCAAAAACTTTGATACTCGTTTTACTCCTCAAAAATAGGGATAATAACAAGATCTACCCAGTAAATGTAATCTTCTTGAATTGTGCTCCTATGATTTAAATACTCAGAATCCTGTATGTCTTGAGAATATGAGCACATGTTTTGGAAAAATTCTAAATATATTTGATTTTTCTCACTATCCTTTAAAAGGAAGAAGGTAAAACCACTTTACCTTTTGTACCTCAAAAAGACTTCAAATTACTATATGGTATAGCAGGATGTTGGCAATTGTTAAAACTAAGTACTGGGCACAGCAGTGTTCATTACACTATTTTCTCTGTTTTTATTTGTTTAAATGTAATCATAATAAAAATTTCTTAAAAAAATCTTAATATCAGTACTTAATTACATAATAATATGAAAGTCTATTTATCCAGTTTTGCCATAAAATTGTATTCTAAGTAATAAAGCTATGGCATCCTCCATGTGTTTTTTTTTTTTAATTTCCTATAACCCTATCTTTGTAACAGAGACTTATAACTCAATAAATCAAAGTTTATGATTTTTTCTCTCTTCTGGATTTAAGTGACCTTTTTCTTTCTTCAAGATCTGATAGGCACATACTAAAATGATGGCTTTTACTCTGTATTGATGATTCATCTAGTTCAACATTGTTCCTTACCTTTGAAGTATCTGTGTTCCATTTAAAGTAGACTGAAAAACAGATCACTGAATTTCTCAAGACAATTATTGTGAGAAGTATCTACTTTTGAAAAGTGTTTCTTCATTTTGAGTGGGAAAGAAGTTTGTTCTACCATCATGTCCCTGATTCCCAAAAGCAGCAAGTTTGGGGAATAGAAAATGTAGTGCTTTACATATATGGATACATGTTTATATGTATATATGTATTTGCAGATGAGAGAAACCTTGGAGTAAGTTCTGCCCTCCATCTATTCATTTATTTGTTCATTCTTTTAACACCTCTATGCTGATAAGCACTGTCCTGGGCAGTGGGAATTCAACAGTGAACAAAACACTAAATTCTCTGCCCAAGTATAATGTGCTGAGAAGGAAGGAAGAAGAAAAAATGATCAGAAAACAAATGAGTAAAATAAATGTCATGTCAGGTGGTAATAGCGCTATGGAGAAAAAGAAAGCATAAAAGGGAAAAAGTGAGGAGACAGAATTAAGTATAATAGAGAGAAGTGTCACTACTGAGGTGAAATTTAAGCAGACACCTGAAAGATGTGAGGTTATGAATCACATGCACATAGCCAGGTAGGTGTCTGTTCCAGGTGGGACAAGCACATATGAGTTTCTGATAGGGAAGTGGCCTGATCAAGAAACAGAGAGGAGCTGATCGTGACTGGAGCAGGGAGTGATGTGGAAAAAGTAGCAGGATTTGAGTTTCTTCTCCAAATCAGAGGGAAGCCTCTGGCTGCTTTTGAACAGAGGGATGTCTTATTCAGCTTTAGCAGAGGAGTACATTCCAAGGCAGAAGGAAGAAGCAGACAGATTACCAACACATACCTAAAAAAGATTTCACTGAGGGGCACCTGGGTGGCTCAGTCGTTAAGCGTCTGCCTTCGGCTCAGGTCATGATCCCAGGGTCCTGGGATCGAGCCCCGCATCAGGCTCTCTGCCCGGCCAGGAGCCTGCTTCTCCCTCTCCCACTCCCCCTGCTTGTGTTCCCTCTCTAGCTGTCTCTCTCTCTGTCAAATAAATAAAATAAAATCTTTAAAAAAAAAAAAAAGATTTCACTGAGGCATTCAAGATGACTGGGTTGACTGAACAACTGAGGTGATTTGTATGTAGGTGTGGCTGAAAGTATGTTGGGATCTGCTGTGTGGCAGGAATTACTTTGAGTTAATTGTCCTACAGTGTAGACTGTTTCAGTTAATTTAAAAAAGGAAGGGAACATCCAAGATTTCAGGTTCTGGCTAACTCATGCTTAGCCTTCAGATGTCATCATTATAACTCCTACTCAGGTCTTCTCTACCTCAGGGATGTAGATTCCCCAGTTACACTCTCTTAATGCATCTTTTATTTTTTCCTTTATGGAACCTACTACAATTTATAATTATTTATGTAAGGGGACTAGTATTTTGATATGATTTCCTCTTTTGTTTGAATATCAGATCTCTGAGTACCAGAACTCATATATGGTGCCCATTTGTGGGAGATTTAATATTTTATAACAAACAAAATGTAAAAGCAAAATATCAGGGTAATACCCAGCTTCTCACATTAAAAAACTAGTAAAGCAGTTGAGTATCAATTGAGGAAACTGTCCAGGTGTTCTTAATATCTCGCATTTATCATATAAAGGGCTAGGCCTAGGTACTCAGTGAACAATGGAGAGAAGACCCCTCTTCTCTCTGGCATTTGGACCAGCTCTATGCAGCTGGAGAGTATCTCCAGGGGAAGTAAAAGAAAAGCTTGCTCTTTCCCAGCTTCATGGGCTGGAGAAAGGCCAGCAAAGAGTCAAGAATGTGCTGAGGGCTTGCCCTGCTACCTGTTTGTGCCTCAGGGAGGAGGCTGTCACATGTAGATCTGGAGAGACACCATATCCAAGTGATTTTGACAACCTATCATAACAAAGCAGAGAGAGGGCTTGACGTTTATTTCCACAGCTGTTTTTATTTCCTCTGTGGCATGGATGTAGAATTGAAAGACAGCTGGCCTCTCACAGGGCCTGGTATGCTGGTGCAAACTGCCTACTCAGTGGAGGCCAGAGGACCAAATGAAGGAAGGAAGTAAAGGGTCATGAAGATACTCAGTGAGAACCAAGGAAAGGTGTAATTGGCAAGGGGGAAGGTGGTAAATGATTATCTGGGGCACTGAGATGGGCATAAGAATGGACCACAGGTTCACCAGTCATAGACTTCAGCATCAGAACCCAGCAGGTTACAGAGGCACCTGGGTGGCTGAGTCGTTTAAGTGTCTGACTTTGGCTCACGGCATGATTTCAGGGTCCTGGGATTGAGCCCCACATAGGGCTCCCCACTGAACAGGGAGTCTGCTTGTCCCTCTCCCTCTGCCCCCTCCTCATGCTTTCTTTGTCTCTCTCTTAAATAAATACAATCTTAAAAAAAAAAAAAAAAAGGAACCCAGTACATGCCCTGGAACTCCTTTCATCCCACCCTATGGACACGAGTATGCCTGAACCACACATTCCTTCCCTCATTCCTGTAGATTCCATCTTGGAGAGGGCAACAGGAGGACATTATCTGAGAAATGGAAAGTGTTATCCAACAGAGGATACTATTAAGTTAGTGGATCATAATGAGCTTCAAACTATACTGAACATTTAATTTTTTTACCAAGACAGTGGGAGGGAAATGCAGGTGAAAAATCAGAAATGCTATAGACAGTCTTTTAAATTACATTGTCTTTGCACATTCACATTGTAGATGAGGGAATTTCACTGTCCCACTCCATATGTTTATCTGTGTGATTATCTATTTAATATGTGTCTTCCCAGATAAGTTCCATGAGGGAATATTATATTTACCGTGATATTCCCAGTGTATAAGATGCTCTCAAGAGGCACTGAATTATTTGATGAATGATGAATAAATAAATGGATGAATAACGGAGGAATTCATAAATTAATGAAGGCATGTGAAAGGAACTTTACATTATCTTTTTGATACACATGTCTAAATGTTACTGGACTACAATGGTGGCTAAGAACTTGAGGAAGATTGTGGCAACACTGTCTGCTTTACCAGAGTGTAAGAAAGTGGCTTAGAGACCAGCCACCAGAGAGCAGCCACTCTGTACTCAAAACCCATGTGCCCTCATGGGGCACCTTCTCAGACTGACTGAGACAGCTGCAACCCAGCAGAGAAAAATACCACAGGAGTTGCTACGTTTAGCAGCTTTTGTTTCTCCACATTATTATTTTTTTTATAATCCTTTACTAAGAGAGAATTAATAACAAAATAATGCACAACATTCCTTTTGCCAGAACTATGAGCAAAGGGGCTGACTGAGCATCCTCACAATTTATCTGAAAATATTATTATTTCAGGGGGATTTTTTTAGTACCGATTCTCCAAAGAAATAGTTTCAGCAATTAATTCATGTTTTCTAAATTTAAAGCACACTAATTTGATATTCATCGGGGGGAGAGAGGAAAACCTTCTAAGAAGCTAGTGGCTTCAAATATAATAGACATAAATTCATTCTCAAAAAAATCTCTTCTATACATGCATCACCCCAGCATATATATTAAGTGACCACATATGTTTTTGAATTCTATCACCTATTTACCTGAATGTGTATGGAACATGTATGTGTTAGTTCTAAATATGGATTTTCTTGATACACATGTACTTATATCTATTAGCAAGTATTGATATAGAAATTATTCCAGGTCTACCCCATGCCACATATTATGAAAGATACAGTAAGACAAAAAGATTTTGTCTCTACTATCAAAGGATTACATTCTTCTGGAGGAAATGGGCTCACATGACTTCTATAAACCAGAACATAATCAAATGCTAAAATTGAGCTATTTCTACAGAAGTGGGATAATCACTGGGAGCTGAGTCACTGGAGTAACTTCATGGAAGTGGCACTCAAAGTGAGCCTTTAAGGGCAGAATGCTTAAGACAAGGAGAGGGAAGAGAGGAAGACAACTCTAAGTATAAACAACTGAAATTTAGTTTAAAATTTTTTGTTTGTGGGTGCCTGGGTGGCTTAGTCAGTTGAGCATTTGCCTTCAGCTCAGGTCATGATCCTTGGCTCCTGGGATAGAGCCCCACAATGGGCTCCCTGCTCAGCGGGAAGCTTGCTTCTCCCTCTTCCTCTGCTTCCCTGCTCCTGTTCTCTCTCTCACTCACTCTCTATCTCAAATAAATAAAATCTTAATTTTTTTTTAATTTGTTTTAAGGACAGAGAATAGCATTTTATATTGGAAGGACAGAGCACTGGTATCCAAGATAACCAATGTGTGGTTGTGATTTGGTAGCTACCATTCACTGAGCAGCATCACAAGACCTCTTCAGAAATTGAACCAGAAAAAAATTAACCATGGAAACACATTCCAACTTACACAGTAAAAATAATTTTGAGTTGACTCTAAAATCATCAATGCCATGCTCTCAGGTGCTTAACAAGAATTATAACTGCAATTCTAGGTTTCCCAAGCACAAATTTCAGAAAGAATCCTCCTCCCCTTTATTGATAGCAAAAGAAACCAACTCTAATGTAGAGGTGTTTAATGCATGTGGAGAAAGAAAGGACTAATCATATGACAATTCCAATGCACAGAAAGCCATTAGATTCCCTGTAGGCCACTGGAGTTTGAAGAATTCAAGTCAAGTAAGATGGTACCAAAGACAAGAGTTAGCGATACCTTTGAAGTCTGAATATACTTTGTTGATTTCGGAACCCTGAGTTACTAATAATATCTCACATGTGTATAGCAAGTCAAACTTCTCATAATAATCATTTAGCTTTTAACATTTATTCCTCTGTGCAAATCATTATTTCCATTTGACAGGCAAAAACACTTAGACACACAGATGTCAAGTGATTTATTTATAAAGTTTAGATGGGAAATCTATAGTAGCACCCAACCTGGAACCTCCATCATCTACTCATACTATACTCTTGCTATAGGTTGTGGGGTTTTTTTTGTTTTGTTTTGTTTTTCCTATCATGATGACTGTGGTCCTTCTAGAGTTGCTTCTAGTGTTTTTCTTGCTGTTTACATGGCTGCCTTTGCAGATTTTTTTTTTTTTTTTTTTTTGAGGAATGTCTATCTCTATGGCAGATCCAGTGGTGTTCTGGTTAATGTTTAATTAAAAAAAAATGTCAAGTACTGATTTATAGCATTTGCCCCTTTCTATGGCATAAATACTTTCCATCATGGCCAATATAAAGCTACCAATGTAATGTCACTGAAATCACAGTTGTAAAGAAAGGCAATGTCAGCTGGCTCCAGTATGACATGGGCTGAAATATTCCTTTCTTCTTGTGCCTTGTTAGTTCAGTTCTAATATGATTCTAATTTTAATATGATTCTAATCAATGGCTTTCTATGTGTTGTAATTGTCATATGACTAGTCCCAATATTCTAATAAGCTAATATGATTCACCAGGACTGAAAACCCTGATTATCTCCTCAAGCTTTCATTTTGCCCAAGCCTCAGTACATAGAATTTAGTTATGTTTAATTTATTATAATACTGTATACCTGGCTTCAACCATACTAACTCTTCTATTTTCCCTGATTAAAAAAGAAAACCAAGATTCCATTTAGAGCTCTCCTCCAGCCTCATTACTATAGCCAACCCATTAGCAAATCCTACTAATTTCATTATCCAATTTTTTCTTTGAATATATGTTCAATTACCATTTTGCTATTTCTAAGTTTTTACCATGATGTCTTCATCAGTTTAGGCTGTTATAACAAAATACCATAGAACAAGTGGTTTAAAAAGCAGGCATTTATTTCTCACAGTTCTGGAAACTGGGAAGTCCAAAATCAAGATGCTGGAAGATTTGATTGCTGGTGAGAGCTCCCTTTCTGGCTTGCAGCTTTCTCACTGTGTCCTCCCATGAGAAAGAGAAAGATTAATTTTGAAAGAAACTCTCTTCTTTCTTCTTCTTCTTATAAGGAAGTCACTAATCCCATCATGGAGGTTCCACCCTCATGATCTCATCTAAACCTAATTATCTCCCAAAGGCCCTCCTCTAATACCATCACTTTGGGGGTTAGGGTTTCAACACAGGAATTTTGGGGACATAAATACGCAGTCCATAACACATGGTGTACAGGGTTTTTCTTTGGCCTTTTCTGCTCTCCAGAACCACTGCTTACTAATCATGTCTCATACTTTACATTGTGATGCCAGTCTGGCTGTAATGACCCAACATATATTCATCCTGTTGCACTCCTTAGGGCTTATACTGCCTGGCATACACTCTGCACAGTTTTATGTCCTCTGCCTGTAGAATTACTCCTTTATTCTTTAGTATCTATCTCTGGTGGCAACTACTCTAGAAAATCTTCCCCGAATGCCATCCTCTCATTGCTGGCCTAAATGTTATTCTGTATTCTTATGCACACTTTGCAGATTCCTGACTTTAGAATATTACAAAGAATTAGATGTTTATAGGTCTCCTTTCCTTAATATTTCTTGAGTTCTTGAAGACAGACACAATAGAGTATTTGCTTTTATACTTCCAAGACTAAGCACAGAATTTGGCATATGATAAACAGTGTCATTAAAAGATAAAGAGTATCTCAGTTTATGCATTAAAGTCAGAACAGTTATATTAGAGAGTTATGAGACAGAAGCAATAACCTAAGAACTGGCAATTCCAGCTCGATTTGATCATGACTGAAGCTTATTTTGCCTGCAGGTCCTGAAATATACCAGCCCATTTTCAGTATTTGTAAATTAATTTTGAAATGTAGATAAAGGAGAGGCAGCCTTAGGAAACAGGAATGAACTGCTTTAATCTGGTATTTCAGTGCCTAGCTCAGGCCCTTCAAAAAGCACTAATGAGGATATGGCACTGCAACTTAAAGTTACGGTTATATTACAGAATTTTAGGAAAGAGGGTCACTTGACATCCTCTCAAGTTCTTAGGTGTCTCAGACAAAAAACTAGACAAACTTTCCTACTCTTAAGAAGTGGTCTCACGGGGAGCCAGAAGTGGTCTCACATAAGGCTAAAATTCCTTGACTGCCATTTATAAAAAATATAATTTTAGATTAAAATACTAGTAGAAACAGAGTTGGAAAGCCATGTCCAAGGCAAACCTTGGGAAGACAAGAAGTAGCAAGCACAAAAACAACAGGAACTACCTGACCAGAACATCACCACTATGGACAATACACCTAGCACTCCTCTACCTCTGCATTGACCCAGTATGAATTCTAACCTTCTCTTAGCCTTTGTGTTACCAACCCCAGATTCAAAGTCTTGGGTAGAAACATCCAGTTTCCCATGACCTACTCATGTTTTCACGTCATTTTGCTGAGAGTGGAAGAGAGATGATTACTTTTTTATAGCTTCTCTAGTAGTTGGTTGGACTCTCTTTCCCACCAATACCAAATATAATTGAGGATTCTTCCCAAATAGGAAGGAAGGATTAAAATCTGGCCAATAAAAAAATTGGCAAATGACTATCATGATCAATCTATGTGCCTATCCATCATCTGCAGGTACTCTTCTTTCCCTACATACATAAGATTACTGCTTCCTTCTGTCCCTGTCCCTCTTATAACCAAAAACAAAACAAAACAGAACAAAACAAAAAACCATACTCAATACCTCCTCAAAGGGAATAATTCAGATCCACAAGTTACCCTATCCAATTCTTTAATCCATGATTTGGGGGTAAAGCATACTCACCAAACTTGATTCTCTCCTGATATTTTGCAAAATATTGACTAAAGGATAAAAATATAGTGACTAAATATGACAGAAAAGTAAATAAAATTACTATGAATGAATAAATAAATGTGAGAACAACAACAACAAAAAAGGGCAGGGGCTACAAGGGACACTATAATCTTTGTGTCTGGCACTAGTCACAATGACACCACTAGTATTTATGATTCTTGTCTTCCACTCCCATTTAAAGACTCTTTGTTTTCAGCTAGCACCTCAGCTGATCAGGAGCACTTAACCAACGGTGTGACAAAAACTTTTATTTCTGAGGGATATAGTCTTGCCCATATTAGGTTGCTGAGTCTTCTATTGACTTAAATAAAACCTTTTTACTGAAGTATATAATACACAGAAAAATGCACATAAATGTGCACTTCAGTAGGTTTTCACAAACTAATCCCTCTATGAATCCAAACTGAGATTGAAAAATAGACTCAGAATATCACCAGAAGTCCTAAATTTCCTTTCAGTCATTACTACCTCAAAATATGCCCACACACCTAAGTAGTAACTGTAGATTAGCTTTACCAGTTATTCTTCCATTAACCTTTACTACTAGACCTTGTAGTAGACCCCCTAAGTTTCATCCGTAACTACTCAATGTTGCAAAAACCTATTTCTGCTTGACAGTAAAAATCAATCACCCCAACTGACACAATGCCTTCTTTTTCTCTCTCTTTGCCTAGTTGCATGCGGAATACTAGAGCATGTTGGCAAGAGTGAGATATTATACTTGCCAGGTGCAAGTTAACTGCTTCTGTTCCCTATTTATCAGACTAATGACCAAGTGTTTGTCACCAGATGCTAGGGGCGATGCAGTTTTACTCTAATAAGAAATCCGCTTTTGCTATTGGTGTTTATCATGTAATCCATTGTTATTCTTCAATGTCACATGTATCTTTTGTATTTGGTCATATAAAGATGCAATGAGAATGTGTGGGAATTATCTCCCCTACATCTTAGAAGTCTTAACAGTTGCATTCACCTCTGGGACTTCTCCAGGTACCTGAGAATTTACGATTTCAGTAGGAATGGAGTTCCAGTGGTTCATGTTTTGCCATTTCTACAATCCCTCCTCCATGAAGTTGAAGAAGACTCAGTTTAGTAAAACTACTAATTGTTGTGAATAGGAATTAGTGTTCTCAGGGCCAAGATGCTAAAAGCCCTGACATTTTTGATGATTTAATTTTTTCTTGTATCCTCTCAGCCTAGGCATCCTGTTAAAGGGTAGAAAAAAAGGGATAATACAAATTTTGGTGATGTTACATTGTCTTTTCTTAAAAGTATATGGACTCCTCTTCCTTCAAGGAACTCTGGAATTGTGAACTAATTCAGACTTGAGAAATAAGTTATAAGCCCCCAAAATCAAAAAAGGACTTTAGTGGGCTGTTCATTGTTTTTTTTTCCCAGTAACCCTCATAATCATATAATAGTCTCTACATACACCTGCTTATTGGACAATTCTGATCATTACCCTCACTCTCTATAATAGCCAGGATACTCTAGAAAAACAGAACCAATAGGATCTATGTCTATCCATGTACCTATGTATCTATCTATCTATAGAGAGATTTATTATAGGAATTAACTCACATTATTATGGAAGCCAAGAAGTCCCACAGTCTGCCATCTACATGCTAGAGAAGAAGGAAAGCTGATGGTGCAATTTAGTCTGAATCCAAAAGAGTGACGACCAAGGTAGCTAACAGTGTTAAGTACCACTCTGATTCCAAAGGCCTGAGAATTGGGAGGCCAAAAGCATGAGTCAGGCTCTCAATCTGAAAGCTCAAGGACCAGGGATGCCAATTTCTGAGAGCAGGAGAAGATGGAGGTCTCATCTGAAATAAAGAGAGTCAACTTGCCCCTTGCCTTTTGTTCTATTCAGGCTCTCAATCGATTGGTTGATACTAACCTGCACTGGTGAGAGCTATCTTCTTCCAGAATATCAATAGCCAATCTCTTCCAGAAACACCCTCACAGATACACATGAAAATATTTTACCAGTGATCTGTACATCGTTTAGCACAGTCAGGGTAACACACAAAATAAACCATCACAAGTATTGTTTTATAGTATTTTATACTATTTGATTAGGCAGCTGAGGAATTTGATCTCTTTTTTTTCTTCTAGCTATTTTCACTCAGAAGCGGCAATTACCTTCTGCAGTAATTGAATTCCTCATGTCCCTTATACTGTTCAAGGGACCAGCATCCAGAGCCTTGTCCTCAATGGACCTTTGATTCCATATGAATACAACTGATATTTCTGACACTCCTTTTCACACTACATATCTTGAGTTGCCAGATTCTCATTTTGAAAAAATTAATGGAATATTCACTCCCTTTTATCCCAGCTAGGCAAGAAGGCAAGTCTGAGGCTTTCTACATTTTCTTTACACGTCTGATGTCTATATGCCTTTCTCAGTACTGATTTCTGTATTTGTTAGGTTTCTTGGTTACAAGTGACAGAAACAAATCTGCTTATCTTAGGGGTTTGGGCGAGGATGAGTAAAAGAGAAATACATTAAATCAAGTGGAAGGATAATAAGGGATCACAGAACTGAACAAAAGTTGAAAACTAGATGTGGATGAGGCTCAGAATCTAAAGTGATAGTTCTAGAAGGCTAAGAATAAAAAAAGACAGCAACCTTATTTCAAATATAAAGAATCTGGCCAAAATGCTTCCATCCTTTCAGCACACCACTTTCAGACACAACACACTATCAATACCACTATTACTTTAAATGAACACTAAATATCTTTCAACTTTGTATTATTTATTCTGTATTCAAAGCCCTCTATAAGAGCATCAAAGGGGTAAGACTGAGTCATGTATTCATATTCTACCCGAGAAGGTCAAGGACAGAACAATCCTTTTCTTTTCGCTTCTGTAGAAGGAAATGAGACAATGTGGCCCAAATGGAAACACACAGTGGCATATTCTACAACAATAATAAGTAGAGATGTATGACAGACAACCAAATATTACAAAGGCCCCCACAGAAAATAAAGAGATAAAGACAGTATCTGGTACACAATAGGGGCTCATAGTTGCTATTTTTGAACTGTTGGTGTGCAGAAAATAGGCCACAAAGATTAACTATGCTCAGAAGGGGAACAACCCATTTTTAAAAATAAGTTGCAGGTAACTCTACTTTTCAAGATCTCCCACCAGTGTCTATTTCTCACTATGGCACTTGAAAAAAGTTGATAAACACTGAGGCTCTCCAAGCCACTGGGATTTAAATGCATTCTAGAAGTTTCATCATTATACATTTAGAATTTACTAACGAGATTAAAAGAGGAAAAGGAGGAGGACTTTATTTGTTTTTTCCTTTCTTTTCCTTCTGTCTTAGTCATAATAAAATACCACAGACTGGGTGACTTAAACAACAGAAATTTATTCTCTCAGTTCTGGGGGCTGGAAAGTCTAAGATCATGATGCTGACCAATTCAATTCCTGGCAAAAGCTCTATTCCTGGCTGGCAGATGGCTGCCCTCTCGCTATAACCTCACGTGGTGAAAAGAGAGTGTGCTCTCTGGTGTCTTTTATAAGGACACTAATCCTGTTAGTGATTTCATTTAACCATAATCACCACCTTACTCCAAATACAGTCACACTGTGGGTTAAGGCTTCAAAACATGAATTATGCAGGGACAAAATTCAGACCATAGCATCTTCCCTTTACATTCCAGATATGAATGCACTTCTCCCTATTCATCCTAAGCACAACCAAAAAGTCTAGAAATTATACACAAAACAAATTAAGAAGACTCTGAAATGTAGAATGAAGGCAGACTGGCTAGGACTTCGGGACCCAAGGAAGGATATGATGGTGAGTTCCCTGAGTTTTTTTGTTCCTTCAAACATCTCAGATGTTTGAATTATCTGATAAAGATTTTAAAGCAGCCATTATATATAGCTCTTCAATGATCAAATATGAACATGCTAAAACAAACAAAGAAAGGAAGTCCTAGCAAAGAAATAGAATATATAAAGAACTAAAAGGAAATTTAAAACTGAAAAATACAATAACTAAAATTAAAAGAAATAACAACACAAAACCCAAAATCACTAAGCAGCTCAATAACATAATGAAGAGTATAGTAAAAATAATCAGTGAACTTGTAGATAGAACAATAGAAATCTTAACAGAAAATAGACTAAATGAAAAATAAAAACCCTGAGGGAAGCCTTGAGACTATAATAAATGAATTACATTCATATTAATAGACTTCCAAAAGAAAAGGAGGAACTTAAAAAGAGTATTTGAAGAAATGATAGCTGAAAATTTCCTACATGTGTTAAAAGACATGCCTACAGATTCAAAAAGCTGGATGAACTCCTAATAGGACAAACTCAAAGAAATTCATGTCAACATACATTATGATCAAACTTCTGGAAACTAAAGACTAAGAAAAAATCTTGAAAGCAACAAGAGATAAGTGACACTTTGCATATAAAGAAAACACAACTCAAATCACAGCTAATTTCTTGTCAGAAATCATTCAAACCATAAGGAAGTAACAATATTTTTCAAATGTTAAAAGAAAAGAAATGCCAACCCCAACTTCAATATCTGGCAAAATTATCATTTAGTAATGAAGGGGGAAATAAATTCATTCTTAGGTGAATACAAATGAAAAGTTTGTGTATCCTGTAGACCTACCCTGCAAGAATCTATGTAAGAATCTCTTGAACAACAACAACAATAAAGTATACAAAAAGGAATCTTGCAGTATCAAGAAGGAAAAAACAAAATGGAAAAAACAAAATTACAGGCAAACACAACAGACTCATTTTCTTCTTGAGATTTCTAAACTATATTCAATGTCTGAAGTAAAAAGGATAATGTGGTCTCACATATGTAGAGAAATTTTTACTTTTATGACAGTTACATTATAAATGGAGGAACAATTGACTTGATAAGTTGTGTATGTGCGATATACCTACAGCAACCACTATAAACAAGATATACAAAAAGATACATTTGAAACGCTATAGACAAATCAAAATAGAATTTAAAGAAATGTTTAGGTAGAGTACAGGAAGTCAGGGAAAATAAAAATGAGTTAAAAATATGAAACATCGGGCGCCTGGGTGGCTCAGTTGGTTAAGCGACTGCCTTCGGCTCAGGTCATGATCCCGGAGTCCCGGGATCGAGTCCCGCATCGGGCTCCCTGCTCAGCGGGGAGCCTGCTTCTCCCTCTGACCCTCCCCCCTCTCATGCTCTCTCTCTGTCTCATTCTCTCTCTCAAATAAACAAAATATTTAAAAAAAAATATGAAACATCATAAAACACAAAGCAAAATGGCATGCTTAAACCTTAACATCAATAATTATATTATATATAAATGGTCAATACAAAAAATAACATATGGCAATCCTAAATGTGTGTGCACCAAATAACATTACTATGTATTATGTGAAGCAGAAACCGAGACAACTGAAAACAGAAATAGAGAAGTCCACAAACATATTATGAAAATTTAAACATCTCTCTCTTAACAATTGGTAGAACAACTAGCCAAGAAGATCAACAAGGATATATAATAACTCAACAATACAATCTATCAACAGGACCTACTCTACAACTACAGTACACTTCATCCAACCACTACACAATACACATTTTTTTCAAGTACCACAAAACATTTAACAATACAGACCATATCCAGGGCCATGAAAAAGTCCCAACTAAAATAACTGAAATTATACACAGTATGTTCATTTAGCACAGTGAAATCAGTATTAGAAAAACAAATCAATAACAGAAAGATAAAAGGAATATCTCATAAATTAAAAAATAGCAAAGTCTCAAATCAATAATCAATACCCCACCTTAAGAATGTATAAAAAAGGAAAAAAAAAACTCAAAGTAAGCAGAAGGAAGAAAGATAAGAGGAGCAATCAGTGAAATCAACAAAAGAAAATCAATAAAACAAAAGGTGGCTTAAGAAAAAATAAAATTGACAAACCACTAGGAAGACTGACAAAGGAAAAAAATACAAATAACTAATACCAGGAATGAAACAGGGACATTATTGTAGACACTATAGATATCAAAAAGATAATAAGGGGAACTTCAAACAACTGTACATACATAAATTTTACTATTTAGATGAAAATGATCAAATCTTTAGACTGCAACTCACACAATTTGAAATAGATAATGTGAATAGCCCAAAAACTATTAAAGAAATTAAATTAGATAGATAGATAGATAGATAGATAGATAGATAGATGTGCTTACAAGAATGGGAGGAAAAAAGATCTACCGTACAAAGCCAGTGATAGTGTAAAATGGTACAGCTTTTCTGGAAAATAACTTCTCAGTTTCTTTAAAAAAAAAACCAAATAACAACAACCACAAAAAACAGCAATTAAGCATTCTTAACATTCAAACCAGAAATAATACTCCTTTAACATTTATCACAGAGAAATGAAAACTTAATGTCTACAAGAAATCTTGTATTAGCATGTTCATGGAAGCTTTGTTCCAAATATCGCCAAACTAGAAACATTCAAAATGTCCTTCAATAGATGAATGGCTAAACAAACTGTAGTACATCCATACCACGGATACTATTAGGCAATAAAAATGAGTAAACTACATATTTAACAGCTTGGATGGACCTAAAGGTATTATGCTGAGTAAAAATAGTGCCAATCTCGAAAATCCATATATTGTGATTTCATTTATGTATTGTTCTTAAAATAACAAAATTATGGAAATGGAGGAAATAGTAGTAGTTACCAGAGATTAGGAATGATTGGGGAGAAGAGAGTAGGTCTGACTGTGAAGTGCTAGTATGAAAAAAAAAACCAAACATTTTTTGTGAGGATGGAGTAGTTCTTTGATTGCAGTGGTGGCATAATCTACACACGTAACAAAATGATTTAAACTCTAGGCTGTCTTAGGTGTGTTCTAATGTAGATATCAGTATTCACAGTATAGCTTGAGAGAAACTATTTCTTAAAAGATGAGAACACAGTTGCAAGCACAGGCTGTTAATAGATACCTGTGTTCCATGCACATGTGTTTGTGTAGAAACTGGCAAATTTTTGGCAGTTTCTTATAAAACTAAGCATAGTCTTGATATAAAATACACACATACACACATATTTCCCTCATATAAATTAAGCATACTCTTACCATATAATTCACCAATTGTGTCTCTACGTATTTATCCAACTGAGTTGAAAATGTATATCCATATATAAACTTACACATAAATTTTCAAAACTTGGAAGCAAATAACATGTCTGTTTTGGGCTCCACTGTTCTCCCCAAATTTGTATGTTGAAGCCCTAACCCTCAGTACCTCAGAATGTGACTATATTTGGAGATAGAACATTAAAAGAGGTGATAAATTTCAAAGACGTCATTAGAAGGGGTCCTAATCCAATCTGAGTGGTGTCCTTATAAAAAAGAGAAAATTTGGACACACAAAGAGACAACAAGGAATGTGTACGCACAGAGAAAGACAATGTGACAACATAGTGAGAACACGGTCATCTGCAAGCCAAGGAGAAAGGCCAGAGAAGAAACCAAACCTTCCAACAACTTGATCTTATATTTCTAGCCTCCAGAACTAGAAGAAAATAAATTTCTGTTTCTTGAGGCATCCAGTCCGTAGTATTTTGTTATGGAAACCCTAACAAACTGTCTTTGAGGATGAATAAACCATAGTACATTCATACAGTGAAGTATGAATTAGTGCTAAAAAGAAATGAGCTATCAAGCCATGAAAAGACATGGAAGAACATTAAATAAATATTGCTAAGTGAAAGAAGTCAATCTGAAAGTACTACATACTGTATGATTCCACTTATATGACATTCTCAGTGAGGCAACACAAAAGACAGTAAAAAGATCAGAGATTGTCGGGGGTTCAGAGGGAGGAAGAGAGATATTAATAAATGGAGCACAAGGTTTATTTTAGGGCAATGAAACTATTCTGTATGTTGCTATAATGGCTGATATGTGTCATTACATATGTCAACCTACAGAATGTACAACCCAAAGAATGAATCCTAATGTGAACTATGGACATTAGTTAATAATATTAATACTGGCTCATTAATTGTGACAAATGTACCATTCTAATGCAAGATGCTAATAATAAGGGTAATGGGGAAAGGCAGGGAAGGGGTGTTTATGGCAACTCTTTGTTATTTTCTGCTCAACCTTACATAAACTTAAAATTGCTCAAAAAATATTCGTTTAAAAAATGAACTTAAACTATCCCATTTATTTTATGTTGAATGAATAAGAATGTACAGCTAAATGATTTTTTCTATGAAGAATAAATATAAGATTATATAATATTCTGCTTTAAAATTCATAGCTTCAAGAATTTAAACTAATTAATTGAATAAGTTCCTACAATAATTTTGAAGATATTGGCCTTTTCAAAGATACTTATTTTTGTTCCATTCTTTGCATTCATTTCCTTCCTTCCTTCCTTTTTTTAAGAACAGAAAAGAACATTTATCTCTCTCCAAGAACTTGTCACCACTCTTTTTCTAAGAATTTATTTATTTATTTATTTATTTATTTATTTATTTTGAGAGAGAGTGAGCATGAACAAATGGGGGAGGGCCAGAAGGGGAGAGAGAGGGAGAGAAGCTCAAGCAGACTCTGTGCTGAGTGTGGAGCCTGAAGTGGGGCTTAATTTCATGACTCTGAGATCATGACCTAAGCAAAAACCAAGAGTGAGAAGCTTAACCAACTGAGCCATGCAGGTGCCCCATTGTCACCACTTTTTTTATTTTTTTCTTTTTTTTTAAATTAATTTTATTATGTTAGTTACATCATTAGTTTTTGATGTAGCATTCCATGATGCATTGTTTGCATGTAACACCCAGTGCTCCGTGCAATACGCCATTGTCACCACTTTTAACACAAATTCCCCTCCTTGGTCAAGCTGTCAGGTTCTGCTTTGATGCTTAGTTTCTTCCCAGCTCTTTTTCATTGAACTTCATGAAACATTCTTCTTTCTTTTAAGAAAAAATTTTCCCCCTCCTCTATCCTCCTCCACTTTCTTTCCCCTTTCCCTCTTTCATCCTTTATCCCTTTTCTCATCTCTTCTCATCTTGTTCTCAACAAGAACAATAATATTCCTTTACTAGGATATGATTTTTGTTTAATAAACAGGGTAAGAGTTAAAGTAAAAATTCCTTGCAGGAAAGAATTCTGTTAATGACTGTCTCTCTGATGGTTATCAGAGTATCTCCAGACAAGAGGAGAAAAATAAGTCTTTAAAAAAAATCTTAGGAGGGGCACCTGGGTGGCTCAGATGGTTAAGCGTCTGCCTTCGGCTCAGGTCATGATCCCAGGGTCCTGGGATTGAGTCCCGCATCGGGCTCCCTGCTAGGCGGGGAGCCTGCTTCTCCCTCTGCCTCTGCGTCTCTCTCTCTCTCTCTCTCTCTGACTCTCATGAATAAAAAAAAAAAAAAAAAATCTTAGGAGGAGAGCCCTAGAGATAAAATATGCTCTGTTCACAATTTTACCCACAATTAGCACCATTCAAATATACAAATTCAACACACAGATCCCAAAACCCACATAAACATGAATGAGCAATGTGTATACACAAAATCACCTTTTACTCTATGAGACTATATTACAGTCTATATATTACAGTATATATAAGAATTTTTAAGATGCTGTATCCCATATGACATTTTAGAAATCTATTTACTATTTAGTTATGTAGAAAGTCTGATATGTGAAAGCATTTTTTCTTGGGTCATAACTGAAATTTAATAAATCAGTTAACATTGGTGCAAGTATCCCAAATGGGAATTTTCAGCTTCATTTAATTAGCAAGTGAAGAGTATACAGATTATTCATTTCTGGCTGAAAAATCTGGCAGAAAATATATGTATTAGAAGCAGTCTGGGCGCCTGGGTGGCTCAGTTGGTTAGGCGACTGCCTTCGGCTCAGGTCATGATCCTGGACTCCCTGGATCGAGTCCCGCATCGGGCTCCCTGCTCGGCAGGGAGTCTGCTTTGCCCTCTGACCCTACCCCCTCTCACGTGTTCTCTCTCATTCTCTCTCTCTCAAATAAATAAATAAAATAAAATAAAATAAAAAGAAGCAGTCTATGAGTTACGTTATAGTGATACAGTGACTCTGCCTTTATTGAATTTTATGATAAATGGGAGTCATTCTTAAAATGTGTGACCGCAATGTGATTATGTAATTATTGGCAGAAATTCAGAAGACTATTACGTGTTAATAGATTACTCTAGTATATTCTTGAATAGTGTTTCCAGTGGTGGTCATAGATTGTTCAAATCCAGACATATCTCTCCAATTCTTGTTTGTCAACAATGCTCACTCTTGCCAAATAGGAGGACAAAGCCATAGAAGAGATGATGCTAATGCCCTAGAGCTGAGAATTAAAAAATATATGATCATTAGTATTGAGATCCCTCCTACAGCACTAAAAGGTTTAGTGAATCGATTGTAGTGTTCACATGTGAGGGTACATTAAGATATCTGGAATTTAGTCACCTAAAATAGATGTAGCTATATATGCATTAGCTGGGGGTGGGAAAGAGAGGGAGTAGAGATAGCCAATGCCTTACTGAACTCTAAAATAAAATTCCAGGGAGAATCATTCTGAACAAAAGAAGAAAAAGTGCTCAGAAAAGTGAAAACATCCTAGTCTAGCATCAGAATCTATGGAGGAAGTTACGGAAGAATGGCAGAATACCTGACCAACTGAAGGAGAGTAAGAACTCTACATCAAAACACAAAAAGCCTGATGCATCTTTGCATAATTCCTAAAGGAAGGCAGGTATGACTCATTTTATCAATACTGCTGATGCCTTTTCCCCCAAAATAATTTGCTAGTGCATGAACTACTCTATCTTATCCTGCTTACTGATCCTTTTTCTGTAAACCAAATCTTAAGTTCTCCAACAGTTCAAGAATGGCTTCCCCACTGATTTTGTCCATATAGAATTTGGTTTGGACACATGATGTTTCGGGATTGAGTAAAAAAAAAAAACTATATCACCTTTCCTTCCAAAACTGTTTTCCTTCTAATGAGAATAGGTAAACTGTAAAATCTGCATATCATCTAGTTCTATAGCTCCCTTAATTTGTGAGCTATGTGATCAAACTGCATTCATTTAACCTAGCCAATACTTCTGTTTTAAATTTAGGGCTTTCTTGGGGCGCCTGGGTGGCTTAGTCAGTTAAGTGTCTGCCTTTGGCTCACATCATGATCTCAGGGTTCTGGGATCAAGCCCCACATCAGGATCTCTGTTCAGCAGGGAGTCTGCTTCTCCCTCTCCCTCTACTTGGACCCTCAACTTATGCTCTCTCTCAAATAAATAAATAAAATCTTTTTTAAAAATTTAGGGTTTTCTTCCCATCTTTCAGTAAAAATGAATAAATGAATGAATATAAAAATAAATCAATTTCAATTTCATTTAGACTGAAGTAATATATTTATGGCTTAATTTTTTTGGCATCATTTATTTTCATGATATTTTGTTATGAGGTATGGGAGAGGAACAATTTTTCTTGTATATTTCACGGAAGAAAAAAATGTAACATTCATTGTTTGCTCCACAGAAGATAATATTTGGAAATTATTATTAAGAAACTGAATTTCTCTCTAAAATGATTTTAATTACACTTTAAGAACCTTTAACTTTAGTGCCTTTCTGCTAGTGACGAAAACTGTTTATTGAGGTCTTAAAGTTACCTCTTTTTTTTTTCCCTTTAATATTAAGGCTTTTTCATAGTGTACAGAACTCTAATTTGGTTATTTCTTTGGGCACTTTAAAGATAACATTCCATTGTCTTCTGACTTCAATGGCTTCTTTTAAGTCTAATTGTTGTTTTATTTCAGGATGATAAACTATTTTAAATTTTCCTCTAGCTGCTTTTAATATATTTTTTGCCTTAAGAAATTTTTTAGGAAGTTTTGTTATGAATGTGGTTTTTCTTTTATTTATTATGCTTAGAAATTTTCAACCATTGTCTCTTTAAAGTTTGTTTTAGCCTCATTTTTTCTTCATTCTTTCTGAAATTTTAAACATCTTTTTTTTTCCTTTTTTTTTATTCTTATGTTAATCCCCATACATTACATCATTAGTTCTAGATGAAGTGTTCCATGATTCATTGTTTGTGCATAACACCCAGTGCTCCATGCAGAACGTGCCCTCCTCAATACCCACCACCAGGCCAACCCATCCTCCCACCCCCCTACCCTCTAGAACCCCCAGCCTGTTTTTCAGAGTCCATCGTCTCTCATGGTTCGTCCACCCCTCCGATTTCCCCCGCTTCAATCTTCCCCTCCCGCTACCTTCTTCTTCTTTTTTTTTTCTTAACATGTATTGCATTATTTGTTTCAGAGGTACA